>NW_028135931.1:0-384520 GCF_964662115.1 Mustela nivalis
GGCCATCAGATGCCGGCTTCCTCCAGGATGTGGAAGCTTGGAGGAGGCACGGGGTTTAAGGGGTAGGAGTGGGGACAGTCCCCCAAAGCTCCCTATTCAGTGCACGGGCGGTGTGCAGGGATCCTGTCACCTCTCCTTTCCTGTGGGGAAAGCACTGGCTTAGTCTGCGAGTCCGCCTGAGCGCCAGAGTAAAAGGCCAAGCGATGCCTACCCGGGAGATGTTTGTGTGCATAGAGTGCCATCCTAGGCTACGCACGCTACTGCACTTTTGTGGCTCTGTCTGCTTAGTTCGGCCTGGCAGGGTGAACCCAGGACGTGAACATGGAGCCCGGGAAAGGAAGACAGAAGAGGCACCAGCTCTACCACAGCTCTTCTTCCCTGACGCAACTGAAGCCTTGCAGAGGAAGCAGCGGCGAAGTGCTGTTCGCTCCAAGGCAAAGCCTCTGCGAAAGCACAGCATTCGCTGAGAAATGTTCGGCGGGCTGCTGCTGCTTGCCTGAGCCCAGTCTCCCAGTGGGAGAAATCGCGGTGGGAGAAACCCGCATACAGTGAAAGCCTCTTTGCCTGGGCATCTCCCCTGGGAAAGCACAGCATTCTTTGGGAAATCAGAGTTGGGTTCGGGATGCTGCTGCTGTTTGCCTGAGCTAGTCTCCGCAGCACGGTGGAAGACACCCGCATGGAGCGAAATACCCTTTGCCCTAGCATCCCCTCTGCCTGAGAGAGAAGCATGGTCGCACAAGTCTGTCACCTTGCTCCATAGGAGGAAGTGTGGGGAAGGCGCAGCACGCCGCCCCCTGGGATGAGAAGGAGCCCTTGGCCTTGGGGTCGGGAAACGCTCCGGAAGCAGAATAGCCTGCCATTGCATGAACAGCAGGCCAGTGGCAAGACAAGTGTCACCCACTCCCTGTGCGGAGAGATCGAAGCCTGGCTGCTAAGGAGACATGAGGGGACGACTAGGGCAGGGGCGCGTGCTCCACTCTGAGGAAGGAGTCTGGGCAGAGGGCAGGCCTGTCCTGTGCCTCTGGTCCCAAGGGGAGAACATCTCCTAGGCCACCTGTCCCAAGGGCAGTCGGGCTTGCCCCCAGGTGCCATACCCGGAACTCGCAGAAACAACCCCATGGAGAAACGGGCAGTCAGATGCCGTCTTCCACCAAGATGTGGCAGTGTTGTGGGTGGCAGGGGGTGTGCCTGGTAAGGAGTGGAGACAGTCCCCCCACAGTTCCCCATCCCAGAGCACGGGCCCTGTGCAGGGATCCTGTCGCCTCCTCTCTCCTGTGGTGAAGGCACTGGCCTAGACCCTGAGTCTGCCTGAGAGTCGGAGGAAAAGGCAAAGCCTTACCTACGCCAGGAGTTGGTAATGGGCAAAGAGTACCATGCTAGGCACGCACGCTGCTGCAGGGTTGTGACTGTGTCTGCTTAGTTCGTCTTAGCAAGGTGAACCCCGGGCTCGAACTGGAGCCCGGGAATACAAGGCCCAAGAGGCACCAGCTCTCCTGCGGCTCTTCATCCCTGCCGCGACAGAGCGAACGACGAAAGTCTTGCTGAGGAAGCAGCAGCGAAGTGCGGTTCGCGCCAAGCTGGCAACCTCTGCGAAAGCATAGCATTCGCTGGGAAATCAGAGATGGTTATGTGGGCTGCTTTTGCTACTAGCCTTAGCCTAGTATTCGCAGCACGATGGGAGAAACCCGCATAGAGCGAAAGCCTCTTTGCCGGGGCATCCCCTATGGGAAAGCACAGCATCCTTGGGAAATCAGAGTCGGGTCTGTGGGATGCTGCCTGCTGCTTGCCAGAGCTGGTCTCCAAAGCACGGTGTAATAAACCCGCATGGAGCGAAATCCTCTTTGCCTGGGCATCCCCTCTGCCTGAGAGAGAAGCGCGGGGGCGCCTGTGGAAAGAGCCTTAAGGAAAGGGACACGTCTGTCACGGCAGAGCGAGGAAAGCCTGGCTGCTAAGGAGACACGAGGGGAAGATTAGGGCAGGGGAATGGGCTCCACTCTGAGGAAGGAGTCTGGGCAGAAAGCATGCCTGTCCTGTACCTCTGGTCCCAAGGGGACCGCATCACCTTGGCCCCCTGTCCCGTCGGCAGTCGGGCTTGCTCCCATGTGCCATACCCGGAACTCGCAGAAACAACCCCATGAGAAACGGGCAGTCAGATGCCGTCTTCCAACAAGATGTGGCAGTGTTGTGGGTGGCAGGGTTTGTGCCTGGTAAGGAGTGGAGACAGTCCCCCACAGTTACCCATCCAGAGCACGGGCCGTGTGCTGGGATCCTGTCGCCTCCTGTCTCCTGTGGTGAAGGCACTGGCCAAGACCCCGAGTCTGCCTGAGCGCTGGAGCAAAAGGCAAAGCCTTACCTACGCCAAGAGATGGTAATAAACATAGAGTGCCATGCGAGGCCATGCACGCTGCTGCAGGTTTGTGACTGTGTCTGCTTTGTTCGGCATAGCAAGGTGAACCCCGGGCGCGAAATAGGAGCCCGGGAATGCAAGGCCCAAGAGGCACCAGCTCTCCCGCGGCTCTTCATCCCTGCCGCGACAGAGCGAACGACCAAAGCCTTGCTGAGGAAGCAGCAGCGAAGTGCGGTTCGCACCAAGCTGAAAACTTCTGCAAAAGCATAGCAGTCGCTGGGAAATCAGAGTTGGTTCTGTGGGCTGTTTTTGTTGCTTGCCTTAGGCTAGTGTTCGCAGCACGATGGGAGAAACCCGCATAGAGCGAAAGCCTCATTGCCTGGGCATCCCCTCTGGGAAAGCACAGCATTCTATTGGAAATCAGAGTCGGGTCTGTGGGATGCTGCCTGCTGCTTGCCGGAGCTAGTTTCCACAGCATGGTGTAATAAACCCGCATGGAGCGAAATCCTCTTTGCCTGGGCATCCCCTCTACCTGAGAGAGAAGCGCGGGGACGCCTGTGGAAAGAGCCTTAAGGAAAGGGACACGTCTGTCACGGCAGAGCGAGGAAAGCCTGGCTGCTAAGGAGACACGAGGGGAAGATTAGGGCAGGGGAAAGGGCTCCACTCTGAGGAAGGAGTCTGGGCAGAAAGCATGCCTGTCCTGAGCCTTTGGGCTCAAGGAGACAGCAGGTGGAGACATGGGCTTGCCACCAGGCGCCTACCCTGAACTCGAGAAACAACTCCCAGAAAGAACTGGCCATCAGATGCCGGCTTCCTCCAGGATGTGGAAGCTTGGAGGAGGCATGGGGTTTAAGGGGTAGGAGTGGGGACAGTCCCCCAAAGCGCCCTATTCAGTGCACGGGCGGTGTGCAGGGATCCTGTCACCTCTCCTTTCCTGTGGGGAAAGCACTGGCTTAGTCTGCGAGTCCGCCTGAGCGCCAGAGTAAAAGGCCAAGCGATGCCTACCCGGGAGATGTTTGTGTGCATAGAGTGCCATCCTAGGCTACGCACGCTACTGCACTTTTGTGGCTCTGTCTGCTTAGTTCGGCCTGGCAGGGTGAACCCAGGACGTGAACATGGAGCCCGGGAAAGGAAGACAGAAGAGGCACCAGCTCTACCACAGCTCTTCTTCCCTGACGCAACTGAAGCCTTGCAGAGGAAGCAGCGGCGAAGTGCTGTTCGCTCCAAGGCAAAGCCTCTGCGAAAGCACAGCATTCGCTGAGAAATGTTCGGCGGGCTGCTGCTGCTTGCCTGAGCCCAGTCTCCCAGTGGGAGAAATCGCGGTGGGAGAAACCCGCATACAGTGAAAGCCTCTTTGCCTGGGCATCTCCCCTGGGAAAGCACAGCATTCTTTGGGAAATCAGAGTTGGGTTCGGGATGCTGCTGCTGTTTGCCTGAGCTAGTCTCCGCAGCACGGTGGAAGACACCCGCATGGAGCGAAATACCCTTTGCCCTAGCATCCCCTCTGCCTGAGAGAGAAGCATGGTCGCACAAGTCTGTCACCGCGCTCCCCAGGAGGAAGTGTGGGGAAGGCGCAGCACGCCGCCCCCTGGGATGAGAAGGAGCCCTTGGCCTTGGGGTCGGGAAACGCTCCGGAAGCAGAATAGCCTGCCATTGCACGAACAGCAGGCCAGTGGCAAGACAAGTGTCACCCACTCCCTGTGCGGAGAGATCGAAGCCTGGCTGCTAAGGAGACATGAGGGGACGACTAGGGCAGGGGCGCGTGCTCCACTCTGAGGAAGGAGTCTGGGCAGAGGGCAGGCCTGTCCTGTGACTCTGGTCCCAAGGGGAGAACATCTCCTAGGCCACCTGTCCCAAGGGCAGTCGGGCTTGCCCCCAGGTGCCATACCCGGAACTCGCAGAAACAACCCCATGGAGAAACGGGCAGTCAGATGCCGTCTTCCACCAAGATGTGGCAGTGTTGTGGGTGGCAGGGGGTGTGCCTGGTAAGGAGTGGAGACAGTCCCCCACAGTTCCCCATCCCAGAGCACGGGCCCTGTGCAAGGATCCTGTCGCCTCCTCTCTCCTGTGGTGAAGGCACTGGCCTAGACCCTGAGTCTGCCTGAGAGTCGGAGGAAAAGGCAAAGCCTTACCTACGCCAGGAGTTGGTAATGGGCAAAGAGTACCATGCTAGGCCACGCACGCTGCTGCAGGGTTGTGACTGTGTCTGCTTAGTTCGGCTTAGCAAGGTGAACCCCGGGCGCGAACTGGGAGCCCGGGAATACAAGGCCCAAGAGGCACCAGCTCTCCTGCGGCTCTTCATCCCTGCCGCGACAGAGCGAACGACGAAAGTCTTGCTGAGGAAGCAGCAGCGAAGTGCGGTTCGCGCCAAGCTGGCAACCTCTGCGAAAGCCTAGCATTCGCTGGGAAATCAGAGATGGTTCTGTGGGCTGCTTTTGCTACTTGCCTTAGCCTAGTATTCGCAGCACGATGGGAGAAACCCGCATAGAGCGAAAGCCTCTTTGCCGGGGCATCCCCTATGGGAAAGCACAGCATCCTTGGGAAATCAGAGTCGGGTCTGTGGGATGCTACCTGCTGCTTGCCAGAGCTGGTCTCCAAAGCACGGTGTAATAAACCCGCATGGAGCGAAATCCTCTTTGCCTGGGCATCCCCTCTGCCTGAGAGAGAAGCGCGGGGGCGCCTGTGGAAAGAGCCTTAAGGAAAGGGACACGTCTGTCACGGCAGAGCGAGGAAAGCCTGGCTGCTAAGGAGACACGAGGGGAAGATTAGGGCAGGGGAATGGGCTCCACTCTGAGGAAGGAGTCTGGGCAGAAAGCATGCCTGTCCTGAGCCTTTGGGCTCAAGGAGACAGCAGGTGGAGACATGGGCTTGCCACCAGGCGCCTACCCTGAACTCGAGAAACAACTCCCAGAAAGAACTGGCCATCAGATGCCGGCTTCCTCCAGGATGTGGAAGCTTGGAGGAGGCACGGGGTTTAAGGGGTAGGAGTGGGGACAGTCCCCCAAAGCTCCCTATTCAGTGCACGGGCGGTGTGCAGGGATCCTGTCACCTCTCCTTTCCTGTGGGGAAAGCACTGGCTTAGTCTGCGAGTCCGCCTGAGCGCCAGAGTAAAAGGCCAAGCGATGCCTACCCGGGAGATGTTTGTGTGCATAGAGTGCCATCCTAGGCTACGCACGCTACTGCACTTTTGTGGCTCTGTCTGCTTAGTTCGGCCTGGCAGGGTGAACCCAGGACGTGAACATGGAGCCCGGGAAAGGAAGACAGAAGAGGCACCAGCTCTACCACAGCTCTTCTTCCCTGACGCAACTGAAGCCTTGCAGAGGAAGCAGCGGCGAAGTGCTGTTCGCTCCAAGGCAAAGCCTCTGCGAAAGCACAGCATTCGCTGAGAAATGTTCGGCGGGCTGCTGCTGCTTGCCTGAGCCCAGTCTCCCAGTGGGAGAAATCGCGGTGGGAGAAACCCGCATACAGTGAAAGCCTCTTTGCCTGGGCATCTCCCCTGGGAAAGCACAGCATTCTTTGGGAAATCAGAGTTGGGTTCGGGATGCTGCTGCTGTTTGCCTGAGCTAGTCTCCGCAGCACGGTGGAAGACACCCGCATGGAGCGAAATACCCTTTGCCCTAGCATCCCCTCTGCCTGAGAGAGAAGCATGGTCGCACAAGTCTGTCACCTTGCTCCATAGGAGGAAGTGTGGGGAAGGCGCAGCACGCCGCCCCCTGGGATGAGAAGGAGCCCTTGGCCTTGGGGTCGGGAAACGCTCCGGAAGCAGAATAGCCTGCCATTGCACGAACAGCAGGCCAGTGGCAAGACAAGTGTCACCCACTCCCTGTGCGGAGAGATCGAAGCCTGGCTGCTAAGGAGACATGAGGGGACGACTAGGGCAGGGGCGCGTGCTCCACTCTGAGGAAGGAGTCTGGGCAGAGGGCAGGCCTGTCCTGTGCCTCTGGTCCCAAGGGGAGAACATCTCCTAGGCCACCTGTCCCAAGGGCAGTCGGGCTTGCCCCCAGGTGCCATACCCGGAACTCGCAGAAACAACCCCATGGAGAAACGGGCAGTCAGATGCCGTCTTCCACCAAGATGTGGCAGTGTTGTGGGTGGCAGGGGGTGTGCCTGGTAAGGAGTGGAGACAGTCCCCCACAGTTCCCCATCCCAGAGCACGGGCCCTGTGCAAGGATCCTGTCGCCTCCTCTCTCCTGTGGTGAAGGCACTGGCCTAGACCCTGAGTCTGCCTGAGAGTCGGAGGAAAAGGCAAAGCCTTACCTACGCCAGGAGTTGGTAATGGGCAAAGAGTACCATGCTAGGCCACGCACGCTGCTGCAGGGTTGTGACTGTGTCTGCTTAGTTCGGCTTAGCAAGGTGAACCCCGGGCGCGAACTGGGAGCCCGGGAATACAAGGCCCAAGAGGCACCAGCTCTCCTGAGGCTCTTCATCCCTGCCGCGACAGAGCGAACGACGAAAGTCTTGCTGAGGAAGCAGCAGCGAAGTGCGGTTCGCGCCAAGCTGGCAACCTCTGCGAAAGCATAGCATTCGCTGGGAAATCAGAGATTGTTCTGTGGGCTGCTTTTGCTACTTGCCTTAGCCTAGTATTCGCAGCACGATGGGAGAAACCCGCATAGAGCGAAAGCCTCTTTGCCGGGGCATCCCCTATGGGAAAGCACAGCATCCTTGGGAAATCAGAGTCGGGTCTGTGGGATGCTACCTGCTGCTTGCCAGAGCTGGTCTCCAAAGCACGGTGTAATAAACCCGCATGGAGCGAAATCCTCTTTGCCTGGGCATCCCCTCTGCCTGAGAGAGAAGCGCGGGGGCGCCTGTGGAAAGAGCCTTAAGGAAAGGGACATGTCTGTCACGGCAGAGCGAGGAAAGCCTGGCTGCTAAGTAGACACGAGGGGAAGATTAGGGCAGGGGAATGGGCTCCACTCTGAGGAAGGAGTCTGGGCAGAAAGCATGCCTGTCCTGAGCCTTTGGGCTCAAGGAGACAGCAGGTGGAGACATGGGCTTGCCACCAGGCGCCTACCCTGAACTCGAGAAACAACTCCCAGAAAGAACTGGCCATCAGATGCCGGCTTCCTCCAGGATGTGGAAGCTTGGAGGAGGCACGGGGTTTAAGGGGTAGGAGTGGGGACAGTCCCCCAAAGCTCCCTATTCAGTGCACGGGCGGTGTGCAGGGATCCTGTCACCTCTCCTTTCCTGTGGGGAAAGCACTGGCTTAGTCTGCGAGTCCGCCTGAGCGCCAGAGTAAAAGGCCAAGCGATGCCTACCCGGGAGATGTTTGTGTGCATAGAGTGCCATCCTAGGCTACGCACGCTACTGCACTTTTGTGGCTCTGTCTGCTTAGTTCGGCCTGGCAGGGTGAACCCAGGACGTGAACATGGAGCCCGGGAAAGGAAGACAGAAGAGGCACCAGCTCTACCACAGCTCTTCTTCCCTGACGCAACTGAAGCCTTGCAGAGGAAGCAGCGGCGAAGTGCTGTTCGCTCCAAGGCAAAGCCTCTGCGAAAGCACAGCATTCGCTGAGAAATGTTCGGCGGGCTGCTGCTGCTTGCCTGAGCCCAGTCTCCCAGTGGGAGAAATCGCGGTGGGAGAAACCCGCATACAGTGAAAGCCTCTTTGCCTGGGCATCTCCCCTGGGAAAGCACAGCATTCTTTGGGAAATCAGAGTTGGGTTCGGGATGCTGCTGCTGTTTGCCTGAGCTAGTCTCCGCAGCACGGTGGAAGACACCCGCATGGAGCGAAATACCCTTTGCCCTAGCATCCCCTCTGCCTGAGAGAGAAGCATGGTCGCACAAGTCTGTCACCGCGCTCCCCAGGAGGAAGTGTGGGGAAGGCGCAGCACGCCGCCCCCTGGGATGAGAAGGAGCCCTTGGCCTTGGGGTCGGGAAACGCTCCGGAAGCAGAATAGCCTGCCATTGCACGAACAGCAGGCCAGTGGCAAGACAAGTGTCACCCACTCCCTGTGCGGAGAGATCGAAGCCTGGCTGCTAAGGAGACATGAGGGGACGACTAGGGCAGGGGCGCGTGCTCCACTCTGAGGAAGGAGTCTGGGCAGAGGGCAGGCCTGTCCTGTGCCTCTGGTCCCAAGGGGAGAACATCTCCTAGGCCACCTGTCCCAAGGGCAGTCGGGCTTGCCCCCAGGTGCCATACCCGGAACTCGCAGAAACAACCCCATGGAGAAACGGGCAGTCAGATGCCGTCTTCCACCAAGATGTGGCAGTGTTGTGGGTGGCAGGGGGTGTGCCTGGTAAGGAGTGGAGACAGTCCCCCACAGTTCCCCATCCCAGAGCACGGGCCCTGTGCAGGGATCCTGTCGCCTCCTCTCTCCTGTGGTGAAGGCACTGGCCTAGACCCTGAGTCTGCCTGAGAGTCGGAGGAAAAGGCAAAGCCTTACCTACGCCAGGAGTTGGTAATGGGCAAAGAGTACCATGCTAGGCCACGCACGCTGCTGCAGGGTTGTGACTGTGTCTGCTTAGTTCGGCTTAGCAAGGTGAACCCCGGGCGCGAACTGGGAGCCCGGGAATACAAGGCCCAAGAGGCACCAGCTCTCCTGCGGCTCTTCATCCCTGCCGCGACAGAGCGAACGACGAAAGTCTTGCTGAGGAAGCAGCAGCGAAGTGCGGTTCGCGCCAAGCTGGCAACCTCTGCGAAAGCATAGCATTCGGTGGGAAATCAGAGATGGTTCTGTGGGCTGCTTTTGCTACTTGCCTTAGCCTAGTATTCGCAGCACGATGGGAGAAACCCGCATAGAGCGAAAGCCTCTTTGCCGGGGCATCCCCTATGGGAAAGCACAGCATCCTTGGGAAATCAGAGTCGGGTCTGTGGGATGCTGCCTGCTGCTTGCCAGAGCTGGTCTCCAAAGCACGGTGTAATAAACCCGCATGGAGCGAAATCCTCTTTGCCTGGGCATCCCCTCTGCCTGAGAGAGAAGCGCGGGGGCGCCTGTGGAAAGAGCCTTAAGGAAAGGGACACGTCTGTCACGGCAGAGCGAGGAAATCCTGGCTGCTAAGGAGACACGAGGGGAAGATTAGGGCAGGGGAATGGGCTCCACTCTGAGGAAGGAGTCTGGGCAGAAAGCATGCCTGTCCTGTACCTCTGGTCCCAAGGGGACCGCATCACCTTGGCCCCCTGTCCCGTCGGCAGTCGGGCTTGCTCCCATGTGCCATACCCGGAACTCGCAGAAACAACCCCATGAGAAACGGGCAGTCAGATGCCGTCTTCCAACAAGATGTGGCAGTGTTGTGGGTGGCAGGGTTTGTGCCTGGTAAGGAGTGGAGACAGTCCCCCACAGTTACCCATCCAGAGCACGGGCCGTGTGCTGGGATCCTGTCGCCTCCTGTCTCCTGTGGTGAAGGCACTGGCCAAGACCCCGAGTCTGCCTGAGCGCTGGAGCAAAAGGCAAAGCCTTACCTACGCCAAGAGATGGTAATAAACATAGAGTGCCATGCTAGGCCATGCACGCTGCTGCAGGGTTGTGACTGTGTCTGCTTTGTTCGGCATAGCAAGGTGAACCCCGGGCGCGAAATAGGAGCCCGGGAATGCAAGGCCCAAGAGGCACCAGCTCTCCCGCGGCTCTTCATCCCTGCCGCGACAGAGCGAACGACCAAAGCCTTGCTGAGGAAGCAGCAGCGAAGTGCGGTTCGCACCAAGCTGAAAACTTCTGCAAAAGCATAGCAGTCGCTGGGAAATCAGAGTTGGTTCTGTGGGCTGTTTTTGTTGCTTGCCTTAGGCTAGTGTTCGCAGCACGATGGGAGAAACCCGCATAGAGCGAAAGCCTCATTGCCTGGGCATCCCCTCTGGGAAAGCACAGCATTCTATTGGAAATCAGAGTCGGGTCTGTGGGATGCTGCCTGCTGCTTGCCGGAGCTAGTTTCCACAGCATGGTGTAATAAACCCGCATGGAGCGAAATCCTCTTTGCCTGGGCATCCCCTCTACCTGAGAGAGAAGCGCGGGGACGTCTGTGGAAAGAGCCTTAAGGAAAGGGACAGGTCTGTCACGGCAGAGCGAGGAAAGCCTGGCTGCTAAGGAGACACGAGGGGAAGATTAGGGCAGGGGAAAGGGCTCCACTCTGAGGAAGGAGTCTGGGCAGAAAGCATGCCTGTCCTGAGCCTTTGGGCTCAAGGAGACAGCAGGTGGAGACATGGGCTTGCCACCAGGCGCCTACCCTGAACTCGAGAAACAACTCCCAGAAAGAACTGGCCATCAGATGCCGGCTTCCTCCAGGATGTGGAAGCTTGGAGGAGGCACGGGGTTTAAGGGGTAGGAGTGGGGACAGTCCCCCAAAGCGCCCTATTCAGTGCACGGGCGGTGTGCAGGGATCCTGTCACCTCTCCTTTCCTGTGGGGAAAGCACTGGCTTAGTCTGCGAGTCCGCCTGAGCGCCAGAGTAAAAGGCCAAGCGATGCCTACCCGGGAGATGTTTGTGTGCATAGAGTGCCATCCTAGGCTACGCACGCTACTGCACTTTTGTGGCTCTGTCTGCTTAGTTCGGCCTGGCAGGGTGAACCCAGGACGTGAACATGGAGCCCGGGAAAGGAAGACAGAAGAGGCACCAGCTCTACCACAGCTCTTCTTCCCTGACGCAACTGAAGCCTTGCAGAGGAAGCAGCGGCGAAGTGCTGTTCGCTCCAAGGCAAAGCCTCTGCGAAAGCACAGCATTCGCTGAGAAATGTTCGGCGGGCTGCTGCTGCTTGCCTGAGCCCAGTCTCCCAGTGGGAGAAATCGCGGTGGGAGAAACCCGCATACAGTGAAAGCCTCTTTGCCTGGGCATCTCCCCTGGGAAAGCACAGCATTCTTTGGGAAATCAGAGTTGGGTTCGGGATGCTGCTGCTGTTTGCCTGAGCTAGTCTCCGCAGCACGGTGGAAGACACCCGCATGGAGCGAAATACCCTTTGCCCTAGCATCCCCTCTGCCTGAGAGAGAAGCATGGTCGCACAAGTCTGTCACCGCGCTCCCCAGGAGGAAGTGTGGGGAAGGCGCAGCACGCCGCCCCCTGGGATGAGAAGGAGCCCTTGGCCTTGGGGTCGGGAAACGCTCCGGAAGCAGAATAGCCTGCCATTGCACGAACAGCAGGCCAGTGGCAAGACAAGTGTCACCCACTCCCTGTGCGGAGAGATCGAAGCCTGGCTGCTAAGGAGACATGAGGGGACGACTAGGGCAGGGGCGCGTGCTCCACTCTGAGGAAGGAGTCTGGGCAGAGGGCAGGCCTGTCCTGTGCCTCTGGTCCCAAGGGGAGAACATCTCCTAGGCCACCTGTCCCAAGGGCAGTCGGGCTTGCCCCCAGGTGCCATACCCGGAACTCGCAGAAACAACCCCATGGAGAAACGGGCAGTCAGATGCCGTCTTCCACCAAGATGTGGCAGTGTTGTGGGTGGCAGGGGGTGTGCCTGGTAAGGAGTGGAGACAGTCCCCCACAGTTCCCCATCCCAGAGCACGGGCCCTGTGCAGGGATCCTGTCGCCTCCTCTCTCCTGTGGTGAAGGCACTGGCCTAGACCCTGAGTCTGCCTGAGAGTCGGAGGAAAAGGCAAAGCCTTACCTACGCCAGGAGTTGGTAATGGGCAAAGAGTACCATGCTAGGCCACGCACGCTGCTGCAGGGTTGTGACTGTGTCTGCTTAGTTCGGCTTAGCAAGGTGAACCCCGGGCGCGAACTGGGAGCCCGGGAATACAAGGCCCAAGAGGCACCAGCTCTCCTGCGGCTCTTCATCCCTGCCGCGACAGAGCGAACGACGAAAGTCTTGCTGAGGAAGCAGCAGCGAAGTGCGGTTCGCGCCAAGCTGGCAACCTCTGCGAAAGCATAGCATTCGCTGGGAAATCAGAGATGGTTCTGTGGGCTGCTTTTGCTACTTGCCTTAGCCTAGTATTCGCAGCACGATGGGAGAAACCCGCATAGAGCGAAAGCCTCTTTGCCGGGGCATCCCCTATGGGAAAGCACAGCATCCTTGGGAAATCAGAGTCGGGTCTGTGGGATGCTACCTGATGCTTGCCAGAGCTGGTCTCCAAAGCACGGTGTAATAAACCCGCATGGAGCGAAATCCTCTTTGCCTGGGCATCCCCTCTGCCTGAGAGAGAAGCGCGGGGGCGCCTGTGGAAAGAGCCTTAAGGAAAGGGACACGTCTGTCACGGCAGAGCGAGGAAAGCCTGGCTGCTAAGGAGACACGAGGGGAAGATTAGGGCAGGGGAATGGGCTCCACTCTGAGGAAGGAGTCTGGGCAGAAAGCATGCCTGTCCTGTACCTCTGGTCCCAAGGGGACCGCATCACCTTGGCCCCCTGTCCCGTCGGCAGTCGGGCTTGCTCCCATGTGCCATACCCGGAACTCGCAGAAACAACCCCATGAGAAACGGGCAGTCAGATGCCGTCTTCCAACAAGATGTGGCAGTGTTGTGGGTGGCAGGGTTTGTGCCTGGTAAGGAGTGGAGACAGTCCCCCACAGTTACCCATCCAGAGCACGGGCCGTGTGCTGGGATCCTGTCGCCTCCTGTCTCCTGTGGTGAAGGCACTGGCCAAGACCCCGAGTCTGCCTGAGCGCTGGAGCAAAAGGCAAAGCCTTACCTACGCCAAGAGATGGTAATAAACATAGAGTGCCATGCTAGGCCATGCACGCTGCTGCAGGGTTGTGACTGTGTCTGCTTTGTTCGGCATAGCAAGGTGAACCCCGGGCGCGAAATAGGAGCCCGGGAATGCAAGGCCCAAGAGGCACCAGCTCTCCCGCGGCTCTTCATCCCTGCCGCGACAGAGCGAACGACCAAAGCCTTGCTGAGGAAGCAGCAGCGAAGTGCGGTTCGCACCAAGCTGAAAACTTCTGCAAAAGCATAGCAGTCGCTGGGAAATCAGAGTTGGTTCTGTGGGCTGTTTTTGTTGCTTGCCTTAGGCTAGTGTTCGCAGCACGATGGGAGAAACCCGCATAGAGCGAAAGCCTCATTGCCTGGGCATCCCCTCTGGGAAAGCACAGCATTCTATTGGAAATCAGAGTCGGGTCTGTGGGATGCTGCCTGCTGCTTGCCGGAGCTAGTTTCCACAGCATGGTGTAATAAACCCGCATGGAGCGAAATCCTCTTTGCCTGGGCATCCCCTCTACCTGAGAGAGAAGCGCGGGGACGTCTGTGGAAAGAGCCTTAAGGAAAGGGACACGTCTGTCACGGCAGAGCGAGGAAAGCCTGGCTGCTAAGGAGACACGAGGGGAAGATTAGGGCAGGGGAAAGGGCTCCACTCTGAGGAAGGAGTCTGGGCAGAAAGCATGCCTGTCCTGAGCCTTTGGGCTCAAGGAGACAGCAGGTGGAGACATGGGCTTGCCACCAGGCGCCTACCCTGAACTCGAGAAACAACTCCCAGAAAGAACTGGCCATCAGATGCCGGCTTCCTCCAGGATGTGGAAGCTTGGAGGAGGCACGGGGTTTAAGGGGTAGGAGTGGGGACAGTCCCCCAAAGCTCCCTATTCAGTGCACGGGCGGTGTGCAGGGATCCTGTCACCTCTCCTTTCCTGTGGGGAAAGCACTGGCTTAGTCTGCGAGTCCGCCTGAGCGCCAGAGTAAAAGGCCAAGCGATGCCTACCCGGGAGATGTTTGTGTGCATAGAGTGCCATCCTAGGCTACGCACGCTACTGCACTTTTGTGGCTCTGTCTGCTTAGTTCGGCCTGGCAGGGTGAACCCAGGACGTGAACATGGAGCCCGGGAAAGGAAGACAGAAGAGGCACCAGCTCTACCACAGCTCTTCTTCCCTGACGCAACTGAAGCCTTGCAGAGGAAGCAGCGGCGAAGTGCTGTTCGCTCCAAGGCAAAGCCTCTGCGAAAGCACAGCATTCGCTGAGAAATGTTCGGTGGGCTGCTGCTGCTTGCCTGAGCCCAGTCTCCCAGTGGGAGAAATCGCGGTGGGAGAAACCCGCATCCAGTGAAAGCCTCTTTGCCTGGGCATCTCCCCTGGGAAAGCACAGCATTCTTTGGGAAATCAGAGTTGGGTTCGGGATGCTGCTGCTGTTTGCCTGAGCTAGTCTCCGCAGCACGGTGGAAGACACCCGCATGGAGCGAAATACCCTTTGCCCTAGCATCCCCTCTGCCTGAGAGAGAAGCATGGTCGCACAAGTCTGTCACCGCGCTCCCCAGGAGGAAGTGTGGGGAAGGCGCAGCACGCCGCCCCCTGGGATGAGAAGGAGCCCTTGGCCTTGGGGTCGGGAAACGCTCCGGAAGCAGAATAGCCTGCCATTGCACGAACAGCAGGCCAGTGGCAAGACAAGTGTCACCCACTCCCTGTGCGGAGAGATCGAAGCCTGGCTGCTAAGGAGACATGAGGGGACGACTAGGGCAGGGGCGCGTGCTCCACTCTGAGGAAGGAGTCTGGGCAGAGGGCAGGCCTGTCCTGTGCCTCTGGTCCCAAGGGGAGAACATCTCCTAGGCCACCTGTCCCAAGGGCAGTCGGGCTTGCCCCCAGGTGCCATACCCGGAACTCGCAGAAACAACCCCATGGAGAAACGGGCAGTCAGATGCCGTCTTCCCCCAAGATGTGGCAGTGTTGTGGGTGGCAGGGGGTGTGCCTGGTAAGGAGTGGAGACTGTCCCCCACAGTTCCCCATCCCAGAGCACGGGCCCTGTGCAAGGATCCTGTCGCCTCCTCTCTCCTGTGGTGAAGGCACTGGCCTAGACCCTGAGTCTGCCTGAGAGTCGGAGGAAAAGGCAAAGCCTTACCTACGCCAGGAGTTGGTAATGGGCAAAGAGTACCATGCTAGGCCACGCACGCTGCTGCAGGGTTGTGACTGTGTCTGCTTAGTTCGGCTTAGCAAGGTGAACCCCGGGCGCGAACTGGGAGCCCGGGAATACAAGGCCCAAGAGGCACCAGCTCTCCTGCGGCTCTTCATCCCTGCCGCGACAGAGCGAACGACGAAAGTCTTGCTGAGGAAGCAGCAGCGAAGTGCGGTTCGCGCCAAGCTGGCAACCTCTGCGAAAGCATAGCATTCGCTGGGAAATCAGAGATGGTTCTGTGGGCTGCTTTTGCTACTTGCCTTAGCCTAGTATTCGCAGCACGATGGGAGAAACCCGCATAGAGCGAAAGCCTCTTTGCCGGGGCATCCCCTATGGGAAAGCACAGCATCCTTGGGAAATCAGAGTCGGGTCTGTGGGATGCTACCTGCTGCTTGCCAGAGCTGGTCTCCAAAGCACGGTGTAATAAACCCGCATGGAGCGAAATCCTCTTTGCCTGGGCATCCCCTCTGCCTGAGAGAGAAGCGCGGGGGCGCCTGTGGAAAGAGCCTTAAGGAAAGGGACACGTCTGTCACGGCAGAGCGAGGAAAGCCTGGCTGCTAAGGAGACACGAGGGGAAGATTAGGGCAGGGGAATGGGCTCCACTCTGAGGAAGGAGTGTGGGCAGAAAGCATGCCTGTCCTGTACCTCTGGTCCCAAGGGGACCGCATCACCTTGGCCCCCTGTCCCGTCGGCAGTCGGGCTTGCTCCCATGTGCCATACCCGGAACTCGCAGAAACAACCCCATGAGAAACGGGCAGTCAGATGCCGTCTTCCAACAAGATGTGGCAGTGTTGTGGGTGGCAGGGTTTGTGCCTGGTAAGGAGTGGAGACAGTCCCCCACAGTTACCCATCCAGAGCACGGGCCGTGTGCTGGGATCCTGTCGCCTCCTGTCTCCTGTGGTGAAGGCACTGGCCAAGACCCCGAGTCTGCCTGAGCGCTGGAGCAAAAGGCAAAGCCTTACCTACGCCAAGAGATGGTAATAAACATAGAGTGCCATGCTAGGCCATGCACGCTGCTGCAGGGTTGTGACTGTGTCTGCTTTGTTCGGCATAGCAAGGTGAACCCCGGGCGCGAAATAGGAGCCCGGGAATGCAAGGCCCAAGAGGCACCAGCTCTCCCGCGGCTCTTCATCCCTGCCGCGACAGAGCGAACGACCAAAGCCTTGCTGAGGAAGCAGCAGCGAAGTGCGGTTCGCACCAAGCTGAAAACTTCTGCAAAAGCATAGCAGTCGCTGGGAAATCAGAGTTGGTTCTGTGGGCTGTTTTTGTTGCTTGCCTTAGGCTAGTGTTCGCAGCACGATGGGAGAAACCCGCATAGAGCGAAAGCCTCATTGCCTGGGCATCCCCTCTGGGAAAGCACAGCATTCTATTGGAAATCAGAGTCGGGTCTGTGGGATGCTGCCTGCTGCTTGCCGGAGCTAGTTTCCACAGCATGGTGTAATAAACCCGCATGGAGCGAAATCCTCTTTGCCTGGGCATCCCCTCTACCTGAGAGAGAAGCGCGGGGACGTCTGTGGAAAGAGCCTTAAGGAAAGGGACAGGTCTGTCACGGCAGAGCGAGGAAAGCCTGGCTGCTAAGGAGACACGAGGGGAAGATTAGGGCAGGGGAAAGGGCTCCACTCTGAGGAAGGAGTCTGGGCAGAAAGCATGCCTGTCCTGAGCCTTTGGGCTCAAGGAGACAGCAGGTGGAGACATGGGCTTGCCACCAGGCGCCTACCCTGAACTCGAGAAACAACTCCCAGAAAGAACTGGCCATCAGATGCCGGCTTCCTCCAGGATGTGGAAGCTTGGAGGAGGCACGGGGTTTAAGGGGTAGGAGTGGGGACAGTCCCCCAAAGCTCCCTATTCAGTGCACGGGCGGTGTGCAGGGATCCTGTCACCTCTCCTTTCCTGTGGGGAAAGCACTGGCTTAGTCTGCGAGTCCGCCTGAGCGCCAGAGTAAAAGGCCAAGCGATGCCTACCCGGGAGATGTTTGTGTGCATAGAGTGCCATCCTAGGCTACGCACGCTACTGCACTTTTGTGGCTCTGTCTGCTTAGTTCGGCCTGGCAGGGTGAACCCAGGACGTGAACATGGAGCCCGGGAAAGGAAGACAGAAGAGGCACCAGCTCTACCACAGCTCTTCTTCCCTGACGCAACTGAAGCCTTGCAGAGGAAGCAGCGGCGAAGTGCTGTTCGCTCCAAGGCAAAGCCTCTGCGAAAGCACAGCATTCGCTGAGAAATGTTCGGTGGGCTGCTGCTGCTTGCCTGAGCCCAGTCTCCCAGTGGGAGAAATCGCGGTGGGAGAAACCCGCATACAGTGAAAGCCTCTTTGCCTGGGCATCTCCCCTGGGAAAGCACAGCATTCTTTGGGAAATCAGAGTTGGGTTCGGGATGCTGCTGCTGTTTGCCTGAGCTAGTCTCCGCAGCACGGTGGAAGACACCCGCATGGAGCGAAATACCCTTTGCCCTAGCATCCCCTCTGCCTGAGAGAGAAGCATGGTCGCACAAGTCTGTCACCGCGCTCCCCAGGAGGAAGTGTGGGGAAGGCGCAGCACGCCGCCCCCTGGGATGAGAAGGAGCCCTTGGCCTTGGGGTCGGGAAACGCTCCGGAAGCAGAATAGCCTGCCATTGCACGAACAGCAGGCCAGTGGCAAGACAAGTGTCACCCACTCCCTGTGCGGAGAGATCGAAGCCTGGCTGCTAAGGAGACATGAGGGGACGACTAGGGCAGGGGCGCGTGCTCCACTCTGAGGAAGGAGTCTGGGCAGAGGGCAGGCCTGTCCTGTGCCTCTGGTCCCAAGGGGAGAACATCTCCTAGGCCACCTGTCCCAAGGGCAGTCGGGCTTGCCCCCAGGTGCCATACCCGGAACTCGCAGAAACAACCCCATGGAGAAACGGGCAGTCAGATGCCGTCTTCCACCAAGATGTGGCAGTGTTGTGGGTGGCAGGGGGTGTGCCTGGTAAGGAGTGGAGACAGTCCCCCACAGTTCCCCATCCCAGAGCACGGGCCCTGTGCAGGGATCCTGTCGCCTCCTCTCTCCTGTGGTGAAGGCACTGGCCTAGACCCTGAGTCTGCCTGAGAGTCGGAGGAAAAGGCAAAGCCTTACCTACGCCAGGAGTTGGTAATGGGCAAAGAGTACCATGCTAGGCCACGCACGCTGCTGCAGGGTTGTGACTGTGTCTGCTTAGTTCGGCTTAGCAAGGTGAACCCCGGGCGCGAACTGGGAGCCCGGGAATACAAGGCCCAAGAGGCACCAGCTCTCCTGCGGCTCTTCATCCCTGCCGCGACAGAGCGAACGACGAAAGTCTTGCTGAGGAAGCAGCAGCGAAGTGCGGTTCGCGCCAAGCTGGCAACCTCTGCGAAAGCATAGCATTCGCTGGGAAATCAGAGATGGTTCTGTGGGCTGCTTTTGCTACTTGCCTTAGCCTAGTATTCGCAGCACGATGGGAGAAACCCGCATAGAGCGAAAGCCTCTTTGCCGGGGCATCCCCTATGGGAAAGCACAGCATCCTTGGGAAATCAGAGTCGGGTCTGTGGGATGCTACCTGCTGCTTGCCAGAGCTGGTCTCCAAAGCACAGTGTAATAAACCCGCATGGAGCGAAATCCTCTTTGCCTGGGCATCCCCTCTGCCTGAGAGAGAAGCGCGGGGGCGCCTGTGGAAAGAGCCTTAAGGAAAGGGACACGTCTGTCACGGCAGAGCGAGGAAAGCCTGGCTGCTAAGGAGACACGAGGGGAAGATTAGGGCAGGGGAATGGGCTCCACTCTGAGGAAGGAGTCTGGGCAGAAAGCATGCCTGTCCTGTACCTCTGGTCCCAAGGGGACCGCATCACCTTGGCCCCCTGTCCCGTCGGCAGTCGGGCTTGCTCCCATGTGCCATACCCGGAACTCGCAGAAACAACCCCATGAGAAACGGGCAGTCAGATGCCGTCTTCCAACAAGATGTGGCAGTGTTGTGGGTGGCAGGGTTTGTGCCTGGTAAGGAGTGGAGACAGTCCCCCACAGTTACCCATCCAGAGCACGGGCCGTGTGCTGGGATCCTGTCGCCTCCTGTCTCCTGTGGTGAAGGCACTGGCCAAGACCCCGAGTCTGCCTGAGCGCTGGAGCAAAAGGCAAAGCCTTACCTACGCCAAGAGATGGTAATAAACATAGAGTGCCATGCTAGGCCATGCACGCTGCTGCAGGGTTGTGACTGTGTCTGCTTTGTTCGGCATAGCAAGGTGAACCCCGGGCGCGAAATAGGAGCCCGGGAATGCAAGGCCCAAGAGGCACCAGCTCTCCCGCGGCTCTTCATCCCTGCCGCGACAGAGCGAACGACCAAAGCCTTGCTGAGGAAGCAGCAGCGAAGTGCGGTTCGCACCAAGCTGAAAACTTCTGCAAAAGCATAGCAGTCGCTGGGAAATCAGAGTTGGTTCTGTGGGCTGTTTTTGTTGCTTGCCTTAGGCTAGTGTTCGCAGCACGATGGGAGAAACCCGCATAGAGCGAAAGCCTCATTGCCTGGGCATCCCCTCTGGGAAAGCACAGCATTCTATTGGAAATCAGAGTCGGGTCTGTGGGATGCTGCCTGCTGCTTGCCGGAGCTAGTTTCCACAGCATGGTGTAATAAACCCGCATGGAGCGAAATCCTCTTTGCCTGGGCATCCCCTCTGCCTGAGAGTGAAGCGCGGGGGCGCCTGTGGAAAGAGCCTTAAGGAAAGGGACACGTCTGTCACGGCAGAGCGAGGAAAGCCTGGCTGCTAAGGAGACACGAGGGGAAGATTAGGGCAGGGGAAAGGGCTCCACTCTGAGGAAGGAGTCTGGGCAGAAAGCATGCCTGTCCTGAGCCTTTGGGCTCAAGGAGACAGCAGGTGGAGACATGGGCTTGCCACCAGGCGCCTACCCTGAACTCGAGAAACAACTCCCAGAAAGAACTGGCCATCAGATGCCGGCTTCCTCCAGGATGTGGAAGCTTGGAGGAGGCACGGGGTTTAAGGGGTAGGAGTGGGGACAGTCCCCCAAAGCTCCCTATTCAGTGCACGGGCGGTGTGCAGGGATCCTGTCACCTCTCCTTTCCTGTGGGGAAAGCACTGGCTTAGTCTGCGAGTCCGCCTGAGCGCCAGAGTAAAAGGCCAAGCGATGCCTACCCGGGAGATGTTTGTGTGCATAGAGTGCCATCCTAGGCTACGCACGCTACTGCACTTTTGTGGCTCTGTCTGCTTAGTTCGGCCTGGCAGGGTGAACCCAGGACGTGAACATGGAGCCCGGGAAAGGAAGACAGAAGAGGCACCAGCTCTACCACAGCTCTTCTTCCCTGACGCAACTGAAGCCTTGCAGAGGAAGCAGCGGCGAAGTGCTGTTCGCTCCAAGGCAAAGCCTCTGCGAAAGCACAGCATTCGCTGAGAAATGTTCGGTGGGCTGCTGCTGCTTGCCTGAGCCCAGTCTCCCAGTGGGAGAAATCGCGGTGGGAGAAACCCGCATACAGTGAAAGCCTCTTTGCCTGGGCATCTCCCCTGGGAAAGCACAGCATTCTTTGGGAAATCAGAGTTGGGTTCGGGATGCTGCTGCTGTTTGCCTGAGCTAGTCTCCGCAGCACGGTGGAAGACACCCGCATGGAGCGAAATACCCTTTGCCCTAGCATCCCCTCTGCCTGAGAGAGAAGCATGGTCGCACAAGTCTGTCACCGCGCTCCCCAGGAGGAAGTGTGGGGAAGGCGCAGCACGCCGCCCCCTGGGATGAGAAGGAGCCCTTGGCCTTGGGGTCGGGAAACGCTCCGGAAGCAGAATAGCCTGCCATTGCACGAACAGCAGGCCAGTGGCAAGACAAGTGTCACCCACTCCCTGTGCGGAGAGATCGAAGCCTGGCTGCTAAGGAGACATGAGGGGACGACTAGGGCAGGGGCGCGTGCTCCACTCTGAGGAAGGAGTCTGGGCAGAGGGCAGGCCTGTCCTGTGCCTCTGGTCCCAAGGGGAGAACATCTCCTAGGCCACCTGTCCCAAGGGCAGTCGGGCTTGCCCCCAGGTGCCATACCCGGAACTCGCAGAAACAACCCCATGGAGAAACGGGCAGTCAGATGCCGTCTTCCACCAAGATGTGGCAGTGTTGTGGGTGGCAGGGGGTGTGCCTGGTAAGGAGTGGAGACAGTCCCCCACAGTTCCCCATCCCAGAGCACGGGCCCTGTGCAGGGATCCTGTCGCCTCCTCTCTCCTGTGGTGAAGGCACTGGCCTAGACCCTGAGTCTGCCTGAGAGTCGGAGGAAAAGGCAAAGCCTTACCTACGCCAGGAGTTGGTAATGGGCAAAGAGTACCATGCTAGGCCACGCACGCTGCTGCAGGGTTGTGACTGTGTCTGCTTAGTTCGGCTTAGCAAGGTGAACCCCGGGCGCGAACTGGGAGCCCGGGAATACAAGGCCCAAGAGGCACCAGCTCTCCTGCGGCTCTTCATCCCTGCCGCGACAGAGCGAACGACGAAAGTCTTGCTGAGGAAGCAGCAGCGAAGTGCGGTTCGCGCCAAGCTGGCAACCTCTGCGAAAGCATAGCATTCGCTGGGAAATCAGAGATGGTTCTGTGGGCTGCTTTTGCTACTTGCCTTAGCCTAGTATTCGCAGCACGATGGGAGAAACCCGCATAGAGCGAAAGCCTCTTTGCCGGGGCATCCCCTATGGGAAAGCACAGCATCCTTGGGAAATCAGAGTCGGGTCTGTGGGATGCTACCTGCTGCTTGCCAGAGCTGGTCTCCAAAGCACGGTGTAATAAACCCGCATGGAGCGAAATCCTCTTTGCCTGGGCATCCCCTCTGCCTGAGAGAGAAGCGCGGGGGCGCCTGTGGAAAGAGCCTTAAGGAAAGGGACACGTCTGTCACGGCAGAGCGAGGAAAGCCTGGCTGCTAAGGAGACACGAGGGGAAGATTAGGGCAGGGGAATGGGCTCCACTCTGAGGAAGGAGTCTGGGCAGAAAGCATGCCTGTCCTGTACCTCTGGTCCCAAGGGGACCGCATCACCTTGGCCCCCTGTCCCGTCGGCAGTCGGGCTTGCTCCCATGTGCCATACCCGGAACTCGCAGAAACAACCCCATGAGAAACGGGCAGTCAGATGCCGTCTTCCAACAAGATGTGGCAGTGTTGTGGGTGGCAGGGTTTGTGCCTGGTAAGGAGTGGAGACAGTCCCCCACAGTTACCCATCCAGAGCACGGGCCGTGTGCTGGGATCCTGTCGCCTCCTGTCTCCTGTGGTGAAGGCACTGGCCAAGACCCCGAGTCTGCCTGAGCGCTGGAGCAAAAGGCAAAGCCTTACCTACGCCAAGAGATGGTAATAAACATAGAGTGCCATGCTAGGCCATTCACGCTGCTGCAGGGTGGTGACTGTGTCTGCTTTGTTCGGCATAGCAAGGTGAACCCCGGGCGCGAAATAGGAGCCCGGGAATGCAAGGCCCAAGAGGCACCAGCTCTCCCGCGGCTCTTCATCCCTGCCGCGACAGAGCGAACGACCAAAGCCTTGCTGAGGAAGCAGCAGCGAAGTGCGGTTCGCACCAAGCTGAAAACTTCTGCAAAAGCATAGCAGTCGCTGGGAAATCAGAGTTGGTTCTGTGGGCTGTTTTTGTTGCTTGCCTTAGGCTAGTGTTCGCAGCACGATGGGAGAAACCCGCATAGAGCGAAAGCCTCTTTGCCGGGGCATCCCCTCTGGGAAAGCACAGCATTCTATTGGAAATCAGAGTCGGGTCTGTGGGATGCTGCCTGCTGCTTGCCGGAGCTAGTTTCCACAGCATGGTGTAATAAACCCGCATGGAGCGAAATCCTCTTTGCCTGGGCATCCCCTCTGCCTGAGAGAGAAGCGCGGGGGCGCCTGTGGAAAGAGCCTTAAGGAAAGGGACACGTCTGTCACGGCAGAGCGAGGAAAGCCTGGCTGCTAAGGAGACACGAGGGGAAGATTAGGGCAGGGGAAAGGGCTCCACTCTGAGGAAGGAGTCTGGGCAGAAAGCATGCCTGTCCTGAGCCTTTGGGCTCAAGGAGACAGCAGGTGGAGACATGGGCTTGCCACCAGGCGCCTACCCTGAACTCGAGAAACAACTCCCAGAAAGAACTGGCCATCAGATGCCGGCTTCCTCCAGGATGTGGAAGCTTGGAGGAGGCACGGGGTTTAAGGGGTAGGAGTGGGGACAGTCCCCCAAAGCTCCCTATTCAGTGCACGGGCGGTGTGCAGGGATCCTGTCACCTCTCCTTTCCTGTGGGGAAAGCACTGGCTTAGTCTGCGAGTCCGCCTGAGCGCCAGAGTAAAAGGCCAAGCGATGCCTACCCGGGAGATGTTTGTGTGCATAGAGTGCCATCCTAGGCTACGCACGCTACTGCACTTTTGTGGCTCTGTCTGCTTAGTTCGGCCTGGCAGGGTGAACCCAGGACGTGAACATGGAGCCCGGGAAAGGAAGACAGAAGAGGCACCAGCTCTACCACAGCTCTTCTTCCCTGACGCAACTGAAGCCTTGCAGAGGAAGCAGCGGCGAAGTGCTGTTCGCTCCAAGGCAAAGCCTCTGCGAAAGCACAGCATTCGCTGAGAAATGTTCGGCGGGCTGCTGCTGCTTGCCTGAGCCCAGTCTCCCAGTGGGAGAAATGGCGGTGGGAGAAACCCGCATACAGTGAAAGCCTCTTTGCCTGGGCATCTCCCCTGGGAAAGCACAGCATTCTTTGGGAAATCAGAGTTGGGTTCGGGATGCTGCTGCTGTTTGCCTGAGCTAGTCTCCGCAGCACGGTGGAAGACACCCGCATGGAGCGAAATACCCTTTGCCCTAGCATCCCCTCTGCCTGAGAGAGAAGCATGGTCGCACAAGTCTGTCACCGCGCTCCCCAGGAGGAAGTGTGGGGAAGGCACAGCACGCCGCCCCCTGGGATGAGAAGGAGCCCTTGGCCTTGGGGTCGGGAAACGCTCCGGAAGCAGAATAGCCTGCCATTGCACGAACAGCAGGCCAGTGGCAAGACAAGTGTCACCCACTCCCTGTGCGGAGAGATCGAAGCCTGGCTGCTACGGAGACATGAGGGGACGACTAGGGCAGGGGCGCGTGCTCCACTCTGAGGAAGGAGTCTGGGCAGAGGGCAGGCCTGTCCTGTGCCTCTGGTCCCAAGGGGAGAACATCTCCTAGGCCACCTGTCCCAAGGGCAGTCGGGCTTGCCCCCAGGTGCCATACCCGGAACTCGCAGAAACAACCCCATGGAGAAACGGGCAGTCAGATGCCGTCTTCCACCAAGATGTGGCAGTGTTGTGGGTGGCAGGGGGTGTGCCTGGTAAGGAGTGGAGACAGTCCCCCACAGTTCCCCATCCCAGAGCACGGGCCCTGTGCAGGGATCCTGTCGCCTCCTCTCTCCTGTGGTGAAGGCACTGGCCTAGACCCTGAGTCTGCCTGAGAGTCGGAGGAAAAGGCAAAGCCTTACCTACGCCAGGAGTTGGTAATGGGCAAAGAGTACCATGCTAGGCCACGCACGCTGCTGCAGGGTTGTGACTGTGTCTGCTTAGTTCGGCTTAGCAAGGTGAACCCCGGGCGCGAACTGGGAGCCCGGGAATACAAGGCCCAAGAGGCACCAGCTCTCCTGCGGCTCTTCATCCCTGCCGCGACAGAGCGAACGACGAAAGTCTTGCTGAGGAAGCAGCAGCGAAGTGCGGTTCGCGCCAAGCTGGCAACCTCTGCGAAAGCATAGCATTCGCTGGGAAATCAGAGATGGTTCTGTGGGCTGCTTTTGCTACTTGCCTTAGCCTAGTATTCGCAGCACGATGGGAGAAACCCGCATAGAGCGAAAGCCTCTTTGCCGGGGCATCCCCTATGGGAAAGCACAGCATCCTTGGGAAATCAGAGTCGGGTCTGTGGGATGCTACCTGCTGCTTGCCAGAGCTGGTCTCCAAAGCACGGTGTAATAAACCCGCATGGAGCGAAATCCTCTTTGCCTGGGCATCCCCTCTGCCTGAGAGAGAAGCGCGGGGGCGCCTGTGGAAAGAGCCTTAAGGAAAGGGACACGTCTGTCACGGCAGAGCGAGGAAAGCCTGGCTGCTAAGGAGACACGAGGGGAAGATTAGGGCAGGGGAATGGGCTCCACTCTGAGGAAGGAGTCTGGGCAGAAAGCATGCCTGTCCTGTACCTCTGGTCCCAAGGGGACCGCATCACCTTGGCCCCCTGTCCCGTCGGCAGTCGGGCTTGCTCCCATGTGCCATACCCGGAACTCGCAGAAACAACCCCATGAGAAACGGGCAGTCAGATGCCGTCTTCCAACAAGATGTGGCAGTGTTGTGGGTGGCAGGGTTTGTGCCTGGTAAGGAGTGGAGACAGTCCCCCACAGTTACCCATCCAGAGCACGGGCCGTGTGCTGGGATCCTGTCGCCTCCTGTCTCCTGTGGTGAAGGCACTGGCCAAGACCCCGAGTCTGCCTGAGCGCTGGAGCAAAAGGCAAAGCCTTACCTACGCCAAGAGATGGTAATAAACATAGAGTGCCATGCTAGGCCATGCACGCTGCTGCAGGGTTGTGACTGTGTCTGCTTTGTTCGGCATAGCAAGGTGAACCCCGGGCGCGAAATAGGAGCCCGGGAATGCAAGGCCCAAGAGGCACCAGCTCTCCCGCGGCTCTTCATCCCTGCCGCGACAGAGCGAACGACCAAAGCCTTGCTGAGGAAGCAGCAGCGAAGTGCGGTTCGCACCAAGCTGAAAACTTCTGCAAAAGCATAGCAGTCGCTGGGAAATCAGAGTTGGTTCTGTGGGCTGTTTTTGTTGCTTGCCTTAGGCTAGTGTTCGCAGCACGATGGGAGAAACCCGCATAGAGCGAAAGCCTCATTGCCTGGGCATCCCCTCTGGGAAAGCACAGCATTCTATTGGAAATCAGAGTCGGGTCTGTGGGATGCTGCCTGCTGCTTGCCGGAGCTAGTTTCCACAGCATGGT
Organism: Mustela nivalis; assembly: GCF_964662115.1. Classification (NCBI taxonomy): domain Eukaryota; kingdom Metazoa; phylum Chordata; class Mammalia; order Carnivora; family Mustelidae; genus Mustela; species Mustela nivalis. Next base: position 25,931 of record NW_028135931.1, read on the forward strand.
GTAATAAACCCGCATGGAGCGAAATCCTCTTTGCCTGGGAATCCCCTCTACCTGAGAGAGAAGCGCGGGGACGTCTGTGGAAAGAGCCTTAAGGAAAGGGACAGGTCTGTCACGGCAGAGCGAGGAAAGCCTGGCTGCTAAGGAGACACGAGGGGAAGATTAGGGCAGGGGAAAGGGCTCCACTCTGAGGAAGGAGTCTGGGCAGAAAGCATGCCTGTCCTGAGCCTTTGGGCTCAAGGAGACAGCAGGTGGAGACATGGGCTTGCCACCAGGCGTCTACCCTGAACTCGAGAAACAACTCCCAGAAAGAACTGGCCATCAGATGCCGGCTTCCTCCAGGATGTGGAAGCTTGGAGGAGGCACGGGGTTTAAGGGGTAGGAGTGGGGACAGTCCCCCAAAGCTCCCTATTCAGTGCACGGGCGGTGTGCAGGGATCCTGTCACCTCTCCTTTCCTGTGGGGAAAGCACTGGCTTAGTCTGCGAGTCCGCCTGAGCGCCAGAGTAAAAGGCCAAGCGATGCCTACCCGGGAGATGTTTGTGTGCATAGAGTGCCATCCTAGGCTACGCACGCTACTGCACTTTTGTGGCTCTGTCTGCTTAGTTCGGCCTGGCAGGGTGAACCCAGGACGTGAACATGGAGCCCGGGAAAGGAAGACAGAAGAGGCACCAGCTCTACCACAGCTCTTCTTCCCTGACGCAACTGAAGCCTTGCAGAGGAAGCAGCGGCGAAGTGCTGTTCGCTCCAAGGCAAAGCCTCTGCGAAAGCACAGCATTCGCTGAGAAATGTTCGGTGGGCTGCTGCTGCTTGCCTGAGCCCAGTCTCCCAGTGGGAGAAATCGCGGTGGGAGAAACCCGCATACAGTGAAAGCCTCTTTGCCTGGGCATCTCCCCTGGGAAAGCACAGCATTCTTTGGGAAATCAGAGTTGGGTTCGGGATGCTGCTGCTGTTTGCCTGAGCTAGTCTCCGCAGCACGGTGGAAGACACCCGCATGGAGCGAAATACCCTTTGCCCTAGCATCCCCTCTGCCTGAGAGAGAAGCATGGTCGCACAAGTCTGTCACCGCGCTCCCCAGGAGGAAGTGTGGGGAAGGCGCAGCACGCCGCCCCCTGGGATGAGAAGGAGCCCTTGGCCTTGGGGTCGGGAAACGCTCCGGAAGCAGAATAGCCTGCCATTGCACGAACAGCAGGCCAGTGGCAAGACAAGTGTCACCCACTCCCTGTGCGGAGAGATCGAAGCCTGGCTGCTAAGGAGACATGAGGGGACGACTAGGGCAGGGGCGCGTGCTCCACTCTGAGGAAGGAGTCTGGGCAGAGGGCAGGCCTGTCCTGTGCCTCTGGTCCCAAGGGGAGAACATCTCCTAGGCCACCTGTCCCAAGGGCAGTCGGGCTTGCCCCCAGGTGCCATACCCGGAACTCGCAGAAACAACCCCATGGAGAAACGGGCAGTCAGATGCCGTCTTCCACCAAGATGTGGCAGTGTTGTGGGTGGCAGGGGGTGTGCCTGGTAAGGAGTGGAGACAGTCCCCCACAGTTCCCCATCCCAGAGCACGGGCCCTGTGCAGGGATCCTGTCGCCTCCTCTCTCCTGTGGTGAAGGCACTGGCCTAGACCCTGAGTCTGCCTGAGAGTCGGAGGAAAAGGCAAAGCCTTACCTACGCCAGGAGTTGGTAATGGGCAAAGAGTACCATGCTAGGCCACGCACGCTGCTGCAGGGTTGTGACTGTGTCTGCTTAGTTCGGCTTAGCAAGGTGAACCCCGGGCGCGAACTGGGAGCCCGGGAATACAAGGCCCAAGAGGCACCAGCTCTCCTGCGGCTCTTCATCCCTGCCGCGACAGAGCGAACGACGAAAGTCTTGCTGAGGAAGCAGCAGCGAAGTGCGGTTCGCGCCAAGCTGGCAACCTCTGCGAAAGCATAGCATTCGCTGGGAAATCAGAGATGGTTCTGTGGGCTGCTTTTGCTACTTGCCTTAGCCTAGTATTCGCAGCACGATGGGAGAAACCCGCATAGAGCGAAAGCCTCTTTGCCGGGGCATCCCCTATGGGAAAGCACAGCATCCTTGGGAAATCAGAGTCGGGTCTGTGGGATGCTACCTGCTGCTTGCCAGAGCTGGTCTCCAAAGCACAGTGTAATAAACCCGCATGGAGCGAAATCCTCTTTGCCTGGGCATCCCCTCTGCCTGAGAGAGAAGCGCGGGGGCGCCTGTGGAAAGAGCCTTAAGGAAAGGGACACGTCTGTCACGGCAGAGCGAGGAAAGCCTGGCTGCTAAGGAGACACGAGGGGAAGATTAGGGCAGGGGAATGGGCTCCACTCTGAGGAAGGAGTCTGGGCAGAAAGCATGCCTGTCCTGTACCTCTGGTCCCAAGGGGACCGCATCACCTTGGCCCCCTGTCCCGTCGGCAGTCGGGCTTGCTCCCATGTGCCATACCCGGAACTCGCAGAAACAACCCCATGAGAAACGGGCAGTCAGATGCCGTCTTCCAACAAGATGTGGCAGTGTTGTGGGTGGCAGGGTTTGTGCCTGGTAAGGAGTGGAGACAGTCCCCCACAGTTACCCATCCAGAGCACGGGCCGTGTGCTGGGATCCTGTCGCCTCCTGTCTCCTGTGGTGAAGGCACTGGCCAAGACCCCGAGTCTGCCTGAGCGCTGGAGCAAAAGGCAAAGCCTTACCTACGCCAAGAGATGGTAATAAACATAGAGTGCCATGCTAGGCCATGCACGCTGCTGCAGGGTGGTGACTGTGTCTGCTTTGTTCGGCATAGCAAGGTGAACCCCGGGCGCGAAATAGGAGCCCGGGAATGCAAGGCCCAAGAGGCACCAGCTCTCCCGCGGCTCTTCATCCCTGCCGCGACAGAGCGAACGACCAAAGCCTTGCTGAGGAAGCAGCAGCGAAGTGCGGTTCGCACCAAGCTGAAAACTTCTGCAAAAGCATAGCAGTCGCTGGGAAATCAGAGTTGGTTCTGTGGGCTGTTTTTGTTGCTTGCCTTAGGCTAGTGTTCGCAGCACGATGGGAGAAACCCGCATAGAGCGAAAGCCTCTTTGCCGGGGCATCCCCTCTGGGAAAGCACAGCATTCTATTGGAAATCAGAGTCGGGTCTGTGGGATGCTGCCTGCTGCTTGCCGGAGCTAGTTTCCACAGCATGGTGTAATAAACCCGCATGGAGCGAAATCCTCTTTGCCTGGGCATCCCCTCTGCCTGAGAGTGAAGCGCGGGGGCGCCTGTGGAAAGAGCCTTAAGGAAAGGGACACGTCTGTCACGGCAGAGCGAGGAAAGCCTGGCTGCTAAGGAGACACGAGGGGAAGATTAGGGCAGGGGAAAGGGCTCCACTCTGAGGAAGGAGTCTGGGCAGAAAGCATGCCTGTCCTGAGCCTTTGGGCTCAAGGAGACAGCAGGTGGAGACATGGGCTTGCCACCAGGCGCCTACCCTGAACTCGAGAAACAACTCCCAGAAAGACCTGGCCATCAGATGCCGGCTTCCTCCAGGATGTGGAAGCTTGGAGGAGGCACGGGGTTTAAGGGGTAGGAGTGGGGACAGTCCCCCAAAGCTCCCTATTCAGTGCACGGGCGGTGTGCAGGGATCCTGTCACCTCTCCTTTCCTGTGGGGAAAGCACTGGCTTAGTCTGCGAGTCCGCCTGAGCGCCAGAGTAAAAGGCCAAGCGATGCCTACCCGGGAGATGTTTGTGTGCATAGAGTGCCATCCTAGGCTACGCACGCTACTGCACTTTTGTGGCTCTGTCTGCTTAGTTCGGCCTGGCAGGGTGAACCCAGGACGTGAACATGGAGCCCGGGAAAGGAAGACAGAAGAGGCACCAGCTCTACCACAGCTCTTCTTCCCTGACGCAACTGAAGCCTTGCAGAGGAAGCAGCGGCGAAGTGCTGTTCGCTCCAAGGCAAAGCCTCTGCGAAAGCACAGCATTCGCTGAGAAATGTTCGGCGGGCTGCTGCTGCTTGCCTGAGCCCAGTCTCCCAGTGGGAGAAATCGCGGTGGGAGAAACCCGCATACAGTGAAAGCCTCTTTGCCTGGGCATCTCCCCTGGGAAAGCACAGCATTCTTTGGGAAATCAGAGTTGGGTTCGGGATGCTGCTGCTGTTTGCCTGAGCTAGTCTCCGCAGCACGGTGGAAGACACCCGCATGGAGCGAAATACCCTTTGCCCTAGCATCCCCTCTGCCTGAGAGAGAAGCATGGTCGCACAAGTCTGTCACCGCGCTCCCCAGGAGGAAGTGTGGGGAAGGCGCAGCACGCCGCCCCCTGGGATGAGAAGGAGCCCTTGGCCTTGGGGTCGGGAAACGCTCCGGAAGCAGAATAGCCTGCCATTGCACGAACAGCAGGCCAGTGGCAAGACAAGTGTCACCCACTCCCTGTGCGGAGAGATCGAAGCCTGGCTGCTAAGGAGACATGAGGGGACGACTAGGGCAGGGGCGCGTGCTCCACTCTGAGGAAGGAGTCTGGGCAGAGGGCAGGCCTGTCCTGTGCCTCTGGTCCCAAGGGGAGAACATCTCCTAGGCCACCTGTCCCAAGGGCAGTCGGGCTTGCCCCCAGGTGCCATACCCGGAACTCGCAGAAACAACCCCATGGAGAAACGGGCAGTCAGATGCCGTCTTCCACCAAGATGTGGCAGTGTTGTGGGTGGCAGGGGGTGTGCCTGGTAAGGAGTGGAGACAGTCCCCCACAGTTCCCCATCCCAGAGCACGGGCCCTGTGCAGGGATCCTGTCGCCTCCTCTCTCCTGTGGTGAAGGCACTGGCCTAGACCCTGAGTCTGCCTGAGAGTCGGAGGAAAAGGCAAAGCCTTACCTACGCCAGGAGTTGGTAATGGGCAAAGAGTACCATGCTAGGCCACGCACGCTGCTGCAGGGTTGTGACTGTGTCTGCTTAGTTCGGCTTAGCAAGGTGAACCCCGGGCGCGAACTGGGAGCCCGGGAATACAAGGCCCAAGAGGCACCAGCTCTCCTGCGGCTCTTCATCCCTGCCGCGACAGAGCGAACGACGAAAGTCTTGCTGAGGAAGCAGCAGCGAAGTGCGGTTCGCGCCAAGCTGGCAACCTCTGCGAAAGCATAGCATTCGCTGGGAAATCAGAGATGGTTCTGTGGGCTGCTTTTGCTACTTGCCTTAGCCTAGTATTCGCAGCACGATGGGAGAAACCCGCATAGAGCGAAAGCCTCTTTGCCGGGGCATCCCCTATGGGAAAGCACAGCATCCTTGGGAAATCAGAGTCGGGTCTGTGGGATGCTACCTGATGCTTGCCAGAGCTGGTCTCCAAAGCACGGTGTAATAAACCCGCATGGAGCGAATACCTCTTTGCCTGGGCATCCCCTCTGCCTGAGAGAGAAGCGCGGGGGCGCCTGTGGAAAGAGCCTTAAGGAAAGGGACACGTCTGTCACGGCAGAGCGAGGAAAGCCTGGCTGCTAAGGAGACACGAGGGGAAGATTAGGGCAGGGGAATGGGCTCCACTCTGAGGAAGGAGTCTGGGCAGAAAGCATGCCTGTCCTGTACCTCTGGTCCCAAGGGGACCGCATCAACTTGGCCCCCTGTCCCGTCGGCAGTCGGGCTTGCTCCCATGTGCCATACCCGGAACTCGCAGAAACAACCCCATGAGAAACGGGCAGTCAGATGCCGTCTTCCAACAAGATGTGGCAGTGTTGTGGGTGGCAGGGTTTGTGCCTGGTAAGGAGTGGAGACAGTCCCCCACAGTTACCCATCCAGAGCACGGGCCGTGTGCTGGGATCCTGTCGCCTCCTGTCTCCTGTGGTGAAGGCACTGGCCAAGACCCCGAGTCTGCCTGAGCGCTGGAGCAAAAGGCAAAGCCTTACCTACGCCAAGAGATGGTAATAAACATAGAGTGCCATGCTAGGCCATGCACGCTGCTGCAGGGTTGTGACTGTGTCTGCTTTGTTCGGCATAGCAAGGTGAACCCCGGGCGCGAAATAGGAGCCCGGGAATGCAAGGCCCAAGAGGCACCAGCTCTCCCGCGGCTCTTCATCCCTGCCGCGACAGAGCGAACGACCAAAGCCTTGCTGAGGAAGCAGCAGCGAAGTGCGGTTCGCACCAAGCTGAAAACTTCTGCAAAAGCATAGCAGTCGCTGGGAAATCAGAGTTGGTTCTGTGGGCTGTTTTTGTTGCTTGCCTTAGGCTAGTGTTCGCAGCACGATGGGAGAAACCCGCATAGAGCGAAAGCCTCATTGCCTGGGCATCCCCTCTGGGAAAGCACAGCATTCTATTGGAAATCAGAGTCGGGTCTGTGGGATGCTGCCTGCTGCTTGCCGGAGCTAGTTTCCACAGCATGGTGTAATAAACCCGCATGGAGCGAAATCCTCTTTGCCTGGGCATCCCCTCTGCCTGAGAGAGAAGCGCGGGGGCGCCTGTGGAAAGAGCCTTAAGGAAAGGGACACGTCTGTCACGGCAGAGCGAGGAAAGCCTGGCTGCTAAGGAGACACGAGGGGAAGATTAGGGCAGGGGAAAGGGCTCCACTCTGAGGAAGGAGTCTGGGCAGAAAGCATGCCTGTCCTGAGCCTTTGGGCTCAAGGAGACAGCAGGTGGAGACATGGGCTTGCCACCAGGCGCCTACCCTGAACTCGAGAAACAACTCCCAGAAAGAACTGGCCATCAGATGCCGGCTTCCTCCAGGATGTGGAAGCTTGGAGGAGGCACGGGGTTTAAGGGGTAGGAGTGGGGACAGTCCCCCAAAGCTCCCTATTCAGTGCACGGGCGGTGTGCAGGGATCCTGTCACCTCTCCTTTCCTGTGGGGAAAGCACTGGCTTAGTCTGCGAGTCCGCCTGAGCGCCAGAGTAAAAGGCCAAGCGATGCCTACCCGGGAGATGTTTGTGTGCATAGAGTGCCATCCTAGGCTACGCACGCTACTGCACTTTTGTGGCTCTGTCTGCTTAGTTCGGCCTGGCAGGGTGAACCCAGGACGTGAACATGGAGCCCGGGAAAGGAAGACAGAAGAGGCACCAGCTCTACCACAGCTCTTCTTCCCTGACGCAACTGAAGCCTTGCAGAGGAAGCAGCGGCGAAGTGCTGTTCGCTCCAAGGCAAAGCCTCTGCGAAAGCACAGCATTCGCTGAGAAATGTTCGGCGGGCTGCTGCTGCTTGCCTGAGCCCAGTCTCCCAGTGGGAGAAATGGCGGTGGGAGAAACCCGCATACAGTGAAAGCCTCTTTGCCTGGGCATCTCCCCTGGGAAAGCACAGCATTCTTTGGGAAATCAGAGTTGGGTTCGGGATGCTGCTGCTGTTTGCCTGAGCTAGTCTCCGCAGCACGGTGGAAGACACCCGCATGGAGCGAAATACCCTTTGCCCTAGCATCCCCTCTGCCTGAGAGAGAAGCATGGTCGCACAAGTCTGTCACCGCGCTCCCCAGGAGGAAGTGTGGGGAAGGCGCAGCACGCCGCCCCCTGGGATGAGAAGGAGCCCTTGGCCTTGGGGTCGGGAAACGCTCCGGAAGCAGAATAGCCTGCCATTGCACGAACAGCAGGCCAGTGGCAAGACAAGTGTCACCCACTCCCTGTGCGGAGAGATCGAAGCCTGGCTGCTAAGGAGACATGAGGGGACGACTAGGGCAGGGGCGCGTGCTCCACTCTGAGGAAGGAGTCTGGGCAGAGGGCAGGCCTGTCCTGTGCCTCTGGTCCCAAGGGGAGAACATCTCCTAGGCCACCTGTCCCAAGGGCAGTCGGGCTTGCCCCCAGGTGCCATACCCGGAACTCGCAGAAACAACCCCATGGAGAAACGGGCAGTCAGATGCCGTCTTCCACCAAGATGTGGCAGTGTTGTGGGTGGCAGGGGGTGTGCCTGGTAAGGAGTGGAGACAGTCCCCCACAGTTCCCCATCCCAGAGCACGGGCCCTGTGCAGGGATCCTGTCGCCTCCTCTCTCCTGTGGTGAAGGCACTGGCCTAGACCCTGAGTCTGCCTGAGAGTCGGAGGAAAAGGCAAAGCCTTACCTACGCCAGGAGTTGGTAATGGGCAAAGAGTACCATGCTAGGCCACGCACGCTGCTGCAGGGTTGTGACTGTGTCTGCTTAGTTCGGCTTAGCAAGGTGAACCCCGGGCGCGAACTGGGAGCCCGGGAATACAAGGCCCAAGAGGCACCAGCTCTCCTGCGGCTCTTCATCCCTGCCGCGACAGAGCGAACGACGAAAGTCTTGCTGAGGAAGCAGCAGCGAAGTGCGGTTCGCGCCAAGCTGGCAACCTCTGCGAAAGCATAGCATTCGCTGGGAAATCAGAGATGGTTCTGTGGGCTGCTTTTGCTACTTGCCTTAGCCTAGTATTCGCAGCACGATGGGAGAAACCCGCATAGAGCGAAAGCCTCTTTGCCGGGGCATCCCCTATGGGAAAGCACAGCATCCTTGGGAAATCAGAGTCGGGTCTGTGGGATGCTACCTGCTGCTTGCCAGAGCTGGTCTCCAAAGCACGGTGTAATAAACCCGCATGGAGCGAATACCTCTTTGCCTGGGCATCCCCTCTGCCTGAGAGAGAAGCGCGGGGGCGCCTGTGGAAAGAGCCTTAAGGAAAGGGACACGTCTGTCACGGCAGAGCGAGGAAAGCCTGGCTGCTAAGGAGACACGAGGGGAAGATTAGGGCAGGGGAATGGGCTCCACTCTGAGGAAGGAGTCTGGGCAGAAAGCATGCCTGTCCTGTACCTCTGGTCCCAAGGGGACCGCATCAACTTGGCCCCCTGTCCCGTCGGCAGTCGGGCTTGCTCCCATGTGCCATACCCGGAACTCGCAGAAACAACCCCATGAGAAACGGGCAGTCAGATGCCGTCTTCCAACAAGATGTGGCAGTGTTGTGGGTGGCAGGGTTTGTGCCTGGTAAGGAGTGGAGACAGTCCCCCACAGTTACCCATCCAGAGCACGGGCCGTGTGCTGGGATCCTGTCGCCTCCTGTCTCCTGTGGTGAAGGCACTGGCCAAGACCCCGAGTCTGCCTGAGCGCTGGAGCAAAAGGCAAAGCCTTACCTACGCCAAGAGATGGTAATAAACATAGAGTGCCATGCTAGGCCATGCACGCTGCTGCAGGGTTGTGACTGTGTCTGCTTTGTTCGGCATAGCAAGGTGAACCCCGGGCGCGAAATAGGAGCCCGGGAATGCAAGGCCCAAGAGGCACCAGCTCTCCCGCGGCTCTTCATCCCTGCCGCGACAGAGCGAACGACCAAAGCCTTGCTGAGGAAGCAGCAGCGAAGTGCGGTTCGCACCAAGCTGAAAACTTCTGCAAAAGCATAGCAGTCGCTGGGAAATCAGAGTTGGTTCTGTGGGCTGTTTTTGTTGCTTGCCTTAGGCTAGTGTTCGCAGCACGATGGGAGAAACCCGCATAGAGCGAAAGCCTCATTGCCTGGGCATCCCCTCTGGGAAAGCACAGCATTCTATTGGAAATCAGAGTCGGGTCTGTGGGATGCTGCCTGCTGCTTGCCGGAGCTAGTTTCCACAGCATGGTGTAATAAACCCGCATGGAGCGAAATCCTCTTTGCCTGGGCATCCCCTCTGCCTGAGAGAGAAGCGCGGGGGCGCCTGTGGAAAGAGCCTTAAGGAAAGGGACACGTCTGTCACGGCAGAGCGAGGAAAGCCTGGCTGCTAAGGAGACACGAGGGGAAGATTAGGGCAGGGGAAAGGGCTCCACTCTGAGGAAGGAGTCTGGGCAGAAAGCATGCCTGTCCTGAGCCTTTGGGCTCAAGGAGACAGCAGGTGGAGACATGGGCTTGCCACCAGGCGCCTACCCTGAACTCGAGAAACAACTCCCAGAAAGAACTGGCCATCAGATGCCGGCTTCCTCCAGGATGTGGAAGCTTGGAGGAGGCACGGGGTTTAAGGGGTAGGAGTGGGGACAGTCCCCCAAAGCTCCCTATTCAGTGCACGGGCGGTGTGCAGGGATCCTGTCACCTCTCCTTTCCTGTGGGGAAAGCACTGGCTTAGTCTGCGAGTCCGCCTGAGCGCCAGAGTAAAAGGCCAAGCGATGCCTACCCGGGAGATGTTTGTGTGCATAGAGTGCCATCCTAGGCTACGCACGCTACTGCACTTTTGTGGCTCTGTCTGCTTAGTTCGGCCTGGCAGGGTGAACCCAGGACGTGAACATGGAGCCCGGGAAAGGAAGACAGAAGAGGCACCAGCTCTACCACAGCTCTTCTTCCCTGACGCAACTGAAGCCTTGCAGAGGAAGCAGCGGCGAAGTGCTGTTCGCTCCAAGGCAAAGCCTCTGCGAAAGCACAGCATTCGCTGAGAAATGTTCGGCGGGCTGCTGCTGCTTGCCTGAGCCCAGTCTCCCAGTGGGAGAAATCGCGGTGGGAGAAACCCGCATACAGTGAAAGCCTCTTTGCCTGGGCATCTCCCCTGGGAAAGCACAGCATTCTTTGGGAAATCAGAGTTGGGTTCGGGATGCTGCTGCTGTTTGCCTGAGCTAGTCTCCGCAGCACGGTGGAAGACACCCGCATGGAGCGAAATACCCTTTGCCCTAGCATCCCCTCTGCCTGAGAGAGAAGCATGGTCGCACAAGTCTGTCACCGCGCTCCCCAGGAGGAAGTGTGGGGAAGGCGCAGCACGCCGCCCCCTGGGATGAGAAGGAGCCCTTGGCCTTGGGGTCGGGAAACGCTCCGGAAGCAGAATAGCCTGCCATTGCACGAACAGCAGGCCAGTGGCAAGACAAGTGTCACCCACTCCCTGTGCGGAGAGATCGAAGCCTGGCTGCTAAGGAGACATGAGGGGACGACTAGGGCAGGGGCGCGTGCTCCACTCTGAGGAAGGAGTCTGGGCAGAGGGCAGGCCTGTCCTGTGCCTCTGGTCCCAAGGGGAGAACATCTCCTAGGCCACCTGTCCCAAGGGCAGTCGGGCTTGCCCCCAGGTGCCATACCCGGAACTCGCAGAAACAACCCCATGGAGAAACGGGCAGTCAGATGCCGTCTTCCACCAAGATGTGGCAGTGTTGTGGGTGGCAGGGGGTGTGCCTGGTAAGGAGTGGAGACAGTCCCCCACAGTTCCCCATCCCAGAGCACGGGCCCTGTGCAGGGATCCTGTCGCCTCCTCTCTCCTGTGGTGAAGGCACTGGACTAGACCCTGAGTCTGCCTGAGAGTCGGAGGAAAAGGCAAAGCCTTACCTACGCCAGGAGTTGGTAATGGGCAAAGAGTACCATGCTAGGCCACGCACGCTGCTGCAGGGTTGTGACTGTGTCTGCTTAGTTCGGCTTAGCAAGGTGAACCCCGGGCGCGAACTGGGAGCCCGGGAATACAAGGCCCAAGAGGCACCAGCTCTCCTGCGGCTCTTCATCCCTGCCGCGACAGAGCGAACGACGAAAGTCTTGCTGAGGAAGCAGCAGCGAAGTGCGGTTCGCGCCAAGCTGGCAACCTCTGCGAAAGCATAGCATTCGCTGGGAAATCAGAGATTGTTCTGTGGGCTGCTTTTGCTACTTGCCTTAGCCTAGTATTCGCAGCACGATGGGAGAAACCCGCATAGAGCGAAAGCCTCTTTGCCGGGGCATCCCCTATGGGAAAGCACAGCATCCTTGGGAAATCAGAGTCGGGTCGGTGGGATGCTACCTGCTGCTTGCCAGAGCTGGTCTCCAAAGCACGGTGTAATAAACCCGCATGGAGCGAAATCCTCTTTGCCTGGGCATCCCCTCTGCCTGAGAGAGAAGCGCGGGGGCGCCTGTGGAAAGAGCCTTAAGGAAAGGGACACGTCTGTCACGGCAGAGCGAGGAAAGCCTGGCTGCTAAGGAGACACGAGGGGAAGATTAGGGCAGGGGAATGGGCTCCACTCTGAGGAAGGAGTCTGGGCAGAAAGCATGCCTGTCCTGTACCTCTGGTCCCAAGGGGACCGCATCACCTTGGCCCCCTGTCCCGTCGGCAGTCGGGCTTGCTCCCATGTGCCATACCCGGAACTCGCAGAAACAACCCCATGAGAAACGGGCAGTCAGATGCCGTCATCCAACAAGATGTGGCAGTGTTGTGGGTGGCAGGGTTTGTGCCTGGTAAGGAGTGGAGACAGTCCCCCACAGTTACCCATCCAGAGCACGGGCCGTGTGCTGGGATCCTGTCGCCTCCTGTCTCCTGTGGTGAAGGCACTGGCCAAGACCCCGAGTCTGCCTGAGCGCTGGAGCAAAAGGCAAAGCCTTACCTATGCCAAGAGATGGTAATAAACATAGAGTGCCATGCTAGGCCATGCACGCTGCTGCAGGGTTGTGACTGTGTCTGCTTTGTTCGGCATAGCAAGGTGAACCCCGGGCGCGAAATAGGAGCCCGGGAATGCAAGGCCCAAGAGGCACCAGCTCTCCCGCGGCTCTTCATCCCTGCCGCGACAGAGCGAACGACCAAAGCCTTGCTGAGGAAGCAGCAGCGAAGTGCGGTTCGCACCAAGCTGAAAACTTCTGCAAAAGCATAGCAGTCGCTGGGAAATCAGAGTTGGTTCTGTGGGCTGTTTTTGTTGCTTGCCTTAGGCTAGTGTTCGCAGCACGATGGGAGAAACCCGCATAGAGCGAAAGCCTCATTGCCTGGGCATCCCCTCTGGGAAAGCACAGCATTCTATTGGAAATCAGAGTCGGGTCTGTGGGATGCTGCCTGCTGCTTGCCGGAGCTAGTTTCCACAGCATGGTGTAATAAACCCGCATGGAGCGAAATCCTCTTTGCCTGGGCATCCCCTCTGCCTGAGAGAGAAGCGCGGGGGCGCCTGTGGAAAGAGCCTTAAGGAAAGGGACACGTCTGTCACGGCAGAGCGAGGAAAGCCTGGCTGCTAAGGAGACACGAGGGGAAGATTAGGGCAGGGGAAAGGGCTCCACTCTGAGGAAGGAGTCTGGGCAGAAAGCATGCCTGTCCTGAGCCTTTGGGCTCAAGGAGACAGCAGGTGGAGACATGGGCTTGCCACCAGGCGCCTACCCTGAACTCGAGAAACAACTCCCAGAAAGAACTGGCCATCAGATGCCGGCTTCCTCCAGGATGTGGAAGCTTGGAGGAGGCACGGGGTTTAAGGGGTAGGAGTGGGGACAGTCCCCCATAGCTCCCTATTCAGTGCACGGGCGGTGTGCAGGGATCCTGTCACCTCTCCTTTCCTGTGGGGAAAGCACTGGCTTAGTCTGCGAGTCCGCCTGAGCACCAGAGTAAAAGGCCAAGCGATGCCTACCCGGGAGATGTTTGTGTGCATAGAGTGCCATCCTAGGCTACGCACGCTACTGCACTTTTGTGGCTCTGTCTGCTTAGTTCGGCCTGGCAGGGTGAACCCAGGACGTGAACATGGAGCCCGGGAAAGGAAGACAGAAGAGGCACCAGCTCTACCACAGCTCTTCTTCCCTGACGCAACTGAAGCCTTGCAGAGGAAGCAGCGGCGAAGTGCTGTTCGCTCCAAGGCAAAGCCTCTGCGAAAGCACAGCATTCGCTGAGAAATGTTCGGCGGGCTGCTGCTGCTTGCCTGAGCCCAGTCTCCCAGTGGGAGAAATCGCGGTGGGAGAAACCCGCATACAGTGAAAGCCTCTTTGCCTGGGCATCTCCCCTGGGAAAGCACAGCATTCTTTGGGAAATCAGAGTTGGGTTCGGGATGCTGCTGCTGTTTGCCTGAGCTAGTCTCCGCAGCACGGTGGAAGACACCCGCATGGAGCGAAATACCCTTTGCCCTAGCATCCCCTCTGCCTGAGAGAGAAGCATGGTCGCACAAGTCTGTCACCGCGCTCCCCAGGAGGAAGTGTGGGGAAGGCGCAGCATGCCGCCCCCTGGGATGAGAAGGAGCCCTTGGCCTTGGGGTCGGGAAACGCTCCGGAAGCAGAATAGCCTGCCATTGCACGAACAGCAGGCCAGTGGCAAGACAAGTGTCACCCACTCCCTGTGCGGAGAGATCGAAGCCTGGCTGCTAAGGAGACATGAGGGGACGACTAGGGCAGGGGCGCGTGCTCCACTCTGAGGAAGGAGTCTGGGCAGAGGGCAGGCCTGTCCTGTGCCTCTGGTCCCAAGGGGAGAACATCTCCTAGGCCACCTGTCCCAAGGGCAGTCGGGCTTGCCCCCAGGTGCCATACCCGGAACTCGCAGAAACAACCCCATGGAGAAACGGGCAGTCAGATGCCGTCTTCCACCAAGATGTGGCAGTGTTGTGGGTGGCAGGGGGTGTGCCTGGTAAGGAGTGGAGACAGTCCCCCACAGTTCCCCATCCCAGAGCACGGGCCCTGTGCAGGGATCCTGTCGCCTCCTCTCTCCTGTGGTGAAGGCACTGGCCTAGACCCTGAGTCTGCCTGAGAGTCGGAGGAAAAGGCAAAGCCTTACCTACGCCAGGAGTTGGTAATGGGCAAAGAGTACCATGCTAGGCCAAGCACGCTGCTGCAGGGTTGTGACTGTGTCTGCTTAGTTCGGCTTAGCAAGGTGAACCCCGGGCGCGAACTGGGAGCCCGGGAATACAAGGCCCAAGAGGCACCAGCTCTCCTGCGGCTCTTCATCCCTGCCGCGACAGAGCGAACGACGAAAGTCTTGCTGAGGAAGCAGCAGCGAAGTGCGGTTCGCGCCAAGCTGGCAACCTCTGCGAAAGCCTAGCATTCGCTGGGAAATCAGAGATGGTTCTGTGGGCTGCTTTTGCTACTTGCCTTAGCCTAGTATTCGCAGCACGATGGGAGAAACCCGCATAGAGCGAAAGCCTCTTTGCCGGGGCATCCCCTATGGGAAAGCACAGCATCCTTGGGAAATCAGAGTCGGGTCTGTGGGATGCTACCTGCTGCTTGCCAGAGCTGGTCTCCAAAGCACGGTGTAATAAACCCGCATGGAGCGAAATCCTCTTTGCCTGGGCATCCCCTCTGCCTGAGAGAGAAGCGCGGGGGCGCCTGTGGAAAGAGCCTTAAGGAAAGGGACACGTCTGTCACGGCAGAGCGAGGAAAGCCTGGCTGCTAAGGAGACACGAGGGGAAGATTAGGGCAGGGGAATGGGCTCCACTCTGAGGAAGGAGTCTGGGCAGAAAGCATGCCTGTCCTGTACCTCTGGTCCCAAGGGGACCGCATCACCTTGGCCCCCTGTCCCGTCGACAGTCAGGCTTGCTCCCATGTGCCATACCCGGAACTCGCAGAAACAACCCCATGAGAAACGGGCAGTCAGATGCCGTCTTCCAACAAGATGTGGCAGTGTTGTGGGTGGCAGGGTTTGTGCCTGGTAAGGAGTGGAGACAGTCCCCCACAGTTACCCATCCAGAGCACGGGCCGTGTGCTGGGATCCTGTCGCCTCCTGTCTCCTGTGGTGAAGGCACTGGCCAAGACCCCGAGTCTGCCTGAGCGCTGGAGCAAAAGGCAAAGCCTTACCTACGCCAAGAGATGGTAATAAACATAGAGTGCCATGCTAGGCCATGCACGCTGCTGCAGGGTTGTGACTGTGTCTGCTTTGTTCGGCATAGCAAGGTGAACCCCGGGCGCGAAATAGGAGCCCGGGAATGCAAGGCCCAAGAGGCACCAGCTCTCCCGCGGCTCTTCATCCCTGCCGCGACAGAGCGAACGACCAAAGCCTTGCTGAGGAAGCAGCAGCGAAGTGCGGTTCGCACCAAGCTGAAAACTTCTGCAAAAGCATAGCAGTCGCTGGGAAATCAGAGTTGGTTCTGTGGGCTGTTTTTGTTGCTTGCCTTAGGCTAGTGTTCGCAGCACGATGGGAGAAACCCGCATAGAGCGAAAGCCTCATTGCCTGGGCATCCCCTCTGGGAAAGCACAGCATTCTATTGGAAATCAGAGTCGGGTCTGTGGGATGCTGCCTGCTGCTTGCCGGAGCTAGTTTCCACAGCATGGTGTAATAAACCCGCATGGAGCGAAATCCTCTTTGCCTGGGCATCCCCTCTGCCTGAGAGAGAAGCGCGGGGGCGCCTGTGGAAAGAGCCTTAAGGAAAGGGACACGTCTGTCACGGCAGAGCGAGGAAAGCCTGGCTGCTAAGGAGACACGAGGGGAAGATTAGGGCAGGGGAAAGGGCTCCACTCTGAGGAAGGAGTCTGGGCAGAAAGCATGCCTGTCCTGAGCCTTTGGGCTCAAGGAGACAGCAGGTGGAGACATGGGCTTGCCACCAGGCGCCTACCCTGAACTCGAGAAACAACTCCCAGAAAGAACTGGCCATCAGATGCCGGCTTCCTCCAGGATGTGGAAGCTTGGAGGAGGCACGGGGTTTAAGGGGTAGGAGTGGGGACAGTCCCCCAAAGCTCCCTATTCAGTGCACGGGCGGTGTGCAGGGATCCTGTCACCTCTCCTTTCCTGTGGGGAAAGCACTGGCTTAGTCTGCGAGTCCGCCTGAGCGCCAGAGTAAAAGGCCAAGCGATGCCTACCCGGGAGATGTTTGTGTGCATAGAGTGCCATCCTAGGCTACGCACGCTACTGCACTTTTGTGGCTCTGTCTGCTTAGTTCGGCCTGGCAGGGTGAACCCAGGACGTGAACATGGAGCCCGGGAAAGGAAGACAGAAGAGGCACCAGCTCTACCACAGCTCTTCTTCCCTGACGCAACTGAAGCCTTGCAGAGGAAGCAGCGGCGAAGTGCTGTTCGCTCCAAGGCAAAGCCTCTGCGAAAGCACAGCATTCGCTGAGAAATGTTCGGCGGGCTGCTGCTGCTTGCCTGAGCCCAGTCTCCCAGTGGGAGAAATCGCGGTGGGAGAAACCCGCATACAGTGAAAGCCTCTTTGCCTGGGCATCTCCCCTGGGAAAGCACAGCATTCTTTGGGAAATCAGAGTTGGGTTCGGGATGCTGCTGCTGTTTGCCTGAGCTAGTCTCCGCAGCACGGTGGAAGACACCCGCATGGAGCGAAATACCCTTTGCCCTAGCATCCCCTCTGCCTGAGAGAGAAGCATGGTCGCACAAGTCTGTCACCGCGCTCCCCAGGAGGAAGTGTGGGGAAGGCGCAGCACGCCGCCCCCTGGGATGAGAAGGAGCCCTTGGCCTTGGGGTCGGGAAACGCTCCGGAAGCAGAATAGCCTGCCATTGCACGAACAGCAGGCCAGTGGCAAGACAAGTGTCACCCACTCCCTGTGCGGAGAGATCGAAGCCTGGCTGCTAAGGAGACATGAGGGGACGACTAGGGCAGGGGCGCGTGCTCCACTCTGAGGAAGGAGTCTGGGCAGAGGGCAGGCCTGTCCTGTGCCTCTGGTCCCAAGGGGAGAACATCTCCTAGGCCACCTGTCCCAAGGGCAGTCGGGCTTGCCCCCAGGTGCCATACCCGGAACTCGCAGAAACAACCCCATGGAGAAACGGGCAGTCAGATGCCGTCTTCCACCAAGATGTGGCAGTGTTGTGGGTGGCAGGGGGTGTGCCTGGTAAGGAGTGGAGACAGTCCCCCACAGTTCCCCATCCCAGAGCACGGGCCCTGTGCAGGGATCCTGTCGCCTCCTCTCTCCTGTGGTGAAGGCACTGGCCTAGACCCTGAGTCTGCCTGAGAGTCGGAGGAAAAGGCAAAGCCTTACCTACGCCAGGAGTTGGTAATGGGCAAAGAGTACCATGCTAGGCCACGCACGCTGCTGCAGGGTTGTGACTGTGTCTGCTTAGTTCGGCTTAGCAAGGTGAACCCCGGGCGCGAACTGGGAGCCCGGGAATACAAGGCCCAAGAGGCACCAGCTCTCCTGCGGCTCTTCATCCCTGCCGCGACAGAGCGAACGACGAAAGTCTTGCTGAGGAAGCAGCAGCGAAGTGCGGTTCGCGCCAAGCTGGCAACCTCTGCGAAAGCATAGCATTCGCTGGGAAATCAGAGATGGTTCTGTGGGCTGCTTTTGCTACTTGCCTTAGCCTAGTATTCGCAGCACGATGGGAGAAACCCGCATAGAGCGAAAGCCTCTTTGCCGGGGCATCCCCTATGGGAAAGCACAGCATCCTTGGGAAATCAGAGTCGGGTCTGTGGGATGCTACCTGCTGCTTGCCAGAGCTGGTCTCCAAAGCACGGTGTAATAAACCCGCATGGAGCGAAATCCTCTTTGCCTGGGCATCCCCTCTGCCTGAGAGAGAAGCGCGGGGGCGCCTGTGGAAAGAGCCTTAAGGAAAGGGACACGTCTGTCACGGCAGAGCGAGGAAAGCCTGGCTGCTAAGGAGACACGAGGGGAAGATTAGGGCAGGGGAATGGGCTCCACTCTGAGGAAGGAGTCTGGGCAGAAAGCATGCCTGTCCTGTACCTCTGGTCCCAAGGGGACCGCATCACCTTGGCCCCCTGTCCCGTCGACAGTCAGGCTTGCTCCCATGTGCCATACCGGGAACTCGCAGAAACAACCCCATGAGAAACGGGCAGTCAGATGCCGTCTTCCAACAAGATGTGGCAGTGTTGTGGGTGGCAGGGTTTGTGCCTGGTAAGGAGTGGAGACAGTCCCCCACAGTTACCCATCCAGAGCACGGGCCGTGTGCTGGGATCCTGTCGCCTCCTGTCTCCTGTGGTGAAGGCACTGGCCAAGACCCCGAGTCTGCCTGAGCGCTGGAGCAAAAGGCAAAGCCTTACCTACGCCAAGAGATGGTAATAAACATAGAGTGCCATGCTAGGCCATGCACGCTGCTGCAGGGTTGTGACTGTGTCTGCTTTGTTCGGCATAGCAAGGTGAACCCCGGGCGCGAAATAGGAGCCCGGGAATGCAAGGCCCAAGAGGCACCAGCTCTCCCGCGGCTCTTCATCCCTGCCGCGACAGAGCGAACGACCAAAGCCTTGCTGAGGAAGCAGCAGCGAAGTGCGGTTCGTACCAAGCTGAAAACTTCTGCAAAAGCATAGCAGTCGCTGGGAAATCAGAGTTGGTTCTGTGGGCTGTTTTTGTTGCTTGCCTTAGGCTAGTGTTCGCAGCACGATGGGAGAAACCCGCATAGAGCGAAAGCCTCATTGCCTGGGCATCCCCTCTGGGAAAGCACAGCATTCTATTGGAAATCAGAGTCGGGTCTGTGGGATGCTGCCTGCTGCTTGCCGGAGCTAGTTTCCACAGCATGGTGTAATAAACCCGCATGGAGCGAAATCCTCTTTGCCTGGGCATCCCCTCTGCCTGAGAGAGAAGCGCGGGGGCGCCTGTGGAAAGAGCCTTAAGGAAAGGGACACGTCTGTCACGGCAGAGCGAGGAAAGCCTGGCTGCTAAGGAGACACGAGGGGAAGATTAGGGCAGGGGAAAGGGCTCCACTCTGAGGAAGGAGTCTGGGCAGAAAGCATGCCTGTCCTGAGCCTTTGGGCTCAAGGAGACAGCAGGTGGAGACATGGGCTTGCCACCAGGCGCCTACCCTGAACTCGAGAAACAACTCCCAGAAAGAACTGGCCATCAGATGCCGGCTTCCTCCAGGATGTGGAAGCTTGGAGGAGGCACGGGGTTTAAGGGGTAGGAGTGGGGACAGTCCCCCAAAGCTCCCTATTCAGTGCACGGGCGGTGTGCAGGGATCCTGTCACCTCTCCTTTCCTGTGGGGAAAGCACTGGCTTAGTCTGCGAGTCCGCCTGAGCGCCAGAGTAAAAGGCCAAGCGATGCCTACCCGGGAGATGTTTGTGTGCATAGAGTGCCATCCTAGGCTACGCACGCTACTGCACTTTTGTGGCTCTGTCTGCTTAGTTCGGCCTGGCAGGGTGAACCCAGGACGTGAACATGGAGCCCGGGAAAGGAAGACAGAAGAGGCACCAGCTCTACCACAGCTCTTCTTCCCTGACGCAACTGAAGCCTTGCAGAGGAAGCAGCGGCGAAGTGCTGTTCGCTCCAAGGCAATGCCTCTGCGAAAGCACAGCATTCGCTGAGAAATGTTCGGCGGGCTGCTGCTGCTTGCCTGAGCCCAGTCTCCCAGTGGGAGAAATCGCAGTGGGAGAAACCCGCATACAGTGAAAGCCTCTTTGCCTGGGCATCTCCCCTGGGAAAGCACAGCATTCTTTGGGAAATCAGAGTTGGGTTCGGGATGCTGCTGCTGTTTGCCTGAGCTAGTCTCCGCAGCACGGTGGAAGACACCCGCATGGAGCGAAATACCCTTTGCCCTAGCATCCCCTCTGCCTGAGAGAGAAGCATGGTCGCACAAGTCTGTCACCGCGCTCCCCAGGAGGAAGTGTGGGGAAGGCGCAGCACGCCGCCCCCTGGGATGAGAAGGAGCCCTTGGCCTTGGGGACGGGAAACGCTCCGGAAGCAGAATAGCCTGCCATTGCACGAACAGCAGGCCAGTGGCAAGACAAGTGTCACCCACTCCCTGTGCGGAGAGATCGAAGCCTGGCTGCTAAGGAGACATGAGGGGACGACTAGGGCAGGGGCGCGTGCTCCACTCTGAGGAAGGAGTCTGGGCAGAGGGCAGGCCTGTCCTGTGCCTCTGGTCCCAAGGGGTGAACATCTCCTAGGCCACCTGTCCCAAGGGCAGTCGGGCTTGCCCCCAGGTGCCATACCCGGAACTCGCAGAAACAACCCCATGGAGAAACGGGCAGTCAGATGCCGTCTTCCACCAAGATGTGGCAGTGTTGTGGGTGGCAGGGGGTGTGCCTGGTAAGGAGTGGAGACAGTCCCCCACAGTTCCCCATCCCAGAGCACGGGCCCTGTGCAGGGATCCTGAGCCTCCTCTCTCCTGTGGTGAAGGCACTGGCCTAGACCCTGAGTCTGCCTGAGAGTCGGAGGAAAAGGCAAAGCCTTACCTACGCCAGGAGTTGGTAATGGGCAAAGAGTACCATGCTAGGCCACGCACGCTGCTGCAGGGTTGTGACTGTGTCTGCTTAGTTCGGCTTAGCAAGGTGAACCCCGGGCGCGAACTGGGAGCCCGGGAATACAAGGCCCAAGAGGCACCAGCTCTCCTGCGGCTCTTCATCCCTGCCGCGACAGAGCGAACGACGAAAGTCTTGCTGAGGAAGCAGCAGCGAAGTGCGGTTCGCGCCAAGCTGGCAACCTCTGCGAAAGCATAGCATTCGCTGGGAAATCAGAGATGGTTCTGTGGGCTGCTTTTGCTACTTGCCTTAGCCTAGTATTCGCAGCACGATGGGAGAAACCCGCATAGAGCGAAAGCCTCTTTGCCGGGGCATCCCCTATGGGAAAGCACAGCATCCTTGGGAAATCAGAGTCGGGTCTGTGGGATGCTACCTGCTGCTTGCCAGAGCTGGTCTCCAAAGCACGGTGTAATAAACCCGCATGGAGCGAAATCCTCTTTGCCTGGGCATCCCCTCTGCCTGAGAGAGAAGCGCGGGGGCGCCTGTGGAAAGAGCCTTAAGGAAAGGGACACGTCTGTCACGGCAGAGCGAGGAAAGCCTGGCTGCTAAGGAGACACGAGGGGAAGATTAGGGCAGGGGAATGGGCTCCACTCTGAGGAAGGAGTCTGGGCAGAAAGCATGCCTGTCCTGTACCTCTGGTCCCAAGGGGACCGCATCACCTTGGCCCCCTGTCCCGTCGACAGTCAGGCTTGCTCCCATGTGCCATACCCGGAACTCGCAGAAACAACCCCATGAGAAACGGGCAGTCAGATGCCGTCTTCCAACAAGATGTGGCAGTGTTGTGGGTGGCAGGGTTTGTGCCTGGTAAGGAGTGGAGACAGTCCCCCACAGTTACCCATCCAGAGCACGGGCCGTGTGCTGGGATCCTGTCGCCTCCTGTCTCCTGTGGTGAAGGCACTGGCCAAGACCCCGAGTCTGCCTGAGCGCTGGAGCAAAAGGCAAAGCCTTACCTACGCCAAGAGATGGTAATAAACATAGAGTGCCATGCTAGGCCATGCACGCTGCTGCAGGGTTGTGACTGTGTCTGCTTTGTTCGGCATAGCAAGGTGAACCCCGGGCGCGAAATAGGAGCCCGGGAATGCAAGGCCCAAGAGGCACCAGCTCTCCCGCGGCTCTTCATCCCTGCCGCGACAGAGCGAACGACCAAAGCCTTGCTGAGGAAGCAGCAGCGAAGTGCGGTTCGCACCAAGCTGAAAACTTCTGCAAAAGCATAGCAGTCGCTGGGAAATCAGAGTTGGTTCTGTGGGCTGTTTTTGTTGCTTGCCTTAGGCTAGTGTTCGCAGCACGATGGGAGAAACCCGCATAGAGCGAAAGCCTCATTGCCTGGGCATCCCCTCTGGGAAAGCACAGCATTCTATTGGAAATCAGAGTCGGGTCTGTGGGATGCTGCCTGCGGCTTGCCGGAGCTAGTTTCCACAGCATGGTGTAATAAACCCGCATGGAGCGAAATCCTCTTTGCCTGGGCATCCCCTCTGCCTGAGAGAGAAGCGCGGGGGCGCCTGTGGAAAGAGCCTTAAGGAAAGGGACACGTCTGTCACGGCAGAGCGAGGAAAGCCTGGCTGCTAAGGAGACACGAGGGGAAGATTAGGGCAGGGGAAAGGGCTCCACTCTGAGGAAGGAGTCTGGGCAGAAAGCATGCCTGTCCTGAGCCTTTGGGCTCAAGGAGACAGCAGGTGGAGACATGGGCTTGCCACCAGGCGCCTACCCTGAACTCGAGAAACAACTCCCAGAAAGAACTGGCCATCAGATGCCGGCTTCCTCCAGGATGTGGAAGCTTGGAGGAGGCACGGGGTTTAAGGGGTAGGAGTGGGGACAGTCCCCCAAAGCTCCCTATTCAGTGCACGGGCGGTGTGCAGGGATCCTGTCACCTCTCCTTTCCTGTGGGGAAAGCACTGGCTTAGTCTGCGAGTCCGCCTGAGCGCCAGAGTAAAAGGCCAAGCGATGCCTACCCGGGAGATGTTTGTGTGCATAGAGTGCCATCCTAGGCTACGCACGCTACTGCACTTTTGTGGCTCTGTCTGCTTAGTTCGGCCTGGCAGGGTGAACCCAGGACGTGAACATGGAGCCCGGGAAAGGAAGACAGAAGAGGCACCAGCTCTACCACAGCTCTTCTTCCCTGACGCAACTGAAGCCTTGCAGAGGAAGCAGCGGCGAAGTGCTGTTCGCTCCAAGGCAAAGCCTCTGCGAAAGCACAGCATTCGCTGAGAAATGTTCGGCGGGCTGCTGCTGCTTGCCTGAGCCCAGTCTCCCAGTGGGAGAAATGGCGGTGGGAGAAACCCGCATACAGTGAAAGCCTCTTTGCCTGGGCATCTCCCCTGGGAAAGCACAGCATTCTTTGGGAAATCAGAGTTGGGTTCGGGATGCTGCTGCTGTTTGCCTGAGCTAGTCTCCGCAGCACGGTGGAAGACACCCGCATGGAGCGAAATACCCTTTGCCCTAGCATCCCCTCTGCCTGAGAGAGAAGCATGGTCGCACAAGTCTGTCACCGCGCTCCCCAGGAGGAAGTGTGGGGAAGGCGCAGCACGCCGCCCCCTGGGATGAGAAGGAGCCCTTGGCCTTGGGGTCGGGAAACGCTCCGGAAGCAGAATAGCCTGCCATTGCACGAACAGCAGGCCAGTGGCAAGACAAGTGTCACCCACTCCCTGTGCGGAGAGATCGAAGCCTGGCTGCTAAGGAGACATGAGGGGACGACTAGGGCAGGGGCGCGTGCTCCACTCTGAGGAAGGAGTCTGGGCAGAGGGCAGGCCTGTCCTGTGCCTCTGGTCCCAAGGGGAGAACATCTCCTAGGCCACCTGTCCCAAGGGCAGTCGGGCTTGCCCCCAGGTGCCATACCCGGAACTCGCAGAAACAACCCCATGGAGAAACGGGCAGTCAGATGCCGTCTTCCACCAAGATGTGGCAGTGTTGTGGGTGGCAGGGGGTGTGCCTGGTAAGGAGTGGAGACAGTCCCCCACAGTTCCCCATCCCAGAGCACGGGCCCTGTGCAGGGATCCTGTCGCCTCCTCTCTCCTGTGGTGAAGGCACTGGCCTAGACCCTGAGTCTGCCTGAGAGTCGGAGGAAAAGGCAAAGCCTTACCTACGCCAGGAGTTGGTAATGGGCAAAGAGTACCATGCTAGGCCACGCACGCTGCTGCAGGGTTGTGACTGTGTCTGCTTAGTTCGGCTTAGCAAGGTGAACCCCGGGCGCGAACTGGGAGCCCGGGAATACAAGGCCCAAGAGGCACCAGCTCTCCTGCGGCTCTTCATCCCTGCTGCGACAGAGCGAACGACGAAAGTCTTGCTGAGGAAGCAGCAGCGAAGTGCGGTTCGCGCCAAGCTGGCAACCTCTGCGAAAGCATAGCATTCGCTGGGAAATCAGAGATGGTTCTGTGGGCTGCTTTTGCTACTTGCCTTAGCCTAGTATTCGCAGCACGATGGGAGAAACCCGCATAGAGCGAAAGCCTCTTTGCCGGGGCATCCCCTATGGGAAAGCACAGCATCCTTGGGAAATCAGAGTCGGGTCTGTGGGATGCTACCTGCTGCTTGCCAGAGCTGGTCTCCAAAGCACGGTGTAATAAACCCGCATGGAGCGAAATCCTCTTTGCCTGGGCATCCCCTCTGCCTGAGAGAGAAGCGCGGGGGCGCCTGTGGAAAGAGCCTTAAGGAAAGGGACACGTCTGTCACGGCAGAGCGAGGAAAGCCTGGCTGCTAAGGAGACACGAGGGGAAGATTAGGGCAGGGGAATGGGCTCCACTCTGAGGAAGGAGTCTGGGCAGAAAGCATGCCTGTCCTGTACCTCTGGTCCCAAGGGGACCGCATCACCTTGGCCCCCTGTCCCGTCGACAGTCAGGCTTGCTCCCATGTGCCATACCCGGAACTCGCAGAAACAACCCCATGAGAAACGGGCAGTCAGATGCCGTCTTCCAACAAGATGTGGCAGTGTTGTGGGTGGCAGGGTTTGTGCCTGGTAAGGAGTGGAGACAGTCCCCCACAGTTACCCATCCAGAGCACGGGCCGTGTGCTGGGATCCTGTCGCCTCCTGTCTCCTGTGGTGAAGGCACTGGCCAAGACCCCGAGTCTGCCTGAGCGCTGGAGCAAAAGGCAAAGCCTTACCTACGCCAAGAGATGGTAATAAACATAGAGTGCCATGCTAGGCCATGCACGCTGCTGCAGGGTTGTGACTGTGTCTGCTTTGTTCGGCATAGCAAGGTGAACCCCGGGCGCGAAATAGGAGCCCGGGAATGCAAGGCCCAAGAGGCACCAGCTCTCCCGCGGCTCTTCATCCCTGCCGCGACAGAGCGAACGACCAAAGCCTTGCTGAGGAAGCAGCAGCGAAGTGCGGTTCGCACCAAGCTGAAAACTTCTGCAAAAGCATAGCAGTCGCTGGGAAATCAGAGTTGGTTCTGTGGGCTGTTTTTGTTGCTTGCCTTAGGCTAGTGTTCGCAGCACGATGGGAGAAACCCGCATAGAGCGAAAGCCTCATTGCCTGGGCATCCCCTCTGGGAAAGCACAGCATTCTATTGGAAATCAGAGTCGGGTCTGTGGGATGCTGCCTGCTGCTTGCCGGAGCTAGTTTCCACAGCATGGTGTAATAAACCCGCATGGAGCGAAATCCTCTTTGCCTGGGCATCCCCTCTGCCTGAGAGAGAAGCGCGGGGGCGCCTGTGGAAAGAGCCTTAAGGAAAGGGACACGTCTGTCACGGCAGAGCGAGGAAAGCCTGGCTGCTAAGGAGACACGAGGGGAAGATTAGGGCAGGGGAAAGGGCTCCACTCTGAGGAAGGAGTCTGGGCAGAAAGCATGCCTGTCCTGAGCCTTTGGGCTCAAGGAGACAGCAGGTGGAGACATGGGCTTGCCACCAGGCGCCTACCCTGAACTCGAGAAACAACTCCCAGAAAGAACTGGCCATCAGATGCCGGCTTCCTCCAGGATGTGGAAGCTTGGAGGAGGCACGGGGTTTAAGGGGTAGGAGTGGGGACAG
This sequence comes from Mustela nivalis, assembly GCF_964662115.1. Lineage (NCBI taxonomy): Eukaryota > Metazoa > Chordata > Mammalia > Carnivora > Mustelidae > Mustela > Mustela nivalis. The sequence continues at coordinate 51,457 of NW_028135931.1, forward strand.
TCCCCCAAAGCTCCCTATTCAGTGCACGGGCGGTGTGCAGGGATCCTGTCACCTCTCCTTTCCTGTGGGGAAAGCACTGGCTTAGTCTGCGAGTCCGCCTGAGCGCCAGAGTAAAAGGCCAAGCGATGCCTACCCGGGAGATGTTTGTGTGCATAGAGTGCCATCCTAGGCTACGCAGGCTACTGCACTTTTGTGGCTCTGTCTGCTTAGTTCGGCCTGGCAGGGTGAACCCAGGACGTGAACATGGAGCCCGGGAAAGGAAGACAGAAGAGGCACCAGCTCTACCACAGCTCTTCTTCCCTGACGCAACTGAAGCCTTGCAGAGGAAGCAGCGGCGAAGTGCTGTTCGCTCCAAGGCAAAGCCTCTGCGAAAGCACAGCATTCGCTGAGAAATGTTCGGCGGGCTGCTGCTGCTTGCCTGAGCCCAGTCTCCCAGTGGGAGAAATCGCGGTGGGAGAAACCCGCATACAGTGAAAGCCTCTTTGCCTGGGCATCTCCCCTGGGAAAGCACAGCATTCTTTGGGAAATCAGAGTTGGGTTCGGGATGCTGCTGCTGTTTGCCTGAGCTAGTCTCCGCAGCACGGTGGAAGACACCCGCATGGAGCGAAATACCCTTTGCCCTAGCATCCCCTCTGCCTGAGAGAGAAGCATGGTCGCACAAGTCTGTCACCGCGCTCCCCAGGAGGAAGTGTGTGGAAGGCGCAGCACGCCGCCCCCTGGGATGAGAAGGAGCCCTTGGCCTTGGGGTCGGGAAACGCTCCGGAAGCAGAATAGCCTGCCATTGCACGAACAGCAGGCCAGTGGCAAGACAAGTGTCACCCACTCCCTGTGCGGAGAGATCGAAGCCTGGCTGCTAAGGAGACATGAGGGGACGACTAGGGCAGGGGCGCGTGCTCCACTCTGAGGAAGGAGTCTGGGCAGGGGGCAGGCCTGTCCTGTGCCTCTGGTCCCAAGGGGAGAACATCTCCTAGGCCACCTGTCCCAAGGGCAGTCGGGCTTGCCCCCAGGTGCCATACCCGGAACTCGCAGAAACAACCCCATGGAGAAGCGGGCAGTCAGATGCCGTCTTCCACCAAGATGTGGCAGTGTTGTGGGTGGCAGGGGGTGTGCCTGGTAAGGAGTGGAGACAGTCCCCCACAGTTCCCCATCCCAGAGCACGGGCCCTGTGCAGGGATCCTGTCGCCTCCTCTCTCCTGTGGTGAAGGCACTGGCCTAGACCCTGAGTCTGCCTGAGAGTCGGAGGAAAAGGCAAAGCCTTACCTACGCCAGGAGTTGGTAATGGGCAAAGAGTACCATGCTAGGCCACGCACGCTGCTGCAGGGTTGTGACTGTGTCTGCTTAGTTCGGCTTAGCAAGGTGAACCCCGGGCGCGAACTGGGAGCCCGGGAATACAAGGCCCAAGAGGCACCAGCTCTCCTGCGGCTCTTCATCCCTGCCGCGACAGAGCGAACGACGAAAGTCTTGCTGAGGAAGCAGCAGCGAAGTGCGGTTCGCGCCAAGCTGGCAACCTCTGCGAAAGCATAGCATTCGCTGGGAAATCAGAGATGGTTCTGTGGGCTGCTTTTGCTACTTGCCTTTGCCTAGTATTCGCAGCACGATGGGAGAAACCCGCATAGAGCGAAAGCCTCTTTGCCGGGGCATCCCCTATGGGAAAGCACAGCATCCTTGGGAAATCAGAGTCGGGTCTGTGGGATGCTACCTGCTGCTTGCCAGAGCTGGTCTCCAAAGCACGGTGTAATAAACCCGCATGGAGCGAATACCTCTTTGCCTGGGCATCCCCTCTGCCTGAGAGAGAAGCGCGGGGGCGCCTGTGGAAAGAGCCTTAAGGAAAGGGACACGTCTGTCACGGCAGAGCGAGGAAAGCCTGGCTGCTAAGGAGACACGAGGGGAAGATTAGGGCAGGGGAATGGGCTCCACTCTGAGGAAGGAGTCTGGGCAGAAAGCATGCCTGTCCTGTACCTCTGGTCCCAAGGGGACCGCATCACCTTGGCCCCCTGTCCCGTCGGCAGTCGGGCTTGCTCCCATGTGCCATACCCGGAACTCGCAGAAACAACCCCATGAGAAACGGGCAGTCAGATGCCGTCTTCCAACAAGATGTGGCAGTGTTGTGGGTGGCAGGGTTTGTGCCTGGTAAGGAGTGGAGACAGTCCCCCACAGTTCCCCTCCAGAGCACGGGCCGTGTGCTGGGATCCTGTCGCCTCCTGTCTCCTGTGGTGAAGGCACTGGCCAAGACCCCGAGTCTGCCTGAGCGCTGGAGCAGAAGGCAAAGCCTTACCTACGCCAAGAGATGGTAATAAACATAGAGTGCCATGCTAGGCCATGCACGCTGCTGCAGGGTTGTGACTGTGTCTGCTTTGTTCGGCATAGCAAGGTGAACCCCGGGCGCGAAATAGGAGCCCGGGAATGCAAGGCCCAAGAGGCACCAGCTCTCCCGCGGCTCTTCATCCCTGCCGCGACAGAGCGAACGACCAAAGCCTTGCTGAGGAAGCAGCAGCGAAGTGCGGTTCGCACCAAGCTGAAAACTTCTGCAAAAGCATAGCAGTCGCTGGGAAATCAGAGTTGGTTCTGTGGGCTGTTTTTGTTGCTTGCCTTAGGCTAGTGTTCGCAGCACGATGGGAGAAACCCGCATAGAGCGAAAGCCTCATTGCCTGGGCATCCCCTCTGGGAAAGCACAGCATTCTATTGGAAATCAGAGTCGGGTCTGTGGGATGCTGCCTGCTGCTTGCCGGAGCTAGTTTCCACAGCATGGTGTAATAAACCCGCATGGAGCGAAATCCTCTTTGCCTGGGCATCCCCTCTGCCTGAGAGAGAAGCGCGGGGGCGCCTGTGGAAAGAGCCTTAAGGAAAGGGACACGTCTGTCACGGCAGAGCGAGGAAAGCCTGGCTGCTAAGGAGACACGAGGGGAAGATTAGGGCAGGGGAAAGGGCTCCACTCTGAGGAAGGAGTCTGGGCAGAAAGCATGCCTGTCCTGAGCCTTTGGGCTCAAGGAGACAGCAGGTGGAGACATGGGCTTGCCACCAGGCGCCTACCCTGAACTCGAGAAACAACTCCCAGAAAGAACTGGCCATCAGATGCCGGCTTCCTCCAGGATGTGGAAGCTTGGAGGAGGCACGGGGTTTAAGGGGTAGGAGTGGGGACAGTCCCCCAAAGCTCCCTATTCAGTGCACGGGCGGTGTGCAGGGATCCTGTCACCTCTCCTTTCCTGTGGGGAAAGCACTGGCTTAGTCTGCGAGTCCGCCTGAGCGCCAGAGTAAAAGGCCAAGCGATGCCTACCCGGGAGATGTTTGTGTGCATAGAGTGCCATCCTAGGCTACGCACGCTACTGCACTTTTGTGGCTCTGTCTGCTTAGTTCGGCCTGGCAGGGTGAACCCAGGACGTGAACATGGAGCCCGGGAAAGGAAGACAGAAGAGGCACCAGCTCTACCACAGCTCTTCTTCCCTGACGCAACTGAAGCCTTGCAGAGGAAGCAGCGGCGAAGTGCTGTTCGCTCCAAGGCAAAGCCTCTGCGAAAGCACAGCATTCGCTGAGAAATGTTCGGCGGGCTGCTGCTGCTTGCCTGAGCCCAGTCTCCCAGTGGGAGAAATCGCGGTGGGAGAAACCCGCATACAGTGAAAGCCTCTTTGCCTGGGCATCTCCCCTGGGAAAGCACAGCATTCTTTGGGAAATCAGAGTTGGGTTCGGGATGCTGCTGCTGTTTGCCTGAGCTAGTCTCCGCAGCACGGTGGAAGACACCCGCATGGAGCGAAATACCCTTTGCCCTAGCATCCCCTCTGCCTGAGAGAGAAGCATGGTCGCACAAGTCTGTCACCGCGCTCCCCAGGAGGAAGTGTGTGGAAGGCGCAGCACGCCGCCCCCTGGGATGAGAAGGAGCCCTTGGCCTTGGGGTCGGGAAACGCTCCGGAAGCAGAATAGCCTGCCATTGCACGAACAGCAGGCCAGTGGCAAGACAAGTGTCACCCACTCCCTGTGCGGAGAGATCGAAGCCTGGCTGCTAAGGAGACATGAGGGGACGACTAGGGCAGGGGCGCGTGCTCCACTCTGAGGAAGGAGTCTGGGCAGAGGGCAGGCCTGTCCTGTGCCTCTGGTCCCAAGGGGAGAACATCTCCTAGGCCACCTGTCCCAAGGGCAGTCGGGCTTGCCCCCAGGTGCCATACCCGGAACTCGCAGAAACAACCCCATGGAGAAACGGGCAGTCAGATGCCGTCTTCCACCAAGATGTGGCAGTGTTGTGGGTGGCAGGGGGTGTGCCTGGTAAGGAGTGGAGACAGTCCCCCACAGTTCCCCATCCCAGAGCACGGGCCCTGTGCAGGGATCCTGTCGCCTCCTCTCTCCTGTGGTGAAGGCACTGGCCTAGACCCTGAGTCTGCCTGAGAGTCGGAGGAAAAGGCAAAGCCTTACCTACGCCAGGAGTTGGTAATGGGCAAAGAGTACCATGCTAGGCCACGCACGCTGCTGCAGGGTTGTGACTGTGTCTGCTTAGCTCGGCTTAGCAAGGTGAACCCCGGGCACGAACTGGGAGCCCGGGAATACAAGGCCCAAGAGGCACCAGCTCTCCTGCGGCTCTTCATCCCTGCCGCGACAGAGCGAACGACGAAAGTCTTGCTGAGGAAGCAGCAGCGAAGTGCGGTTCGCGCCAAGCTGGCAACCTCTGCGAAAGCATAGCATTCGCTGGGAAATCAGAGATGGTTCTGTGGGCTGCTTTTGCTACTTGCCTTAGCCTAGTATTCGCAGCACGATGGGAGAAACCCGCATAGAGCGAAAGCCTCTTTGCCGGGGCATCCCCTATGGGAAAGCACAGCATCCTTGGGAAATCAGAGTCGGGTCTGTGGGATGCTACCTGCTGCTTGCCAGAGCTGGTCTCCAAAGCACGGTGTAATAAACCCGCATGGAGCGAAATCCTCTTTGCCTGGGCATCCCCTCTGCCTGAGAGAGAAGCGCGGGGGCGCCTGTGGAAAGAGCCTTAAGGAAAGGGACACGTCTGTCACGGCAGAGCGAGGAAAGCCTGGCTGCTAAGGAGACACGAGGGGAAGATTAGGGCAGGGGAATGGGCTCCACTCTGAGGAAGGAGTCTGGGCAGAAAGCATGCCTGTCCTGTACCTCTGGTCCCAAGGGGACCGCATCACCTTGGCCCCCTGTCCCGTCGACAGTCAGGCTTGCTCCCATGTGCCATACCCGGAACTCGCAGAAACAACCCCATGAGAAACGGGCAGTCAGATGCCGTCTTCCAACAAGATGTGGCAGTGTTGTGGGTGGCAGGGTTTGTGCCTGGTAAGGAGTGGAGACAGTCCCCCACAGTTACCCATCCAGAGCAAGGGCCGTGTGCTGGGATCCTGTCGCCTCCTGTCTCCTGTGGTGAAGGCACTGGCCAAGACCCCGAGTCTGCCTGAGCGCTGGAGCAAAAGGCAAAGCCTTACCTACGCCAAGAGATGGTAATAAACATAGAGTGCCATGCTAGGCCATGCACGCTGCTGCAGGGTTGTGACTGTGTCTGCTTTGTTCGGCATAGCAAGGTGAACCCCGGGCGCGAAATAGGAGCCCGGGAATGCAAGGCCCAAGAGGCACCAGCTCTCCCGCGGCTCTTCATCCCTGCCGCGACAGAGCGAACGACCAAAGCCTTGCTGAGGAAGCAGCAGCGAAGTGCGGTTCGCACCAAGCTGAAAACTTCTGCAAAAGCATAGCAGTCGCTGGGAAATCAGAGTTGGTTCTGTGGGCTGTTTTTGTTGCTTGCCTTAGGCTAGTGTTCGCAGCACGATGGGAGAAACCCGCATAGAGCGAAAGCCTCATTGCCTGGGCATCCCCTCTGGGAAAGCACAGCATTCTATTGGAAATCAGAGTCGGGTCTGTGGGATGCTGCCTGCTGCTTGCCGGAGCTAGTTTCCACAGCATGGTGTAATAAACCCGCATGGAGCGAAATCCTCTTTGCCTGGGCATCCCCTCTGCCTGAGAGAGAAGCGCGGGGGCGCCTGTGGAAAGAGCCTTAAGGAAAGGGACACGTCTGTCACGGCAGAGCGAGGAAAGCCTGGCTGCTAAGGAGACACGAGGGGAAGATTAGGGCAGGGGAAAGGGCTCCACTCTGAGGAAGGAGTCTGGGCAGAAAGCATGCCTGTCCTGAGCCTTTGGGCTCAAGGAGACAGCAGGTGGAGACATGGGCTTGCCACCAGGCGCCTACCCTGAACTCGAGAAACAACTCCCAGAAAGAACTGGCCATCAGATGCCGGCTTCCTCCAGGATGTGGAAGCTTGGAGGAGGCACGGGGTTTAAGGGGTAGGAGTGGGGACAGTCCCCCAAAGCTCCCTATTCAGTGCACGGGCGGTGTGCAGGGATCCTGTCACCTCTCCTTTCCTGTGGGGAAAGCACTGGCTTAGTCTGCGAGTCCGCCTGAGCGCCAGAGTAAAAGGCCAAGCGATGCCTACCCGGGAGATGTTTGTGTGCATAGAGTGCCATCCTAGGCTACGCACGCTACTGCACTTTTGTGGCTCTGTCTGCTTAGTTCGGCCTGGCAGGGTGAACCCAGGACGTGAACATGGAGCCCGGGAAAGGAAGACAGAAGAGGCACCAGCTCTACCACAGCTCTTCTTCCCTGACGCAACTGAAGCCTTGCAGAGGAAGCAGCGGCGAAGTGCTGTTCGCTCCAAGGCAAAGCCTCTGCGAAAGCACAGCATTCGCTGAGAAATGTTCGGCGGGCTGCTGCTGCTTGCCTGAGCCCAGTCTCCCAGTGGGAGAAATCGCGGTGGGAGAAACCCGCATACAGTGAAAGCCTCTTTGCCTGGGCATCTCCCCTGGGAAAGCACAGCATTCTTTGGGAAATCAGAGTTGGGTTCGGGATGCTGCTGCTGTTTGCCTGAGCTAGTCTCCGCAGCACGGTGGAAGACACCCGCATGGAGCGAAATACCCTTTGCCCTAGCATCCCCTCTGCCTGAGAGAGAAGCATGGTCGCACAAGTCTGTCACCGCGCTCCCCAGGAGGAAGTGTGGGGAAGGCGCAGCACGCCGCCCCCTGGGATGAGAAGGAGCCCTTGGCCTTGGGGTCGGGAAACGCTCCGGAAGCAGAATAGCCTGCCATTGCACGAACAGCAGGCCAGTGGCAAGACAAGTGTCACCCACTCCCTGTGCGGAGAGATCGAAGCCTGGCTGCTAAGGAGACATGAGGGGACGACTAGGGCAGGGGCGCGTGCTCCACTCTGAGGAAGGAGTCTGGGCAGAGGGCAGGCCTGTCCTGTGCCTCTGGTCCCAAGGGGAGAACATCTCCTAGGCCACCTGTCCCAAGGGCAGTCGGGCTTGCCCCCAGGTGCCATACCCGGAACTCGCAGAAACAACCCCATGGAGAAACGGGCAGTCAGATGCCGTCTTCCACCAAGATGTGGCAGTGTTGTGGGTGGCAGGGGGTGTGCCTGGTAAGGAGTGGAGACAGTCCCCCACAGTTCCCCATCCCAGAGCACGGGCCCTGTGCAGGGATCCTGTCGCCTCCTCTCTCCTGTGGTGAAGGCACTGGCCTAGACCCTGAGTCTGCCTGAGAGTCGGAGGAAAAGGCAAAGCCTTACCTACGCCAGGAGTTGGTAATGGGCAAAGAGTACCATGCTAGGCCACGCACGCTGCTGCAGGGTTGTGACTGTGTCTGCTTAGCTCGGCTTAGCAAGGTGAACCCCGGGCGCGAACTGGGAGCCCGGGAATACAAGGCCCAAGAGGCACCAGCTCTCCTGCGGCTCTTCATCCCTGCCGCGACAGAGCGAACGACGAAAGTCTTGCTGAGGAAGCAGCAGCGAAGTGCGGTTCGCGCCAAGCTGGCAACCTCTGCGAAAGCATAGCATTCGCTGGGAAATCAGAGATGGTTCTGTGGGCTGCTTTTGCTACTTGCCTTAGCCTAGTATTCGCAGCACGATGGGAGAAACCCGCATAGAGCGAAAGCCTCTTTGCCGGGGCATCCCCTATGGGAAAGCACAGCATCCTTGGGAAATCAGAGTCGGGTCTGTGGGATGCTACCTGCTGCTTGCCAGAGCTGGTCTCCAAAGCACGGTGTAATAAACCCGCATGGAGCGAATCCTCTTTGCCTGGGCATCCCCTCTGCCTGAGAGAGAAGCGCGGGGGCGCCTGTGGAAAGAGCCTTAAGGAAAGGGACACGTCTGTCACGGCAGAGCGAGGAAAGCCTGGCTGCTAAGGAGACACGAGGGGAAGATTAGGGCAGGGGAATGGGCTCCACTCTGAGGAAGGAGTCTGGGCAGAAAGCATGCCTGTCCTGTACCTCTGGTCCCAAGGGGACCGCATCACCTTGGCCCCCTGTCCCGTCGACAGTCAGGCTTGCTCCCATGTGCCATACCCGGAACTCGCAGAAACAACCCCATGAGAAACGGGCAGTCAGATGCCGTCTTCCAACAAGATGTGGCAGTGTTGTGGGTGGCAGGGTTTGTGCCTGGTAAGGAGTGGAGACAGTCCCCCACAGTTACCCATCCAGAGCAAGGGCCGTGTGCTGGGATCCTGTCGCCTCCTGTCTCCTGTGGTGAAGGCACTGGCCAAGACCCCGAGTCTGCCTGAGCGCTGGAGCAAAAGGCAAAGCCTTACCTACGCCAAGAGATGGTAATAAACATAGAGTGCCATGCTAGGCCATGCACGCTGCTGCAGGGTTGTGACTGTGTCTGCTTTGTTCGGCATAGCAAGGTGAACCCCGGGCGCGAAATAGGAGCCCGGGAATGCAAGGCCCAAGAGGCACCAGCTCTCCCGCGGCTCTTCATCCCTGCCGCGACAGAGCGAACGACCAAAGCCTTGCTGAGGAAGCAGCAGCGAAGTGCGGTTCGCACCAAGCTGAAAACTTCTGCAAAAGCATAGCAGTCGCTGGGAAATCAGAGTTGGTTCTGTGGGCTGTTTTTGTTGCTTGCCTTAGGCTAGTGTTCGCAGCACGATGGGAGAAACCCGCATAGAGCGAAAGCCTCATTGCCTGGGCATCCCCTCTGGGAAAGCACAGCATTCTATTGGAAATCAGAGTCGGGTCTGTGGGATGCTGCCTGCTGCTTGCCGGAGCTAGTTTCCACAGCATGGTGTAATAAACCCGCATGGAGCGAAATCCTCTTTGCCTGGGCATCCCCTCTGCCTGAGAGAGAAGCGCGGGGGCGCCTGTGGAAAGAGCCTTAAGGAAAGGGACACGTCTGTCACGGCAGAGCGAGGAAAGCCTGGCTGCTAAGGAGACACGAGGGGAAGATTAGGGCAGGGGAAAGGGCTCCACTCTGAGGAAGGAGTCTGGGCAGAAAGCATGCCTGTCCTGAGCCTTTGGGCTCAAGGAGACAGCAGGTGGAGACATGGGCTTGCCACCAGGCGCCTACCCTGAACTCGAGAAACAACTCCCAGAAAGAACTGGCCATCAGATGCCGGCTTCCTCCAGGATGTGGAAGCTTGGAGGAGGCACGGGGTTTAAGGGGTAGGAGTGGGGACAGTCCCCCAAAGCTCCCTATTCAGTGCACGGGCGGTGTGCAGGGATCCTGTCACCTCTCCTTTCCTGTGGGGAAAGCACTGGCTTAGTCTGCGAGTCCGCCTGAGCGCCAGAGTAAAAGGCCAAGCGATGCCTACCCGGGAGATGTTTGTGTGCATAGAGTGCCATCCTAGGCTACGCACGCTACTGCACTTTTGTGGCTCTGTCTGCTTAGTTCGGCCTGGCAGGGTGAACCCAGGACGTGAACATGGAGCCCGGGAAAGGAAGACAGAAGAGGCACCAGCTCTACCACAGCTCTTCTTCCCTGACGCAACTGAAGCCTTGCAGAGGAAGCAGCGGCGAAGTGCTGTTCGCTCCAAGGCAAAGCCTCTGCGAAAGCACAGCATTCGCTGAGAAATGTTCGGCGGGCTGCTGCTGCTTGCCTGAGCCCAGTCTCCCAGTGGGAGAAATGGCGGTGGGAGAAACCCGCATACAGTGAAAGCCTCTTTGCCTGGGCATCTCCCCTGGGAAAGCACAGCATTCTTTGGGAAATCAGAGTTGGGTTCGGGATGCTGCTGCTGTTTGCCTGAGCTAGTCTCCGCAGCACGGTGGAAGACACCCGCATGGAGCGAAATACCCTTTGCCCTAGCATCCCCTCTGCCTGAGAGAGAAGCATGGTCGCACAAGTCTGTCACCGCGCTCCCCAGGAGGAAGTGTGGGGAAGGCGCAGCACGCCGCCCCCTGGGATGAGAAGGAGCCCTTGGCCTTGGGGTCGGGAAACGCTCCGGAAGCAGAATAGCCTGCCATTGCACGAACAGCAGGCCAGTGGCAAGACAAGTGTCACCCACTCCCTGTGCGGAGAGATCGAAGCCTGGCTGCTAAGGAGACATGAGGGGACGACTAGGGCAGGGGCGCGTGCTCCACTCTGAGGAAGGAGTCTGGGCAGAGGGCAGGCCTGTCCTGTGCCTCTGGTCCCAAGGGGAGAACATCTCCTAGGCCACCTGTCCCAAGGGCAGTCGGGCTTGCCCCCAGGTGCCATACCCGGAACTCGCAGAAACAACCCCATGGAGAAACGGGCAGTCAGATGCCGTCTTCCACCAAGATGTGGCAGTGTTGTGGGTGGCAGGGGGTGTGCCTGGTAAGGAGTGGAGACAGTCCCCCACAGTTCCCCATCCCAGAGCACGGGCCCTGTGCAGGGATCCTGTCGCCTCCTCTCTCCTGTGGTGAAGGCACTGGCCTAGACCCTGAGTCTGCCTGAGAGTCGGAGGAAAAGGCAAAGCCTTACCTACGCCAGGAGTTGGTAATGGGCAAAGAGTACCATGCTAGGCCACGCACGCTGCTGCAGGGTTGTGACTGTGTCTGCTTAGTTCGGCTTAGCAAGGTGAACCCCGGGCGCGAACTGGGAGCCCGGGAATACAAGGCCCAAGAGGCACCAGCTCTCCTGCGGCTCTTCATCCCTGCCGCGACAGAGCGAACGACGAAAGTCTTGCTGAGGAAGCAGCAGCGAAGTGCGGTTCGCGCCAAGCTGGCAACCTCTGCGAAAGCATAGCATTCGCTGGGAAATCAGAGATGGTTCTGTGGGCTGCTTTTGCTACTTGCCTTAGCCTAGTATTCGCAGCACGATGGGAGAAACCCGCATAGAGCGAAAGCCTCTTTGCCGGGGCATCCCCTATGGGAAAGCACAGCATCCTTGGGAAATCAGAGTCGGGTCTGTGGGATGCTACCTGCTGCTTGCCAGAGCTGGTCTCCAAAGCACGGTGTAATAAACCCGCATGGAGCGAAATCCTCTTTGCCTGGGCATCCCCTCTGCCTGAGAGAGAAGCGCGGGGGCGCCTGTGGAAAGAGCCTTAAGGAAAGGGACACGTCTGTCACGGCAGAGCGAGGAAAGCCTGGCTGCTAAGGAGACACGAGGGGAAGATTAGGGCAGGGGAATGGGCTCCACTCTGAGGAAGGAGTCTGGGCAGAAAGCATGCCTGTCCTGTACCTCTGGTCCCAAGGGGACCGCATCACCTTGGCCCCCTGTCCCGTCGACAGTCGGGCTTGCTCCCATGTGCCATACCCGGAACTCGCAGAAACAACCCCATGAGAAACGGGCAGTCAGATGCCGTCTTCCAACAAGATGTGGCAGTGTTGTGGGTGGCAGGGTTTGTGCCTGGTAAGGAGTGGAGACAGTCCCCCACAGTTACCCATCCAGAGCACGGGCCGTGTGCTGGGATCCTGTCGCCTCCTGTCTCCTGTGGTGAAGGCACTGGCCAAGACCCCGAGTCTGCCTGAGCGCTGGAGCAAAAGGCAAAGCCTTACCTACGCCAAGAGATGGTAATAAACATAGAGTGCCATGCTAGGCCATGCACGCTGCTGCAGGGTTGTGACTGTGTCTGCTTTGTTCGGCATAGCAAGGTGAACCCCGGGCGCGAAATAGGAGCCCGGGAATGCAAGGCCCAAGAGGCACCAGCTCTCCCGCGGCTCTTCATCCCTGCCGCGACAGAGCGAACGACCAAAGCCTTGCTGAGGAAGCAGCAGCGAAGTGCGGTTCGCACCAAGCTGAAAACTTCTGCAAAAGCATAGCAGTCGCTGGGAAATCAGAGTTGGTTCTGTGGGCTGTTTTTGTTGCTTGCCTTAGGCTAGTGTTCGCAGCACGATGGGAGAAACCCGCATAGAGCGAAAGCCTCATTGCCTGGGCATCCCCTCTGGGAAAGCACAGCATTCTATTGGAAATCAGAGTCTGGTCTGTGGGATGCTGCCTGCTGCTTGCCGGAGCTAGTTTCCACAGCATGGTGTAATAAACCCGCATGGAGCGAAATCCTCTTTGCCTGGGCATCCCCTCTGCCTGAGAGAGAAGCGCGGGGGCGCCTGTGGAAAGAGCCTTAAGGAAAGGGACACGTCTGTCACGGCAGAGCGAGGAAAGCCTGGCTGCTAAGGAGACACGAGGGGAAGATTAGGGCAGGGGAAAGGGCTCCACTCTGAGGAAGGAGTCTGGGCAGAAAGCATGCCTGTCCTGAGCCTTTGGGCTCAAGGAGACAGCAGGTGGAGACATGGGCTTGCCACCAGGCGCCTACCCTGAACTCGAGAAACAACTCCCAGAAAGAACTGGCCATCAGATGCCGGCTTCCTCCAGGATGTGGAAGCTTGGAGGAGGCACGGGGTTTAAGGGGTAGGAGTGGGGACAGTCCCCCAAAGCTCCCTATTCAGTGCACGGGCGGTGTGCAGGGATCCTGTCACCTCTCCTTTCCTGTGGGGAAAGCACTGGCTTAGTCTGCGAGTCCGCCTGAGCGCCAGAGTAAAAGGCCAAGCGATGCCTACCCGGGAGATGTTTGTGTGCATAGAGTGCCATCCTAGGCTACGCACGCTACTGCACTTTTGTGGCTCTGTCTGCTTAGTTCGGCCTGGCAGGGTGAACCCAGGACGTGAACATGGAGCCCGGGAAAGGAAGACAGAAGAGGCACCAGCTCTACCACAGCTCTTCTTCCCTGACGCAACTGAAGCCTTGCAGAGGAAGCAGCGGCGAAGTGCTGTTCGCTCCAAGGCAAAGCCTCTGCGAAAGCACAGCATTCGCTGAGAAATGTTCGGCGGGCTGCTGCTGCTTGCCTGAGCCCAGTCTCCCAGTGGGAGAAATCGCGGTGGGAGAAACCCGCATACAGTGAAAGCCTCTTTGCCTGGGCATCTCCCCTGGGAAAGCACAGCATTCTTTGGGAAATCAGAGTTGGGTTCGGGATGCTGCTGCTGTTTGCCTGAGCTAGTCTCCGCAGCACGGTGGAAGACACCCGCATGGAGCGAAATACCCTTTGCCCTAGCATCCCCTCTGCCTGAGAGAGAAGCATGGTCGCACAAGTCTGTCACCGCGCTCCCCAGGAGGAAGTGTGGGGAAGGCGCAGCACGCCGCCCCCTGGGATGAGAAGGAGCCCTTGGCCTTGGGGTCGGGAAACGCTCCGGAAGCAGAATAGCCTGCCATTGCACGAACAGCAGGCCAGTGGCAAGACAAGTGTCACCCACTCCCTGTGCGGAGAGATCGAAGCCTGGCTGCTAAGGAGACATGAGGGGACGACTAGGGCAGGGGCGCGTGCTCCACTCTGAGGAAGGAGTCTGGGCAGAGGGCAGGCCTGTCCTGTGCCTCTGGTCCCAAGGGGAGAACATCTCCTAGGCCACCTGTCCCAAGGGCAGTCGGGCTTGCCCCCAGGTGCCATACCCGGAACTCGCAGAAACAACCCCATGGAGAAACGGGCAGTCAGATGCCGTCTTCCACCAAGATGTGGCAGTGTTGTGGGTGGCAGGGGGTGTGCCTGGTAAGGAGTGGAGACAGTCCCCCACAGTTCCCCATCCCAGAGCACGGGCCCTGTGCAGGGATCCTGTCGCCTCCTCTCTCCTGTGGTGAAGGCACTGGCCTAGACCCTGAGTCTGCCTGAGAGTCGGAGGAAAAGGCAAAGCCTTACCTACGCCAGGAGTTGGTAATGGGCAAAGAGTACCATGCTAGGCCACGCACGCTGCTGCAGGGTTGTGACTGTGTCTGCTTAGTTCGGCTTAGCAAGGTGAACCCCGGGCGCGAACTGGGAGCCCGGGAATACAAGGCCCAAGAGGCACCAGCTCTCCTGCGGCTCTTCATCCCTGCCGCGACAGAGCGAACGACGAAAGTCTTGCTGAGGAAGCAGCAGCGAAGTGCGGTTCGCGCCAAGCTGGCAACCTCTGCGAAAGCATAGCATTCGCTGGGAAATCAGAGATGGTTCTGTGGGCTGCTTTTGCTACTTGCCTTAGCCTAGTATTCGCAGCACGATGGGAGAAACCCGCATAGAACGAAAGCCTCTTTGCCGGGGCATCCCCTATGGGAAAGCACAGCATCCTTGGGAAATCAGAGTCGGGTCTGTGGGATGCTACCTGCTGCTTGCCAGAGCTGGTCTCCAAAGCACGGTGTAATAAACCCGCATGGAGCGAAATCCTCTTTGCCTGGGCATCCCCTCTGCCTGAGAGAGAAGCGCGGGGGCGCCTGTGGAAAGAGCCTTAAGGAAAGGGACACGTCTGTCACGGCAGAGCGAGGAAAGCCTGGCTGCTAAGGAGACACGAGGGGAAGATTAGGGCAGGGGAATGGGCTCCACTCTGAGGAAGGAGTCTGGGCAGAAAGCATGCCTGTCCTGTACCTCTGGTCCCAAGGGGACCGCATCACCTTGGCCCCCTGTCCCGTCGGCAGTCGGGCTTGCTCCCATGTGCAATACCCGGAACTCGCAGAAACAACCCCATGAGAAACGGGCAGTCAGATGCCGTCTTCCAACAAGATGTGGCAGTGTTGTGGGTGGCAGGGTTTGTGCCTGGTAAGGAGTGGAGACAGTCCCCCACAGTTACCCATCCAGAGCACGGGCCGTGTGCTGGGATCCTGTCGCCTCCTGTCTCCTGTGGTGAAGGCACTGGCCAAGACCCCGAGTCTGCCTGAGCGCTGGAGCAAAAGGCAAAGCCTTACCTACGCCAAGAGATGGTAATAAACATAGAGTGCCATGCTAGGCCATGCACGCTGCTGCAGGGTTGTGACTGTGTCTGCTTTGTTCGGCATAGCAAGGTGAACCCCGGGCGCGAAATAGGAGCCCGGGAATGCAAGGCCCAAGAGGCACCAGCTCTCCCGCGGCTCTTCATCCCTGCCGCGACAGAGCGAACGACCAAAGCCTTGCTGAGGAAGCAGCAGCGAAGTGCGGTTCGCACCAAGCTGAAAACTTCTGCAAAAGCATAGCAGTCGCTGGGAAATCAGAGTTGGTTCTGTGGGCTGTTTTTGTTGCTTGCCTTAGGCTAGTGTTCGCAGCACGATGGGAGAAACCCGCATAGAGCGAAAGCCTCATTGCCTGGGCATCCCCTCTGGGAAAGCACAGCATTCTATTGGAAATCAGAGTCGGGTCTGTGGGATGCTGCCTGCTGCTTGCCGGAGCTAGTTTCCACAGCATGGTGTAATAAACCCGCATGGAGCGAAATCCTCTTTGCCTGGGCATCCCCTCTGCCTGAGAGAGAAGCGCGGGGGCGCCTGTGGAAAGAGCCTTAAGGAAAGGGACACGTCTGTCACGGCAGAGCGAGGAAAGCCTGGCTGCTAAGGAGACACGAGGGGAAGATTAGGGCAGGGGAAAGGGCTCCACTGTGAGGAAGGAGTCTGGGCAGAAAGCATGCCTGTCCTGAGCCTTTGGGCTCAAGGAGACAGCAGGTGGAGACATGGGCTTGCCACCAGGCGCCTACCCTGAACTCGAGAAACAACTCCCAGAAAGAACTGGCCATCAGATGCCGGCTTCCTCCAGGATGTGGAAGCTTGGAGGAGGCACGGGGTTTAAGGGGTAGGAGTGGGGACAGTCCCCCAAAGCTCCCTATTCAGTGCACGGGCGGTGTGCAGGGATCCTGTCACCTCTCCTTTCCTGTGGGGAAAGCACTGGCTTAGTCTGCGAGTCCGCCTGAGCGCCAGAGTAAAAGGCCAAGCGATGCCTACCCGGGAGATGTTTGTGTGCATAGAGTGCCATCCTAGGCTACGCACGCTACTGCACTTTTGTGGCTCTGTCTGCTTAGTTCGGCCTGGCAGGGTGAACCCAGGACGTGAACATGGAGCCCGGGAAAGGAAGACAGAAGAGGCACCAGCTCTACCACAGCTCTTCTTCCCTGACGCAACTGAAGCCTTGCAGAGGAAGCAGCGGCGAAGTGCTGTTCGCTCCAAGGCAAAGCCTCTGCGAAAGCACAGCATTCGCTGAGAAATGTTCGGCGGGCTGCTGCTGCTTGCCTGAGCCCAGTCTCCCAGTGGGAGAAATCGCGGTGGGAGAAACCCGCATACAGTGAAAGCCTCTTTGCCTGGGCATCTGCCCTGGGAAAGCACAGCATTCTTTGGGAAATCAGAGTTGGGTTCGGGATGCTGCTGCTGTTTGCCTGAGCTAGTCTCCGCAGCACGGTGGAAGACACCCGCATGGAGCGAAATACCCTTTGCCCTAGCATCCCCTCTGCCTGAGAGAGAAGCATGGTCGCACAAGTCTGTCACCGCGCTCCCCAGGAGGAAGTGTGGGGAAGGCGCAGCACGCCGCCCCCTGGGATGAGAAGGAGCCCTTGGCCTTGGGGTCGGGAAACGCTCCGGAAGCAGAATAGCCTGCCATTGCACGAACAGCAGGCCAGTGGCAAGACAAGTGTCACCCACTCCCTGTGCGGAGAGATCGAAGCCTGGCTGCTAAGGAGACATGAGGGGACGACTAGGGCAGGGGCGCGTGCTCCACTCTGAGGAAGGAGTCTGGGCAGAGGGCAGGCCTGTCCTGTGCCTCTGGTCCCAAGGGGAGAACATCTCCTAGGCCACCTGTCCCAAGGGCAGTCGGGCTTGCCCCCAGGTGCCATACCCGGAACTCGCAGAAACAACCCCATGGAGAAGCGGGCAGTCAGATGCCGTCTTCCACCAAGATGTGGCAGTGTTGTGGGTGGCAGGGGGTGTGCCTGGTAAGGAGTGGAGACAGTCCCCCACAGTTCCCCATCCCAGAGCACGGGCCCTGTGCAGGGATCCTGTCGCCTCCTCTCTCCTGTGGTGAAGGCACTGGCCTAGACCCTGAGTCTGCCTGAGAGTCGGAGGAAAAGGCAAAGCCTTACCTACGCCAGGAGTTGGTAATGGGCAAAGAGTACCATGCTAGGCCACGCACGCTGCTGCAGGGTTGTGACTGTGTCTGCTTAGTTCGGCTTAGCAAGGTGAACCCCGGGCGCGAACTGGGAGCCCGGGAATACAAGGCCCAAGAGGCACCAGCTCTCCTGCGGCTCTTCATCCCTGCCGCGACAGAGCGAACGACGAAAGTCTTGCTGAGGAAGCAGCAGCGAAGTGCGGTTCGCGCCAAGCTGGCAACCTCTGCGAAAGCATAGCATTCGCTGGGAAATCAGAGATGGTTCTGTGGGCTGCTTTTGCTACTTGCCTTAGCCTAGTATTCGCAGCACGATGGGAGAAACCCGCATAGAGCGAAAGCCTCTTTGCCGGGGCATCCCCTATGGGAAAGCACAGCATCCTTGGGAAATCAGAGTCGGGTCTGTGGGATGCTACCTGCTGCTTGCCAGAGCTGGTCTCCAAAGCACGGTGTAATAAACCCGCATGGAGCGAAATCCTCTTTGCCTGGGCATCCCCTCTGCCTGAGAGAGAAGCGCGGGGGCGCCTGTGGAAAGAGCCTTAAGGAAAGGGACACGTCTGTCACGGCAGAGCGAGGAAAGCCTGGCTGCTAAGGAGACACGAGGGGAAGATTAGGGCAGGGGAATGGGCTCCACTCTGAGGAAGGAGTCTGGGCAGAAAGCATGCCTGTCCTGTACCTCTGGTCCCAAGGGGACCGCATCACCTTGGCCCCCTGTCCCGTCGGCAGTCGGGCTTGCTCCCATGTGCCATACCCGGAACTCGCAGAAACAACCCCATGAGAAACGGGCAGTCAGATGCCGTCTTCCAACAAGATGTGGCAGTGTTGTGGGTGGCAGGGTTTGTGCCTGGTAAGGAGTGGAGACAGTCCCCCACAGTTACCCATCCAGAGCACGGGCCGTGTGCTGGGATCCTGTCGCCTCCTGTCTCCTGTGGTGAAGGCACTGGCCAAGACCCCGAGTCTGCCTGAGCGCTGGAGCAAAAGGCAAAGCCTTACCTACGCCAAGAGATGGTAATAAACATAGAGTGCCATGCTAGGCCATGCACGCTGCTACAGGGTTGTGACTGTGTCTGCTTTGTTCGGCATAGCAAGGTGAACCCCGGGCGCGAAATAGGAGCCCGGGAATACAAGACCCAAGAGGCACCAGCTCTCCCGCGGCTCTTCATCCCTGCCGCGACAGAGCGAACGACCAAAGCCTTGCTGAGGAAGCAGCAGCGATGTGCGGTTCGCACCAAGCTGAAAACTTCTGCAAAAGCATAGCAGTCGCTGGGAAATCAGAGTTGGTTCTGTGGGCTGTTTTTGTTGCTTGCCTTAGGCTAGTGTCGCAGCACGATGGGAGAAACCCGCACAGAGCGAAAGCCTCATTGCCTGGGCATCCCCTCTGGGAAAGCACAGCATTCTATTGGAAATCAGAGTCGGGTCTGTGGGATGCTGCCTGCTGCTTGCCGGAGCTAGTTTCCACAGCATGGTGTAATAAACCCGCATGGAGCGAAATCCTCTTTGCCTGGGCATCCCCTCTGCCTGAGAGAGAAGCGCGGGGGCGCCTGTGGAAAGAGCCTTAAGGAAAGGGACACGTCTGTCACGGCAGAGCGAGGAAAGCCTGGCTGCTATGGAGACACGAGGGGAAGATTAGGGCAGGGGAAAGGGCTCCACTCTGAGGAAGGAGTCTGGGCAGAAAGCATGCCTGTCCTGAGCCTTTGGGCTCAAGGAGACAGCAGGTGGAGACATGGGCTTGCCACCAGGCGCCTACCCTGAACTCGAGAAACAACTCCCAGAAAGAACTGGCCATCAGATGCCGGCTTCCTCCAGGATGTGGAAGCTTGGAGGAGGCACGGGGTTTAAGGGGTAGGAGTGGGGACAGTCCCCCATAGCTCCCTATTCAGTGCACGGGCGGTGTGCAGGGATCCTGTCACCTCTCCTTTCCTGTGGGGAAAGCACTGGCTTAGTCTGCGAGTCCGCCTGAGCGCCAGAGTAAAAGGCCAAGCGATGCCTACCCGGGAGATGTTTGTGTGCATAGAGTGCCATCCTAGGCTACGCACGCTACTGCACTTTTGTGGCTCTGTCTGCTTAGTTCGGCCTGGCAGGGTGAACCCAGGACGTGAACATGGAGCCCGGGAAAGGAAGACAGAAGAGGCACCAGCTCTACCACAGCTCTTCTTCCCTGACGCAACTGAAGCCTTGCAGAGGAAGCAGCGGCGAAGTGCTGTTCGCTCCAAGGCAAAGCCTCTGCGAAAGCACAGCATTCGCTGAGAAATGTTCGGCGGGCTGCTGCTGCTTGCCTGAGCCCAGTCTCCCAGTGGGAGAAATCGCGGTGGGAGAAACCCGCATACAGTGAAAGCCTCTTTGCCTGGGCATCTCCCCTGGGAAAGCACAGCATTCTTTGGGAAATCAGAGTTGGGTTCGGGATGCTGCTGCTGTTTGCCTGAGCTAGTCTCCGCAGCACGGTGGAAGACACCCGCATGGAGCGAAATACCCTTTGCCCTAGCATCCCCTCTGCCTGAGAGAGAAGCATGGTCGCACAAGTCTGTCACCGCGCTCCCCAGGAGGAAGTGTGGGGAAGGCGCAGCACGCCGCCCCCTGGGATGAGAAGGAGCCCTTGGCCTTGGGGTCGGGAAACGCTCCGGAAGCAGAATAGCCTGCCATTGCACGAACAGCAGGCCAGTGGCAAGACAAGTGTCACCCACTCCCTGTGCGGAGAGATCGAAGCCTGGCTGCTAAGGAGACATGAGGGGACGACTAGGGCAGGGGCGCGTGCTCCACTCTGAGGAAGGAGTCTGGGCAGAGGGCAGGCCTGTCCTGTGCCTCTGGTCCCAAGGGGAGAACATCTCCTAGGCCACCTGTCCCAAGGGCAGTCGGGCTTGCCCCCAGGTGCCATACCCGGAACTCGCAGAAACAACCCCATGGAGAAGCGGGCAGTCAGATGCCGTCTTCCACCAAGATGTGGCAGTGTTGTGGGTGGCAGGGGGTGTGCCTGGTAAGGAGTGGAGACAGTCCCCCACAGTTCCCCATCCCAGAGCACGGGCCCTGTGCAGGGATCCTGTCGCCTCCTCTCTCCTGTGGTGAAGGCACTGGCCTAGACCCTGAGTCTGCCTGAGAGTCGGAGGAAAAGGCAAAGCCTTACCTACGCCAGGAGTTGGTAATGGGCAAAGAGTACCATGCTAGGCCACGCACGCTGCTGCAGGGTTGTGACTGTGTCTGCTTAGTTCGGCTTAGCAAGGTGAACCCCGGGCGCGAACTGGGAGCCCGGGAATACAAGGCCCAAGAGGCACCAGCTCTCCTGCGGCTCTTCATCCCTGCCGCGACAGAGCGAACGACGAAAGTCTTGCTGAGGGAGCAGCAGCGAAGTGCGGTTCGCGCCAAGCTGGCAACCTCTGCGAAAGCATAGCATTCGCTGGGAAATCAGAGATGGTTCTGTGGGCTGCTTTTGCTACTTGCCTTAGCCTAGTATTCGCAGCACGATGGGAGAAACCCGCATAGAGCGAAAGCCTCTTTGCCGGGGCATCCCCTATGGGAAAGCACAGCATCCTTGGGAAATCAGAGTCGGGTCTGTGGGATGCTACCTGCTGCTTGCCAGAGCTGGTCTCCAAAGCACGGTGTAATAAACCCGCATGGAGCGAAATCCTCTTTGCCTGGGCATCCCCTCTGCCTGAGAGAGAAGCGCGGGGGCGCCTGTGGAAAGAGCCTTAAGGAAAGGGACACGTCTGTCACGGCAGAGCGAGGAAAGCCTGGCTGCTAAGGAGACACGAGGGGAAGATTAGGGCAGGGGAATGGGCTCCACTCTGAGGAAGGAGTCTGGGCAGAAAGCATGCCTGTCCTGTACCTCTGGTCCCAAGGGGACCGCATCACCTTGGCCCCCTGTCCCGTCGGCAGTCGGGCTTGCTCCCATGTGCCATACCCGGAACTCGCAGAAACAACCCCATGAGAAACGGGCAGTCAGATGCCGTCTTCCAACAAGATGTGGCAGTGTTGTGGGTGGCAGGGTTTGTGCCTGGTAAGGAGTGGAGACAGTCCCCCACAGTTACCCATCCAGAGCACGGGCCGTGTGCTGGGATCCTGTCGCCTCCTGTCTCCTGTGGTGAAGGCACTGGCCAAGACCCCGAGTCTGCCTGAGCGCTGGAGCAAAAGGCAAAGCCTTACCTACGCCAAGAGATGGTAATAAACATAGAGTGCCATGCTAGGCCATGCACGCTGCTGCAGGGTTGTGACTGTGTCTGCTTTGTTCGGCATAGCAAGGTGAACCCCGGGCGCGAAATAGGAGCCCGGGAATGCAAGGCCCAAGAGGCACCAGCTCTCCCGCGGCTCTTCATCCCTGCCGCGACAGAGCGAACGACCAAAGCCTTGCTGAGGAAGCCGCAGCGAAGTGCGGTTCGCACCAAGCTGAAAACTTCTGCAAAAGCATAGCAGTCGCTGGGAAATCAGAGTTGGTTCTGTGGGCTGTTTTTGTTGCTTGCCTTAGGCTAGTGTTCGCAGCACGATGGGAGAAACCCGCATAGAGCGAAAGCCTCATTGCCTGGGCATCCCCTCTGGGAAAGCACAGCATTCTATTGGAAATCAGAGTCGGGTCTGTGGGATGCTGCCTGCGGCTTGCCGGAGCTAGTTTCCACAGCATGGTGTAATAAACCCGCATGGAGCGAAATCCTCTTTGCCTGGGCATCCCCTCTGCCTGAGAGAGAAGCGCGGGGGCGCCTGTGGAAAGAGCCTTAAGGAAAGGGACACGTCTGTCACGGCAGAGCGAGGAAAGCCTGGCTGCTAAGGAGACACGAGGGGAAGATTAGGGCAGGGGAAAGTGCTCCACTCTGAGGAAGGAGTCTGGGCAGAAAGCATGCCTGTCCTGAGCCTTTGGGCTCAAGGAGACAGCAGGTGGAGACATGGGCTTGCCACCAGGCGCCTACCCTGAACTCGAGAAACAACTCCCAGAAAGAACTGGCCATCAGATGCCGGCTTCCTCCAGGATGTGGAAGCTTGGAGGAGGCACGGGGTTTAAGGGGTAGGAGTGGGGACAGTCCCCCAAAGCTCCCTATTCAGTGCACGGGCGGTGTGCAGGGATCCTGTCACCTCTCCTTTCCTGTGGGGAAAGCACTGGCTTAGTCTGCGAGTCCGCCTGAGCGCCAGAGTAAAAGGCCAAGCGATGCCTACCCGGGAGATGTTTGTGTGCATAGAGTGCCATCCTAGGCTACGCACGCTACTGCACTTTTGTGGCTCTGTCTGCTTAGTTCGGCCTGGCAGGGTGAACCCAGGACGTGAACATGGAGCCCGGGAAAGGAAGACAGAAGAGGCACCAGCTCTACCACAGCTCTTCTTCCCTGACGCAACTGAAGCCTTGCAGAGGAAGCAGCGGCGAAGTGCTGTTCGCTCCAAGGCAAAGCCTCTGCGAAAGCACAGCATTCGCTGAGAAATGTTCGGCGGGCTGCTGCTGCTTGCCTGAGCCCAGTCTCCCAGTGGGAGAAATCGCGGTGGGAGAAACCCGCATACAGTGAAAGCCTCTTTGCCTGGGCATCTCCCCTGGGAAAGCACAGCATTCATTGGGAAATCAGAGTTGGGTTCGGGATGCTGCTGCTGTTTGCCTGAGCTAGTCTCCAAAGCACGGTGGAAGACACCCGCATGGAGCGAAATACCCTTTGCCCTAGCATCCCCTCTGCCTGAGAGAGAAGCATGGTCGCACAAGTCTGTCACCGCGCTCCCCAGGAGGAAGTGTGGGGAAGGCGCAGCACGCCGCCCCCTGGGATGAGAAGGAGCCCTTGGCCTTGGGGTCGGGAAACGCTCCGGAAGCAGAATAGCCTGCCATTGCACGAACAGCAGGCCAGTGGCAAGACAAGTGTCACCCACTCCCTGTGCGGAGAGATCGAAGCCTGGCTGCTAAGGAGACATGAGGGGACGACTAGGGCAGGGGCGCGTGCTCCACTCTGAGGAAGGAGTCTGGGCAGAGGGCAGGCCTGTCCTGTGCCTCTGGTCCCAAGGGGAGAACATCTCCTAGGCCACCTGTCCCAAGGGCAGTCGGGCTTGCCCCCAGGTGCCATACCCGGAACTCGCAGAAACAACCCCATGGAGAAGCGGGCAGTCAGATGCCGTCTTCCACCAAGATGTGGCAGTGTTGTGGGTGGCAGGGGGTGTGCCTGGTAAGGAGTGGAGACAGTCCCCCACAGTTCCCCATCCCAGAGCACGGGCCCTGTGCAGGGATCCTGTCGCCTCCTCTCTCCTGTGGTGAAGGCACTGGCCTAGACCCTGAGTCTGCCTGAGAGTCGGAGGAAAAGGCAAAGCCTTACCTACGCCAGGAGTTGGTAATGGGCAAAGAGTACCATGCTAGGCCACGCACGCTGCTGCAGGGTTGTGACTGTGTCTGCTTAGTTCGGCTTAGCAAGGTGAACCCCGGGCGCGAACTGGGAGCCCGGGAATACAAGGCCCAAGAGGCACCAGCTCTCCTGCGGCTCTTCATCCCTGCCGCGACAGAGCGAACGACGAAAGTCTTGCTGAGGAAGCAGCAGCGAAGTGCGGTTCGCGCCAAGCTGGCAACCTCTGCGAAAGCATAGCATTCGCTGGGAAATCAGAGATGGTTCTGTGGGCTGCTTTTGCTACTTGCCTTAGCCTAGTATTCGCAGCACGATGGGAGAAACCCGCATAGAGCGAAAGCCTCTTTGCCGGGGCATCCCCTATGGGAAAGCACAGCATCCTTGGGAAATCAGAGTCGGGTCTGTGGGATGCTACCTGCTGCTTGCCAGAGCTGGTCTCCAAAGCACGGTGTAATAAACCCGCATGGAGCGAAATCCTCTTTGCCTGGGCATCCCCTCTGCCTGAGAGAGAAGCGCGGGGGCGCCTGTGGAAAGAGCCTTAAGGAAAGGGACACGTCTGTCACGGCAGAGCGAGGAAAGCCTGGCTGCTAAGGAGACACGAGGGGAAGATTAGGGCAGGGGAATGGGCTCCACTCTGAGGAAGGAGTCTGGGCAGAAAGCATGCCTGTCCTGTACCTCTGGTCCCAAGGGGACCGCATCACCTTGGCCCCCTGTCCCGTCGGCAGTCGGGCTTGCTCCCATGTGCCATACCCGGAACTCGCAGAAACAACCCCATGAGAAACGGGCAGTCAGATGCCGTCTTCCAACAAGATGTGGCAGTGTTGTGGGTGGCAGGGTTTGTGCCTGGTAAGGAGTGGAGACAGTCCCCCACAGTTACCCATCCAGAGCACGGGCCGTGTGCTGGGATCCTGTCGCCTCCTGTCTCCTGTGGTGAAGGCACTGGCCAAGACCCCGAGTCTGCCTGAGCGCTGGAGCAAAAGGCAAAGCCTTACCTACGCCAAGAGATGGTAATAAACATAGAGTGCCATGCTAGGCCATGCACGCTGCTGCAGGGTTGTGACTGTGTCTGCTTTGTTCGGCATAGCAAGGTGAACCCCGGGCGCGAAATAGGAGCCCGGGAATGCAAGGCCCAAGAGGCACCAGCTCTCCCGCGGCTCTTCATCCCTGCCGCGACAGAGCGAACGACCAAAGCCTTGCTGAGGAAGCAGCAGCGAAGTGCGGTTCGCACCAAGCTGAAAACTTCTGCAAAAGCATAGCAGTCGCTGGGAAATCAGAGTTGGTTCTGTGGGCTGTTTTTGTTGCTTGCCTTAGGCTAGTGTTCGCAGCACGATGGGAGAAACCCGCATAGAGCGAAAGCCTCATTGCCTGGGCATCCCCTCTGGGAAAGCACAGCATTCTATTGGAAATCAGAGTCGGGTCTGTGGGATGCTGCCTGCTGCTTGCCGGAGCTAGTTTCCACAGC
The DNA here is from genome assembly GCF_964662115.1 of Mustela nivalis. Classification (NCBI taxonomy): domain Eukaryota; kingdom Metazoa; phylum Chordata; class Mammalia; order Carnivora; family Mustelidae; genus Mustela; species Mustela nivalis. Next base: position 76,194 of record NW_028135931.1, read on the forward strand.
ATGGTGTAATAAACCCGCATGGAGCGAAATCCTCTTTGCCTGGGCATCGGCTCTGCCTGAGAGAGAAGCGCGGGGACGCCTGTGGAAAGAGCCTTAAGGAAAGGGACACGTCTGTCACGGCAGAGCGAGGAAAGCCTGGCTGCTAAGGAGACACGAGGGGAAGATTAGGGCAGGGGAAAGGGCTCCACTGTGAGGAAGGAGTCTGGGCAGAAAGCATGCCTGTCCTGAGCCTTTGGGCTCAAGGAGACAGCAGGTGGAGACATGGGCTTGCCACCAGGCGCCTACCCTGAACTCGAGAAACAACTCCCAGAAAGAACTGGCCATCAGATGCCGGCTTCCTCCAGGATGTGGAAGCTTGGAGGAGGCACGGGGTTTAAGGGGTAGGAGTGGGGACAGTCCCCCAAAGCTCCCTATTCAGTGCACGGGGGGTGTGCAGGGATCCTGTCACCTCTCCTTTCCTGTGGGGAAAGCACTGGCTTAGTCTGCGAGTCCGCCTGAGCGCCAGAGTAAAAGGCCAAGCGATGCCTACCCGGGAGATGTTTGTGTGCATAGAGTGCCATCCTAGGCTACGCACGCTACTGCACTTTTGTGGCTCTGTCTGCTTAGTTCGGCCTGGCAGGGTGAACCCAGGACGTGAACATGGAGCCCGGGAAAGGAAGACAGAAGAGGCACCAGCTCTACCACAGCTCTTCTTCCCTGACGCAACTGAAGCCTTGCAGAGGAAGCAGCGGCGAAGTGCTGTTCGCTCCAAGGCAAAGCCTCTGCGAAAGCACAGCATTCGCTGAGAAATGTTCGGCGGGCTGCTGCTGCTTGCCTGAGCCCAGTCTCCCAGTGGGAGAAATCGCGGTGGGAGAAACCCGCATACAGTGAAAGCCTCTTTGCCTGGGCATCTCCCCTGGGAAAGCACAGCATTCATTGGGAAATCAGAGTTGGGTTCGGGATGCTGCTGCTGTTTGCCTGAGCTAGTCTCCGCAGCACGGTGGAAGACACCCGCATGGAGCGAAATACCCTTTGCCCTAGCATCCCCTCTGCCTGAGAGAGAAGCATGGTCGCACAAGTCTGTCACCGCGCTCCCCAGGAGGAAGTGTGGGGAAGGCGCAGCACGCCGCCCCCTGGGATGAGAAGGAGCCCTTGGCCTTGGGGTCGGGAAACGCTCCGGAAGCAGAATAGCCTGCCATTGCACGAACAGCAGGCCAGTGGCAAGACAAGTGTCACCCACTCCCTGTGCGGAGAGATCGAAGCCTGGCTGCTAAGGAGACATGAGGGGACGACTAGGGCAGGGGCGCGTGCTCCACTCTGAGGAAGGAGTCTGGGCAGAGGGCAGGCCTGTCCTGTGCCTCTGGTCCCAAGGGGAGAACATCTCCTAGGCCACCTGTCCCAAGGGCAGTCGGGCTTGCCCCCAGGTGCCATACCCGGAACTCGCAGAAACAACCCCATGGAGAAACGGGCAGTCAGATGCCGTCTTCCACCAAGATGTGGCAGTGTTGTGGGTGGCAGGGGGTGTGCCTGGTAAGGAGTGGAGACAGTCCCCCACAGTTCCCCATCCCAGAGCACGGGCCGTGTGCAGGGATCCTGTCGCCTCCTCTCTCCTGTGGTGAAGGCACTGGCCTAGACCCTGAGTCTGCCTGAGAGTCGGAGGAAAAGGCAAAGCCTTACCTACGCCAGGAGTTGGTAATGGGCAAAGAGTACCATGCTAGGCCACGCACGCTGCTGCAGGGTTGTGACTGTGTCTGCTTAGTTCGGCTTAGCAAGGTGAACCCCGGGCGCGAACTGGGAGCCCGGGAATACAAGGCCCAAGAGGCACCAGCTCTCCTGCGGCTCTTCATCCCTGCCGCGACAGAGCGAACGACGAAAGTCTTGCTGAGGAAGCAGCAGCGAAGTGCGGTTCGCGCCAAGCTGGCAACCTCTGCGAAAGCATAGCATTCGCTGGGAAATCATAGATTGTTCTGTGGGCTGCTTTTGCTACTTGCCTTAGCCTAGTATTCGCAGCACGAAGGGAGAAACCCGCATAGAGCGAAAGCCTCTTTGCCGGGGCATCCCCTATGGGAAAGCACAGCATCCTTGGGAAATCAGAGTCGGGTCTGTGGGATGCTACCTGCTGCTTGCCAGAGCTGGTCTCCAAAGCACGGTGTAATAAACCCGCATGGAGCGAAATCCTCTTTGCCTGGGCATCCCCTCTGCCTGAGAGAGAAGCGCGGGGGCGCCTGTGGAAAGAGCCTTAAGGAAAGGGACACGTCTGTCACGGCAGAGCGAGGAAAGCCTGGCTGCTAAGGAGACACGAGGGGAAGATTAGGGCAGGGGAATGGGCTCCACTCTGAGGAAGGAGTCTGGGCAGAAAGCATGCCTGTCCTGAGCCTTTGGGCTCAAGGAGACAGCAGGTGGAGACATGGGCTTGCCACCAGGCGCCTACCCTGAACTCGAGAAACAACTCCCAGAAAGAACTGGCCATCAGATGCCGGCTTCCTCCAGGATGTGGAAGCTTGGAGGAGGCACGGGGTTTAAGGGGTAGGAGTGGGGACAGTCCCACAAAGCTCCCTATTCAGTGCACGGGCGGTGTGCAGGGATCCTGTCACCTCTCCTTTCCTGTGGGGAAAGCACTGGCTTAGTCTGCGAGTCCGCCTGAGCGCCAGAGTAAAAGGCCAAGCGATGCCTACCCGGGAGATGTTTGTGTGCATAGAGTGCCATCCTAGGCTACGCACGCTACTGCACTTTTGTGGCTCTGTCTGCTTAGTTCGGCCTGGCAGGGTGAACCCAGGACGTGAACATGGAGCCCGGGAAAGGAAGACAGAAGAGGCACCAGCTCTACCACAGCTCTTCTTCCCTGACGCAACTGAAGCCTTGCAGAGGAAGCAGCGGCGAAGTGCTGTTCGCTCCAAGGCAAAGCCTCTGCGAAAGCACAGCATTCGCTGAGAAATGTTCGGCGGGCTGCTGCTGCTTGCCTGAGCCCAGTCTCCCAGTGGGAGAAATCGCGGTGGGAGAAACCCGCATACAGTGAAAGCCTCTTTGCCTGGGCATCTCCCCTGGGAAAGCACAGCATTCTTTGGGAAATCAGAGTTGGGTTCGGGATGCTGCTGCTGTTTGCCTGAGCTAGTCTCCGCAGCACGGTGGAAGACACCCGCATGGAGCGAAATACCCTTTGCCCTAGCATCCCCTCCGCCTGAGAGAGAAGCATGGTCGCACAAGTCTGTCACCGCGCTCCCCAGGAGGAAGTGTGGGGAAGGCGCAGCACGCCGCCCCCTGGGATGAGAAGGAGCCCTTGGCCTTGGGGTCGGGAAACGCTCCGGAAGCAGAATAGCCTGCCATTGCACGAACAGCAGGCCAGTGGCAAGACAAGTGTCACCCACTCCCTGTGCGGAGAGATCGAAGCCTGGCTGCTAAGGAGACATGAGGGGACGACTAGGGCAGGGGCGCGTGCTCCACTCTGAGGAAGGAGTCTGGGCAGAGGGCAGGCCTGTCCTGTGCCTCTGGTCCCAAGGGGAGAACATCTCCTAGGCCACCTGTCCCAAGGGCAGTCGGGCTTGCCCCCAGGTGCCATACCCGGAACTCGCAGAAACAACCCCATGGAGAAACGGGCAGTCAGATGCCGTCTTCCACCAAGATGTGGCAGTGTTGTGGGTGGCAGGGGGTGTGCCTGGTAAGGAGTGGAGACAGTCCCCCACAGTTCCCCATCCCAGAGCACGGGCCGTGTGCAGGGATCCTGTCGCCTCCTCTCTCCTGTGGTGAAGGCACTGGCCTAGACCCTGAGTCTGCCTGAGAGTCGGAGGAAAAGGCAAAGCCTTACCTACGCCAGGAGTTGGTAATGGGCAAAGAGTACCATGCTAGGCCACGCACGCTGCTGCAGGGTTGTGACTGTGTCTGCTTAGTTCGGCTTAGCAAGGTGAACCCCGGGCGCGAACTGGGAGCCCGGGAATACAAGGCCCAAGAGGCACCAGCTCTCCTGCGGCTCTTCATCCCTGCCGCGACAGAGCGAACGACGAAAGTCTTGCTGAGGAAGCAGCAGCGAAGTGCGGTTCGCGCCAAGCTGGCAACCTCTGCGAAAGCATAGCATTCGCTGGGAAATCATAGATTGTTCTGTGGGCTGCTTTTGCTACTTGCCTTAGCCTAGTATTCGCAGCACGAAGGGAGAAACCCGCATAGAGCGAAAGCCTCTTTGCCGGGGCATCCCCTATGGGAAAGCACAGCATCCTTGGGAAATCAGAGTCGGGTCTGTGGGATGCTACCTGCTGCTTGCCAGAGCTGGTCTCCAAAGCACGGTGTAATAAACCCGCATGGAGCGAAATCCTCTTTGCCTGGGCATCCCCTCTGCCTGAGAGAGAAGCGCGGGGGCGCCTGTGGAAAGAGCCTTAAGGAAAGGGACACGTCTGTCACGGCAGAGCGAGGAAAGCCTGGCTGCTAAGGAGACACGAGGGGAAGATTAGGGCAGGGGAATGGGCTCCACTCTGAGGAAGGAGTCTGGGCAGAAAGCATGCCTGTCCTGAGCCTTTGGGCTCAAGGAGACAGCAGGTGGAGACATGGGCTTGCCACCAGGCGCCTACCCTGAACTCGAGAAACAACTCCCAGAAAGAACTGGCCATCAGATGCCGGCTTCCTCCAGGATGTGGAAGCTTGGAGGAGGCACGGGGTTTAAGGGGTAGGAGTGGGGACAGTCCCCCAAAGCTCCCTATTCAGTGCACGGGCGGTGTGCAGGGATCCTGTCACCTCTCCTTTCCTGTGGGGAAAGCACTGGCTTAGTCTGCGAGTCCGCCTGAGCGCCAGAGTAAAAGGCCAAGCGATGCCTACCCGGGAGATGTTTGTGTGCATAGAGTGCCATCCTAGGCTACGCACGCTACTGCACTTTTGTGGCTCTGTCTGCTTAGTTCGGCCTGGCAGGGTGAACCCAGGACGTGAACATGGAGCCCGGGAAAGGAAGACAGAAGAGGCACCAGCTCTACCACAGCTCTTCTTCCCTGACGCAACTGAAGCCTTGCAGAGGAAGCAGCGGCGAAGTGCTGTTCGCTCCAAGGCAAAGCCTCTGCGAAAGCACAGCATTCGCTGAGAAATGTTCGGCGGGCTGCTGCTGCTTGCCTGAGCCCAGTCTCCCCTTGGGAGAAATCGCGGTGGGAGAAACCCGCATACAGTGAAAGCCTCTTTGCCTGGGCATCTCCCCTGGGAAAGCACAGCATTCTTTGGGAAATCAGAGTTGGGTTCGGGATGCTGCTGCTGTTTGCCTGAGCTAGTCTCCGCAGCACGGTGGAAGACACCCGCATGGAGCGAAATACCCTTTGCCCTAGCATCCCCTCCGCCTGAGAGAGAAGCATGGTCACACAAGTCTGTCACCGCGCTCCCCAGGAGGAAGTGTGGGGAAGACGCAGCATGCCGCCCCCTGGGATGAGAAGGAGCCCTTGGCCTTGGGGTCGGGAAACGCTCCGGAAGCAGAATAGCCTGCCATTGCACGAACAGCAGGCCAGTGGCAAGACAAGTGTTACCCACTCCCTGTGCGGAGAGATCGAAGCCTGGCTGCTAAGGAGACATGAGGGGACGACTAGGGCAGGGGCGCGTGCTCCACTCTGAGGAAGGAGTCTGGGCAGAGGGCAGGCCTGTCCTGTGCCTCTGGTCCCAAGGGGAGAACATCTCCTAGGCCACCTGTCCCAAGGGCAGTCGGGCTTGCCCCCAGGTGCCATACCCGGAACTCGCAGAAACAACCCCATGGAGAAACGGGCAGTCAGATGCCGTCTTCCACCAAGATGTGGCAGTGTTGTGGGTGGCAGGGGGTGTGCCTGGTAAGGAGTGGAGACAGTCCCCCACAGTTCCCCATCCCAGAGCACGGGCCCTGTGCAGGGATCCTGTCGCCTCCTCTCTCCTGTGGTGAAGGCACTGGCCTAGACCCTGAGTCTGCCTGAGAGTCGGAGGTAAAGGCAAAGCCTTACCTACGCCAGGAGTTGGTAATGGGCAAAGAGTACCATGCTAGGCCACGCACGCTGCTGCAGGGTTGTGACTGTGTCTGCTTAGTTCGGCTTAGCAAGGTGAACCCCGGGCGCGAACTGGGAGCTCGGGAATACAAGGCCCAAGAGGCACCAGCTCTCCTGCGGCTCTTCATCCCTGCCGCGACAGAGCGAACGACGAAAGTCTTGCTGAGGAAGCAGCAGCGAAGTGCGGTTCGCGCCAAGCTGGAACCTCTGCGAAAGCATAGCATTCGCTGGGAAATCAGAGATGGTTCTGTGGGCTGCTTTTGCTACTTGCCTTAGCCTAGTATTCGCAGCACGATGGGAGAAACCCGCATAGAGCGAAAGCCTCTTTGCCGGGGCATCCCCTATGGGAAAGCACAGCATCCTTGGGAAATCAGAGTCGGGTCTGTGGGATGCTACCTGCTGCTTGCCAGAGCTGGTCTCCAAAGCACGGTGTAATAAACCCGCATGGAGCGAAATCCTCTTTGCCTGGGCATCCCCTCTGCCTGAGAGAGAAGCGTGGGGGCGCCTGTGGAAAGAGCCTTAAGGAAAGGGACACGTCTGTCACGGCAGAGCGAGGAAAGCCTGGCTGCTAAGGAGACACCAGGGGAAGATTAGGGCAGGGGAATGGGCTCCACTCTGAGGAAGGAGTCTGGGCAGAAAGCATGCCTGTCCTGTACCTCTGGTCCCAAGGGGACCGCATCACCTTGGCCCCCTGTCCCGTCGGCAGTCGGGCTTGCTCCCATGTGCCATACCCGGAACTCGCAGAAACAACCCCATGAGAAACGGGCAGTCAGATGCCGTCTTCCAACAAGATGTGGCAGTTTTGTGGGTGGCAGGGTTTGTGCCTGGTAAGGAGTGGAGACAGTCCCCCACAGTTACCCATCCAGAGCACGGGCCATGTGCTGGGATCCTGTCGCCTCCTGTCTCCTGTGGTGAAGGCACTGGCCAAGACCCCGAGTCTGCCTGAGCGCTGGAGCAAAAGGCAAAGCCTTACCTACGCCAAGAGATGGTAATAAACATAGAGTGCCATGCTAGGCCATGCACGCTGCTACAGGGTTGTGACTGTGTCTGCTTTGTTCGGCATAGCAAGGTGAACCCCGGGCGCGAAATAGGAGCCCGGGAATACAAGACCCAAGAGGCACCAGCTCTCCCGCGGCTCTTCATCCCTGCCGCGACAGAGCGAACGACCAAAGCCTTGCTGAGGAAGCAGCAGCGAAGTGCGGTTCGCACTTCTCCAAAAGCATAGCAGTCGCTGGGAAATCAGAGTTGGTTCTGTGGGCTGTTTTTGTTGCTTGCCTTAGGCTAGTGTTCGCAGCACGATGGGAGAAACCCGCATAGAGCGAAAGCCTCATTGCCTGGGCATCCCCTCTGGGAAAGCACAGCATTCTATTGGAAATCAGAGTCGGGTCTGTGGGATGCTGCCTGCTGCTTGCCGGAGCTAGTTTCCACAGCATGGTGTAATAAACCCGCATGGAGCGAAATCCTCTTTGCCTGGGCATCCCCTCTGCCTGAGAGAGAAGCGCGGGGACGCCTGTGGAAAGAGCCTTAAGGAAAGGGACACGTCTGTCACGGCAGAGCGAGGAAAGCCTGGCTGCTAAGGAGACACGAGGGGAAGATTAGGGCAGGGGAAAGGGCTCCACTCTGAGGAAGGAGTCTGGGCAGAAAGCATGCCTGTCCTGAGCCTTTGGGCTCAAGGAGACAGCAGGTGGAGACATGGGCTTGCCACCAGGCGCCTACCCTGAACTCGAGAAACAACTCCCAGAAAGAACTGGCCATCAGATGCCGGCTTCCTCCAGGATGTGGAAGCTTGGAGGAGGCACGGGGTTTAAGGGGTAGGAGTGGGGACAGTCCCCCAAAGCTCCCTATTCAGTGCACGGGCGGTGTGCAGGGATCCTGTCACCTCTCCTTTCCTGTGGGGAAAGCACTGGCTTAGTCTGTGAGTCCGCCTGAGCGCCAGAGTAAAAGGCCAAGCGATGCCTACCCGGGAGATGTTTGTGTGCATAGAGTGCCATCCTAGGCTACGCACGCTACTGCACTTTTGTGGCTCTGTCTGCTTAGTTCGGCCTGGCAGGGTGAACCCAGGACGTGAACATGGAGCCCGGGAAAGGAAGACAGAAGAGGCACCAGCTCTACCACAGCTCTTCTTCCCTGACGCAACTGAAGCCTTGCAGAGGAAGCAGCGGCGAAGTGCTGTTCGCTCCAAGGCAAAGCCTCTGCGAAAGCACAGCATTCGCTGAGAAATGTTCAGCGGGCTGCTGCTGCTTGTCTGAGCCCAGTCTCCCAGTGGGAGAAATGGCGGTGGGAGAAACCCGCATACAGTGAAAGCCTCTTTGCCTGGGCATCTCCCCTGGGAAAGCACAGCATTCATTGGGAAATCAGAGTTGGGTTCGGGATGCTGCTGCTGTTTGCCTGAGCTAGTCTCCGCAGCACGGTGGAAGACACCCGCATGGAGCGAAATACCCTTTGCTTTAGCATCCCCTCTGCCTGAGAGAGAAGCATGGTCGCACAAGTCTGTCACCGCGATCCCCAGGAGGAAGTGTGGGGAAGACGCAGCACGCCGCCCCCTGGGATGAGAAGGAGCCCTTGGCCTTGGGGTCGGGAAACGCTCCGGAAGCAGAATAGCCTGCCATTGCACGAACAGCAGGCCAGTGGCAAGACAAGTGTCACCCACTCCCTGTGCGGAGAGATCGAAGCCTGGCTGCTAAGGAGACATGAGGGGACGACTAGGGCAGGGGCGCGTGCTCCACTCTGAGGAAGGAGTCTGGGCAGAGGGCAGGCCTGTCCTGTGCCTCTGGTCCCAAGGGGAGAACATCTCCTAGGCCACCTGTCCCAAGGGCAGTCGGGCTTGCCCCCAGGTGCCATACCCGGAACTCGCAGAAACAACCCCATGGAGAAACGGGCAGTCAGATGCCGTCTTCCACCAAGATGTGGCAGTGTTGTGGGTGGCAGGGGGTGTGCCTGGTAAGGAGTGGAGACAGTCCCCCACAGTTCCCCATCCCAGAGCACGGGCCCTGTGCAGGGATCCTGTCGCCTCCTCTCTCCTGTGGTGAAGGCACTGGCCTAGACCCTGAGTCTGCCTGAGAGTCGGAGGAAAAGGCAAAGCCTTACCTACGCCAGGAGTTGGTAATGGGCAAAGAGTACCATGCTAGGCCACGCACGCTGCTGCAGGGTTGTGACTGTGTCTGCTTAGTTCGGCTTAGCAAGGTGAACCCCGGGCGCGAACTGGGAGCCCGGGAATACAAGGCCCAAGAGGCACCAGCTCTCCTGCGGCTCTTCATCCCTGCCGCGACAGAGCGAACGACGAAAGTATTGCTGAGGAAGCAGCAGCGAAGTGCGGTTCGCGCCAAGCTGGCAACCTCTGCGAAAGCATAGCATTCGCTGGGAAATCATAGATGGTTCTGTGGGCTGCTTTTGCTACTTGCCTTAGCCTAGTATTCGCAGCACGAAGGGAGAAACCCGCATAGAGCGAAAGCCTCTTTGCCGGGGCATCCCCTATGGGAAAGCACAGCATCCTTGGGAAATCAGAGTCGGGTCTGTGGGATGCTACCTGCTGCTTGCCAGAGCTGGTCTCCAAAGCACGGTGTAATAAACCCGCATGGAGCGAAATCCTCTTTGCCTGGGCATCCCCTCTGCCTGAGAGAGAAGCGCGGGGGCGCCTGTGGAAAGAGCCTTAAGGAAAGGGACACGTCTGTCACGGCAGAGCGAGGAAAGCCTGGCTGCTAAGGAGACACGAGGGGAAGATTAGGGCAGGGGAATGGGCTCCACTCTGAGGAAGGAGTCTGGGCAGAAAGCATGCCTGTCCTGAGCCTTTGGGCTCAAGGAGACAGCAGGTGGAGACATGGGCTTGCCACCAGGCGCCTACCCTGAACTCGAGAAACAACTCCCAGAAAGAACTGGCCATCAGATGCCGGCTTCCTCCAGGATGTGGAAGCTTGGAGGAGGCACGGGGTTTAAGGGGTAGGAGTGGGGACAGTCCCCCAAAGCTCTCTATTCAGTGCACGAGCGGTGTGCAGGGATCCTGTCACCTCTCCTTTCCTGTGGGGAAAGCACTGGCTTAGTCTGCGAGTCCGCCTGAGCGCCAGAGTAAAAGGCCAAGCGATGCCTACCCGGGAGATGTTTGTGTGCATAGAGTGCCATCCTAGGCTACGCACGCTACTGCACTTTTGTGGCTCTGTCTGCTTAGTTCGGCCTGGCAGGGTGAACCCAGGACGTGAACATGGAGCCCGGGAAAGGAAGACAGAAGAGGCACCAGCTCTACCACAGCTCTTCTTCCCTGACGCAACTGAAGCCTTGCAGAGGAAGCAGCGGCGAAGTGCTGTTCGCTCCAAGGCAAAGCCTCTGCGAAAGCACAGCATTCGCTGAGAAATGTTCGGCGGGCTGCTGCTGCTTGCCTGAGCCCAGTCTCCCAGTGGGAGAAATCGCGGTGGGAGAAACCCGCATACAGTGAAAGCCTCTTTGCCTGGGCATCTCCCCTGGGAAAGCACAGCATTCTTTGGGAAATCAGAGTTGGGTTCGGGATGCTGCTACTGTTTGCCTGAGCTAGTCTTCGCAGCACGGTGGAAGACACCCGCATGGAGCGAAATACCCTTTGCCCTAACATCCCCTCTGCCTGAGAGAGAAGCATGGTCGCACAAGTCTGTCACCGCGCTCCCCAGGAGGAAGTGTGGGGAAGGCGCAGCACGCCGCCCCCTGGGATGAGAAGGAGCCCTTGGCCTTGGGGTCGGGAAACGCTCCGGAAGCAGAATAGCCTGCCATTGCACGAACAGCAGGCCAGTGGCAAGACAAGTGTCACCCACTCCCTGTGCGGAGAGATCGAAGCCTGGCTGCTAAGGAGACATGAGGGGACGACTAGGGCAGGGGCGCGTGCTCCACTCTGAGGAAGGAGTCTGGGCAGAGGGCAGGCCTGTCCTGTGCCTCTGGTCCCAAGGGGAGAACATCTCCTAGGCCACCTGTCCCAAGGGCAGTCGGGCTTGCCCCCAGGTGCCATACCCGGAACTCGCAGAAACAACCCCATGGAGAAACGGGCAGTCAGATGCCGTCTTCCACCAAGATGTGGCAGTGTTGTGGGTGGCAGGGGGTGTGCCTGGTAAGGAGTGGAGACAGTCCCCCACAGTTCCCCATCCCAGAGCACGGGCCCTGTGCAGGGATCCTGTCGCCTCCTCTCTCCTGTGGTGAAGGCACTGGCCTAGACCCTGAGTCTGCCTGAGAGTCGGAGGAAAAGGCAAAGCCTTACCTACGCCAGGAGTTGGTAATGGGCAAAGAGTACCATGCTAGGCCACGCACGCTGCTGCAGGGTTGTGACTGTGTCTGCTTAGTTCGGCTTAGCAAGGTGAACCCCGGGCGCGAACTGGGAGCCCGGGAATACAAGGCCCAAGAGGCACCAGCTCTCCTGCGGCTCTTCATCCCTGCCGCGACAGAGCGAACGACGAAAGTCTTGCTGAGGAAGCAGCAGCGAAGTGCGGTTCGCGCCAAGCTGGCAACCTCTGCGAAAGCATAGCATTCGCTGGGAAATCAGAGATGGTTCTGTGGGCTGCTTTTGCTACTTGCCTTAGCCTAGTATTCGCAGCACGATGGGAGAAACCCGCATAGAGCGAAAGCCTCTTTGCCGGGGCATCCCCTATGGGAAAGCACAGCATCCTTGGGAAATCAGAGTCGGGTCTGTGGGATGCTACCTGATGCTTGCCAGAGCTGGTCTCCAAAGCACGGTGTAATAAACCCGCATGGAGCGAAATCCTCTTTGCCTGGGCATCCCCTCTGCCTGAGAGAGAAGCGCGGGGGCGCCTGTGGAAAGAGCCTTAAGGAAAGGGACACGTCTGTCACGGCAGAGCGAGGAAAGCCTGGCTGCTAAGGAGACACGAGGGGAAGATTAGGGCAGGGGAATGGGCTCCACTCTGAGGAAGGAGTCTGGGCAGAAAGCATGCCTGTCCTGAGCCTTTGGGCTCAAGGAGACAGCAGGTGGAGACATGGGCTTGCCACCAGGCGCCTACCCTGAACTCGAGAAACAACTCCCAGAAAGAACTGGCCATCAGATGCCGGCTTCCTCCAGGATGTGGAAGCTTGGAGGAGGCACGGGGTTTAAGGGGTAGGAGTGGGGACAGTCCCCCAAAGCTCCCTATTCAGTGCACGAGCGGTGTGCAGGGATCCTGTCACGTCTCCTTTCCTGTGGGGAAAGCACTGGCTTAGTCTGCGAGTCCGCCTGAGCGCCAGAGTAAAAGGCCAAGCGATGCCTACCCGGGAGATGTTTGTGTGCATAGAGTGCCATCCTAGGCTACGCACGCTACTGCACTTTTGTGGCTCTGTCTGCTTAGTTCGGCCTGGCAGGGTGAACCCAGGACGTGAACATGGAGCCCGGGAAAGGAAGACAGAAGAGGCACCAGCTCTACCACAGCTCTTCTTCCCTGACGCAACTGAAGCCTTGCAGAGGAAGCAGCGGCGAAGTGCTGTTCGCTCCAAGGCAAAGCCTCTGCGAAAGCACAGCATTCGCTGAGAAATGTTCGGCGGGCTGCTGCTGCTTGCCTGAGCCCAGTCTCCCAGTGGGAGAAATCGCGGTGGGAGAAACCCGCATACAGTGAAAGCCTCTTTGCCTGGGCATCTCCCCTGGGAAAGCACAGCATTCTTTGGGAAATCAGAGTTGGGTTCGGGATGCTGCTACTGTTTGCCTGAGCTAGTCTTCGCAGCACGGTGGAAGACACCCGCATGGAGCGAAATACCCTTTGCCCTAGCATCCCCTCTGCCTGAGAGAGAAGCATGGTCGCACAAGTCTGTCACCGCGCTCCCCAGGAGGAAGTGTGGGGAAGGCGCAGCACGCCGCCCCCTGGGATGAGAAGGAGCCCTTGGCCTTGGGGTCGGGAAACGCTCCGGAAGCAGAATAGCCTGCCATTGCACGAACAGCAGGCCAGTGGCAAGACAAGTGTCACCCACTCCCTGTGCGGAGAGATCGAAGCCTGGCTGCTAAGGAGACATGAGGGGACGACTAGGGCAGGGGCGCGTGCTCCACTCTGAGGAAGGAGTCTGGGCAGAGGGCAGGCCTGTCCTGTGCCTCTGGTCCCAAGGGGAGAACATCTCCTAGGCCACCTGTCCCAAGGGCAGTCGGGCTTGCCCCCAGGTGCCATACCCGGAACTCGCAGAAACAACCCCATGGAGAAACGGGCAGTCAGATGCCGTCTTCCACCAAGATGTGGCAGTGTTGTGGGTGGCAGGGGGTGTGCCTGGTAAGGAGTGGAGACAGTCCCCCACAGTTCCCCATCCCAGAGCACGGGCCCTGTGCAGGGATCCTGTCGCCTCCTCTCTCCTGTGGTGAAGGCACTGGCCTAGACCCTGAGTCTGCCTGAGAGTCGGAGGAAAAGGCAAAGCCTTACCTACGCCAGGAGTTGGTAATGGGCAAAGAGTACCATGCTAGGCCACGCACGCTGCTGCAGGGTTGTGACTGTGTCTGCTTAGTTCGGCTTAGCAAGGTGAACCCCGGGCGCGAACTGGGAGCCCGGGAATACAAGGCCCAAGAGGCACCAGCTCTCCTGCGGCTCTTCATCCCTGCCGCGACAGAGCGAACGACGAAAGTCTTGCTGAGGAAGCAGCAGCGAAGTGCGGTTCGCGCCAAGCTGGCAACCTCTGCGAAAGCATAGCATTCGCTGGGAAATCAGAGATGGTTCTGTGGGCTGCTTTTGCTACTTGCCTTAGCCTAGTATTCGCAGCACGATGGGAGAAACCCGCATAGAGCGAAAGCCTCTTTGCCGGGGCATCCCCTATGGGAAAGCACAGCATCCTTGGGAAATCAGAGTCGGGTCTGTGGGATGCTACCTGATGCTTGCCAGAGCTGGTCTCCAAAGCACGGTGTAATAAACCCGCATGGAGCGAAATCCTCTTTGCCTGGGCATCCCCTCTGCCTGAGAGAGAAGCGCGGGGGCGCCTGTGGAAAGAGCCTTAAGGAAAGGGACACGTCTGTCACGGCAGAGCGAGGAAAGCCTGGCTGCTAAGGAGACACGAGGGGAAGATTAGGGCAGGGGAATGGGCTCCACTCTGAGGAAGGAGTCTGGGCAGAAAGCATGCCTGTCCTGTACCTCTGGTCCCAAGGGGACCGCATCACCTTGGCCCCCTGTCCCGTCGGCAGTCGGGATTGCTCCCATGTGCCATACCCGGAACTCGCAGAAACAACCCCATGAGAAACGGGCAGTCAGATGCCGTCTTCCAACAAGATGTGGCAGTGTTGTGGGTGGCAGGGTTTGTGCCTGGTAAGGAGTGGAGACAGTTACCCATCCAGAGCACGGGCCGTGTGCTGGGATCCTGTCGCCTCCTGTCTCCTGTGGTGAAGGCACTGGCCAAGACCCCGAGTCTGCCTGAGCGCTGGAGCAAAAGGCAAAGCCTTACCTACGCCAAGAGATGGTAATAAACATAGAGTGCCATGCTAGGCCATGCACGCTGCTACAGGGTTGTGACTGTGTCTGCTTTGTTCGGCATAGCAAGGTGAACCCCGGGCGCGAAATAGGAGCCCGGGAATGCAAGGCCCAAGAGGCACCAGCTCTCCCGCGGCTCTTCATCCCTGCCGCGACAGAGCGAACGACCAAAGCCTTGCTGAGGAAGCAGCAGCGAAGTGCGGTTCGCACCAAGCTGAAAACTTCTGCAAAAGCATAGCAGTCGCTGGGAAATCAGAGTTGGTTCTGTGGGCTGTTTTTGTTGCTTGCCTTAGGCTAGAGTTCGCAGCACGATGGGAGAAACCCGCATAGAGCGAAAGCCTCATTGCCTGGGCATCCCCTCTGGGAAAGCACAGCATTCTATTGGAAATCAGAGTCGGGTCTGTGGGATGCTGCCTGCTGCTTGCCATAGCTAGTTTCCACAGAATGGTGTAATAAACCCGCATGGAGCGAAATCCTCTTTGCCTGGGCATCCCCTCTGCCTGAGAGAGAAGCGCGGGGGCGCCTGTGGAAAGAGCCTTAAGGAAAGGGACACGTCTGTCACGGCAGAGCGAGGAAAGCCTGGCTGCTAAGGAGACACGAGGGGAAGATTAGGGCAGGGGAAAGGGCTCCACTCTGATGAAGGAGTCTGGGCAGAAAGCATGCCTGTCCTGAGCCTTTGGGCTCAAGGAGACAGCAGGTGGAGACATGGGCTTGCCACCAGGCGCCTACCCTGAACTCGAGAAACAACTCCCAGAAAGAACTGGCCATCAGATGCCGGCTTCCTCCAGGATGTGGAAGCTTGGAGGAGGCACGGGGTTTAAGGGGTAGGAGTGGGGACAGTCCCCCAAAGCTCCCTATTCAGTGCACGGGCGGTGTGCAGGGATCCTGTCACCTCTCCTTTCCTGTGGGGAAAGCACTGGCTTAGTCTGCGAGTCCGCCTGAGCGCCAGAGTAAAAGGCCAAGCGATGCCTACCCGGGAGATGTTTGTGTGCATAGAGTGCCATCCTAGGCTACGCACGCTACTGCACTTTTGTGGCTCTGTCTGCTTAGTTCGGCCTGGCAGGGTGAACCCAGGACGTGAACATGGAGCCCGGGAAAGGAAGACAGAAGAGGCACCAGCTCTACCACAGCTCTTCTTCCCTGACGCAACTGAAGCCTTGCAGAGGAAGCAGCGGCGAAGTGCTGTTCGCTCCAAGGCAAAGCCTCTGCGAAAGCACAGCATTCGCTGAGAAATGTTCGGCGGGCTGCTGCTGCTTGCCTGAGCCCAGTCTCCCAGTGGGAGAAATCGCGGTGGGAGAAACCCGCATACAGTGAAAGCCTCTTTGCCTGGGCATCTCCCCTGGGAAAGCACAGCTTTCTTTGGGAAATCAGAGTTGGGTTCGGGATGCTGCTGCTGTTTGCCTGAGCTAGTCTCCGCAGCACGGTGGAAGACACCCGCATGGAGCGAAATACCCTTTGCCCTAGCATCCCCTCTGCCTGAGAGAGAAGCATGGTCGCACAAGTCTGTCACCGCGCTCCCCAGGAGGAAGTGTGGGGAAGGCGCAGCACGCCGCCCCCTGGGATGAGAAGGAGCCCTTGGCCTTGGGGTCGGGAAACGCTCCGGAAGCAGAATAGCCTGCCATTGCACGAACAGCAGGCCAGTGGCAAGACAAGTGTCACCCACTCCCTGTGCGGAGAGATCGAAGCCTGGCTGCTAAGGAGACATGAGGGGACGACTAGGGCAGGGGCGCGTGCTCCACTCTGAGGAAGGAGTCTGGGCAGAGGGCAGGCCTGTCCTGTGCCTCTGGTCCCAAGGGGAGAACATCTCCTAGGCCACCTGTCCCAAGGGCAGTCGGGCTTGCCCCCAGGTGCCATACCCGGAACTCGCAGAAACAACCCCATGGAGAAACGGGCAGTCAGATGCCGTCTTCCACCAAGATGTGGCAGTGTTGTGGGTGGCAGGGGGTGTGCCTGGTAAGGAGTGGAGACAGTCCCCCACAGTTCCCCATCCCAGAGCACGGGCCCTGTGCAGGGATCCTGTCGCCTCCTCTCTCCTGTGGTGAAGGCACTGGCCTAGACCCTGAGTCTGCCTGAGAGTCGGAGGAAAAGGCAAAGCCTTACCTACGCCAGGAGTTGGTAATGGGCAAAGAGTACCATGCTAGGCCACGCACGCTGCTGCAGGGTTGTGACTGTGTCTGCTTAGTTCGGCTTAGCAAGGTGAACCCCGGGCGCGAACTGGGAGCCCGGGAATACAAGGCCCAAGAGGCACCAGCTCTCCTGCGGCTCTTCATCCCTGCCGCGACAGAGCGAACGACGAAAGTCTTGCTGAGGAAGCAGCAGCGAAGTGCGGTTCGCGCCAAGCTGGCAACCTCTGCGAAAGCATAGCATTCGCTGGGAAATCAGAGATTGTTCTGTGGGCTGCTTTTGCTACTTGCCTTAGACTAGTATTCGCAGCACGATGGGAGAAACCCGCATAGAGCGAAAGCCTCTTTGCCGGGGCATCCCCTATGGGAAAGCACAGCATCCTTGGGAAATCAGAGTCGGGTCTGTGGGATGCTACCTGCTGCTTGCCAGAGCTGGTCTCCAAAGCACGGTGTAATAAACCCGCATGGAGCGAAATCCTCTTTGCCTTGGCATCCCCTCTGCCTGAGAGAGAAGCGCGGGGGCGCCTGTGGAAAGAGCCTTAAGGAAAGGGACACGTCTGTCAGGGCAGAGCGAGGAAAGCCTGGCTGCTAAGGAGACACGAGGGGAAGATTAGGGCAGGGGAATGGGCTCCACTCTGAGGAAGGAGTCTGGGCAGAAAGCATGCCTGTCCTGTACCTCTGGTCCCAAGGGGACCGCATCACCTTGGCCCCCTGTCCCGTCGGCAGTCGGGATTGCACCCATGTGCCATACCCGGAACTCGCAGAAACAACCCCATGAGAAACGGGCAGTCAGATGCCGTCTTCCAACAAGATGTGGCAGTGTTGTGGGTGGCAGGGTTTGTGCCTGGTAAGGAGTGGAGACAGTCCCCCACAGTTACCCATCCAGATCACGGGCCGTGTGCTGGGATCCTGTCGCCTCCGGTCTCCTGTGGTGAAGGCACTGGCCAAGACCCCGAGTCTGCCTGAGCGCTGGAGCAAAAGGCAAAGCCTTACCTACGCCAAGAGATGGTAATAAACATAGAGTGCCATGCTAGGCCATGCACGCTGCTACAGGGTTGTGACTGTGTCTGCTTTGTTCGGCATAGCAAGGTGAACCCCGGGCGCGAAATAGGAGCCCGGGAATACAAGACCCAAGAGGCACCAGCTCTCCCGCGGCTCTTCATCCCTGCCGCGACAGAGCGAACGACCAAAGCCTTGCTGAGGAAGCAGCAGCAAAGTGCGGTTCGCACCAAGCTGAAAACTTCTCCAAAAGCATAGCAGTCGCTGGGAAATCAGAGTTGGTTCTGTGGGCTGTTTTTGTTGCTTGCCTTAGGCTAGTGTTCGCAGCACGATGGGAGAAACCCGCATAGAGCGAAAGCCTCATTGCCTGGGCATCCCCTCTGGGAAAGCACAGCATTCTATTGGAAATCAGAGTCGGGTTTGTGGGATGCTGCCTGCTGCTTGCCGGAGCTAGTTTCCACAGCATGGTGTAATAAACCCGCATGGAGCGAAATCCTCTTTGCCTGGGCATCCCCTCTGCCTGAGAGAGAAGCGCGGGGACGCCTGTGGAAAGAGCCTTAAGGAAAGGGACACGTCTGTCACGGCAGAGCGAGGAAAGCCTGGCTGCTAAGGAGACACGAGGGGAAGATTAGGGCAGGGGAAAGGGCTCCACTCTGATGAAGGAGTCTGGGCAGAAAGCATGCCTGTCCTGAGCCTTTGGGCTCAAGGAGACAGCAGGTGGAGACATGGGCTTGCCACCAGGCGCCTACCCTGAACTCGAGAAACAACTCCCAGAAAAAACTGGCCATCAGATGCCGGCTTCCTCCAGGATGTGGAAGCTTGGAGGAGGCACGGGGTTTAAGGGGTAGGAGTGGGGACAGTCCCCCAAAGCTCCCTATTCAGTGCACGGGCGGTGTGCAGGGATCCTGTCACCTCTCCTTTCCTGTGGGGAAAGCACTGGCTTCCTCTGCGAGTCCGCCTGAGCGCCAAAGTAAAAGGCCAAGCGATGCCTACCCGGGAGATGTTTGTGTGCATAGAGTGCCATCCTAGGCTACGCACGCTACTGCACTTTTGTGGCTCTGTCTGCTTAGTTCGGCCTGGCAGGGTGAACCCAGGACGTGAACATGGAGCCCGGGAAAGGAAGACAGAAGAGGCACCAGCTCTACCACAGCTCTTCTTCCCTGACGCAACTGAAGCCTTGCAGAGGAAGCAGCGGCGAAGTGCTGTTCGCTCCAAGGCAAAGCCTCTGCGAAAGCACAGCATTCGCTGAGAAATGTTCGGCGGGCTGCTGCTGCTTGCCTGAGCCCAGTCTCCCAGTGGGAGAAATCGCGGTGGGAGAAACCCGCATACAGTGAAAGCCTCTTTGCCTGGGCATCTCCCCTGGGAAAGCACAGCTTTCTTTGGGAAATCAGAGTTGGGTTCGGGATGCTGCTGCTGTTTGCCTGAGCTAGTCTCCGCAGCACGGTGGAAGACACCCGCATGGAGCGAAATACCCTTTGCCCTAGCATCCCCTCTGCCTGAGAGAGAAGCATGGTCGCACAAGTCTGTCACCGCGCTCCCCAGGAGGAAGTGTGGGGAAGGCGCAGCACGCCGCCCCCTGGGATGAGAAGGAGCCCTTGGCCTTGGGGTCGGGAAACGCTCCGGAAGCAGAATAGCCTGCCATTGCACGAACAGCAGGCCAGTGGCAAGACAAGTGTCACCCACTCCCTGTGCGGAGAGATCGAAGCCTGGCTGCTAAGGAGACATGAGGGGACGACTAGGGCAGGGGCGCGTGCTCCACTCTGAGGAAGGAGTCTGGGCAGAGGGCAGGCCTGTCCTGTGCCTCTGGTCCCAAGGGGAGAACATCTCCTAGGCCACCTGTCCCAAGGGCAGTCGGGCTTGCCCCCAGGTGCCATACCCGGAACTCGCAGAAACAACCCCATGGAGAAACGGGCAGTCAGATGCCGTCTTCCACCAAGATGTGGCAGTGTTGTGGGTGGCAGGGGGTGTGCCTGGTAAGGAGTGGAGACAGTCCCCCACAGTTCCCCATCCCAGAGCACGGGCCCTGTGCAGGGATCCTGTCGCCTCCTCTCTCCTGTGGTGAAGGCACTGGCCTAGACCCTGAGTCTGCCTGAGAGTCGGAGGAAAAGGCAAAGCCTTACCTACGCCAGGAGTTGGTAATGGGCAAAGAGTACCATGCTAGGCCACGCACGCTGCTGCAGGGTTGTGACTGTGTCTGCTTAGTTCGGCTTAGCAAGGTGAACCCCGGGCGCGAACTGGGAGCCCGGGAATACAAGGCCCAAGAGGCACCAGCTCTCCTGCGGCTCTTCATCCCTGCCGCGACAGAGCGAACGACGAAAGTCTTGCTGAGGAAGCAGCAGCGAAGTGCGGTTCGCGCCAAGCTGGCAACCTCTGCGAAAGCATAGCATTCGCTGGGAAATCAGAGATTGTTCTGTGGGCTGCTTTTGCTACTTGCCTTAGACTAGTATTCGCAGCACGATGGGAGAAACCCGCATAGAGCGAAAGCCTCTTTGCCGGGGCATCCCCTATGGGAAAGCACAGCATCCTTGGGAAATCAGAGTCGGGTCTGTGGGATGCTACCTGCTGCTTGCCAGAGCTGGTCTCCAAAGCACGGTGTAATAAACCCGCATGGAGCGAAATCCTCTTTGCCTTGGCATCCCCTCTGCCTGAGAGAGAAGCGCGGGGGCGCCTGTGGAAAGAGCCTTAAGGAAAGGGACACGTCTGTCAGGGCAGAGCGAGGAAAGCCTGGCTGCTAAGGAGACACGAGGGGAAGATTAGGGCAGGGGAATGGGCTCCACTCTGAGGAAGGAGTCTGGGCAGAAAGCATGCCTGTCCTGTACCTCTGGTCCCAAGGGGACCGCATCACCTTGGCCCCCTGTCCCGTCGGCAGTCGGGATTGCACCCATGTGCCATACCCGGAACTCGCAGAAACAACCCCATGAGAAACGGGCAGTCAGATGCCGTCTTCCAACAAGATGTGGCAGTGTTGTGGGTGGCAGGGTTTGTGCCTGGTAAGGAGTGGAGACAGTCCCCCACAGTTACCCATCCAGATCACGGGCCGTGTGCTGGGATCCTGTCGCCTCCGGTCTCCTGTGGTGAAGGCACTGGCCAAGACCCCGAGTCTGCCTGAGCGCTGGAGCAAAAGGCAAAGCCTTACCTACGCCAAGAGATGGTAATAAACATAGAGTGCCATGCTAGGCCATGCACGCTGCTACAGGGTTGTGACTGTGTCTGCTTTGTTCGGCATAGCAAGGTGAACCCCGGGCGCGAAATAGGAGCCCGGGAATACAAGACCCAAGAGGCACCAGCTCTCCCGCGGCTCTTCATCCCTGCCGCGACAGAGCGAACGACCAAAGCCTTGCTGAGGAAGCAGCAGCGAAGTGCGGTTCGCACCAAGCTGAAAACTTCTGCAAAAGCATAGCAGTCGCTGGGAAATCAGAGTTGGTTCTGTGGGCTGTTTTTGTTGCTTGCCTTAGGCTAGTGTTCGCAGCACGATGGGAGAAACCCGCATAGAGCGAAAGCCTCATTGCCTGGGCATCCCCTCTGGGAAAGCACAGCATTCTATTGGAAATCAGAGTCGGGTTTGTGGGATGCTGCCTGCTGCTTGCCGGAGCTAGTTTCCACAGCATGGTGTAATAAACCCGCATGGAGCGAAATCCTCTTTGCCTGGGCATCCCCTCTGCCTGAGAGAGAAGCGCGGGGACGCCTGTGGAAAGAGCCTTAAGGAAAGGGACACGTCTGTCACGGCAGAGCGAGGAAAGCCTGGCTGCTAAGGAGACACGAGGGGAAGATTAGGGCAGGGGAAAGGGCTCCACTCTGATGAAGGAGTCTGGGCAGAAAGCATGCCTGTCCTGAGCCTTTGGGCTCAAGGAGACAGCAGGTGGAGACATGGGCTTGCCACCAGGCGCCTACCCTGAACTCGAGAAACAACTCCCAGAAAAAACTGGCCATCAGATGCCGGCTTCCTCCAGGATGTGGAAGCTTGGAGGAGGCACGGGGTTTAAGGGGTAGGAGTGGGGACAGTCCCCCAAAGCTCCCTATTCAGTGCACGGGCGGTGTGCAGGGATCCTGTCACCTCTCCTTTCCTGTGGGGAAAGCACTGGCTTCCTCTGCGAGTCCGCCTGAGCGCCAAAGTAAAAGGCCAAGCGATGCCTACCCGGGAGATGTTTGTGTGCATAGAGTGCCATCCTAGGCTACGCACGCTACTGCACTTTTGTGGCTCTGTCTGCTTAGTTCGGCCTGGCAGGGTGAACCCAGGACGTGAACATGGAGCCCGGGAAAGGAAGACAGAAGAGGCACCAGCTCTACCACAGCTCTTCTTCCCTGACGCAACTGAAGCCTTGCAGAGGAAGCAGCGGCGAAGTGCTGTTCGCTCCAAGGCAAAGCCTCTGCGAAAGCACAGCATTCGCTGAGAAATGTTCGGCGGGCTGCTGCTGCTTGCCTGAGCCCAGTCTCCCAGTGGGAGAAATCGCGGTGGGAGAAACCCGCATACAGTGAAAGCCTCTTTGCCTGGGCATCTCCCCTGGGAAAGCACAGCATTCTTTGGGAAATCAGAGTTGGGTTCGGGATGCTGCTGCTGTTTGCCTGAGCTAGTCTCCGCAGCACGGTGGAAGACACCCGCATGGAGCGAAATACCCTTTGCCCTAGCATCCCCTCTGCCTGAGAGAGAAGCATGGTCGCACAAGTCTGTCACCGCGCTCCCCAGGAGGAAGTGTGGGGAAGGCGCAGCACGCCGCCCCCTGGGCCTTGGGGTCGGGAAACGCTCCGGAAGCAGAATAGCCTGCCATTGCACGAACAGCAGGCCAGTGGCAAGACAAGTGTCACCCACTCCCTGTGCGGAGAGATCGAAGCCTGGCTGCTAAGGAGACATGAGGGGACGACTAGGGCAGGGGCGCGTGCTCCACTCTGAAGAAGGAGTCTGGGCAGAGGGCAGGCCTGTCCTGTGCCTCTGGTCCCAAGGGGAGAACATCTCCTAGGCCACCTGTCCCAAGGGCAGTCGGGCTTGCCCCCAGGTGCCATACCCGGAACTCGCAGAAACAACCCCATGGAGAAACGGGCAGTCAGATGCCGTCTTCCACCAAGATGTGGCAGTGTTGTGGGTGGCAGGGGGTGTGCCTGGTAAGGAGTGGAGACAGTCCCCCACAGTTCCCCATCCCAGAGCACGGGCCCTGTGCAGGGATCCTGTCGCCTCCTCTCTCCTGTGGTGAAGGCACTGGCCTAGACCCTGAGTCTGCCTGAGAGTCGGAGGAAAAGGCAAAGCCTTACCTACGCCAGGAGTTGGTAATGGGCAAAGAGTACCATGCTAGGCCACGCACGCTGCTGCAGGGTTGTGACTGTGTCTGCTTAGTTCGGCTTAGCAAGGTGAACCCCGGGCGCGAACTGGGAGCCCGGGAATACAAGGCCCAAGAGGCACCAGCTCTCCTGCGGCTCTTCATCCCTGCCGCGACAGAGCGAACGACGAAAGTCTTGCTGAGGAAGCAGCAGCGAAGTGCGGTTCGCGCCAAGCTGGCAACCTCTGCGAAAGCATAGCATTCGCTGGGAAATCAGAGATGGTTCTGTGGGCTGCTTTTGCTACTTGCCTTAGCCTAGTATTCGCAGCACGATGGGAGAAACCCGCATAGAGCGAAAGCCTCTTTGCCGGGGCATCCCCTATGGGAAAGCACAGCATCCTTGGGAAATCAGAGTCGGGTCTGTGGGATGCTACCTGCTGCTTGCCAGAGCTGGTCTCCAAAGCACGGTGTAATAAACCCGCATGGAGCGAAATCCTCTTTGCCTGGGCATCCCCTCTGCCTGAGAGAGAAGCGCGGGGGCGCCTGTGGAAAGAGCCTTAAGGAAAGGGACACGTCTGTCACGGCAGAGCGAGGAAAGCCTGGCTGCTAAGGAGACACGAGGGGAAGATTAGGGCAGGGGAAAGGGCTCCACTCTGAGGAAGGTGTCTGGGCAGATGGCAGGTCTGGCCTGTGCCTCTGGTCCCATGGGGACCGCATCACCTTGGCCACCTGTCCCGTCGGCAGTCGGGATTGCTCCCAGGTGCCATACTCGGAACTGGCAGAAACAACCCCATGATGAAACGGGCAGTCAGATGCCGTCTTCCAACAAGATGTGGCAGTGTTGTGGGTGGCAGGGTTTGTGCCTGGTAAGGAGTGGAGACAGTCCTCCACAGTTCCCCATCCCAGTGCACGGGCCGTGTGCAGGGATCATGTCGCCTCCTCTCCCCTGTGGTGAAGGCACTGTCCTAGACCCCCAGTATGCCTGAGCGCTGGAGCAAAAGGCAAAGCCTTACCTACGCCAAGAGATGGTAATAGACATAGAGTGCCTTGCTAGGCCACGCACGCTGCTGCAGTGTTGTGACTGTGTCTGCTTTGTTCGGCATAGCAAGGTGAACCCAGGGCGCGAAATAGGAGCCCGGGAATGCAAGGCCCAGGAGGCACCAGCTCTCCCGCGGCTCTTCATCCCTGCCGCGACAGAGCGAACGACCAAAGCCTTGCTGAGGAAGCAGCAGCGAAGTGCGGTTCGCACCAAGCTGAAAACTTCTGCAAAAGCATAGCAGTCGCTGGGAAATCAGAGTTGGTTCTGTGGGCTGTTTTTGTTGCTTGCCTTAGGCTAGTATTCGCAGCACGATGGGAGAAACCCGCATAGAGCGAAAGCGTCATTGCCTGGGCATCCCCTCTGGGAGAGCACAGCATTCTATTGGAAATCAGAGTCGGGTCTGTGGGATGCTGCCTGCTGCTTGCCGGAGCTAGTTTCCACAGCATGGTGTAATAAACCCGCATGGAGCGAAATCCTCTTTGCTTGGGCATCCCCTCTGCCTGAGAGAGAAGCACGGTGGAGCCTGTGGAAAGAGCCTTAAGGAAAGGGACACGTCTGTAACGGCAGAGCGAGGAAAGCCTGGCTGCTAAGGAGACACGAGGGGAAGATTAGGGCAGGGGAAAGGGCTCCACTCTGAGGAAGGAGTCTGGGCAGAAAGCATGCCTGTCCTGTGCCTTTGGGCTCAAGGAGACAGCAGGTGGAGACATGGGCTTGCCACCAGGCGCCTACCCTGAACTCGAGAAACAACTCCCAGAAAGAACTGGCCATCAGATGCCGGCTTCCTCCAGGATGTGGAAGCTTGGAGGAGGCACGGGGTTTAAGGGGTAGGAGTGGGGACAGTCCCCCAAAGCTCCCTATTCAGTGCACGGGCGGTGTGCAGGGATCCTTTCACCTCTCCTTTCCTGTGGGGAAAGCACTGGCTTAGTCTGCGAGTCCGCCTGAGCGCCAGAGTAAAAGGCCAAGTGATGCCTACCCGGGAGATGTTTGTGTGCATAGAGTGCCATCCTAGGCTACGCACGCTACTGCACTTTTGTGGCTCTGTCTGCTTAGTTCGGCCTGGCAGGGTGAACCCAGGACGTGAACATGGAGCCCGGGAAAGGAAGACAGAAGAGGCACCAGCTCTACCACAGCTCTTCTTCCCTGACGAAACTGAAGCCTTACTGGGGAAGCAGCGGCGAAGTGCTGTTCGCTCCAAGGCAAAGCCTCTGCGAAAGCATAACATTCGCTGAGAAATGTTCGGCGGGCTGCTGCTGCTTGCCTGAGCCCAGTCTCCCAGTGGGAGAAATCGCGGTGGGAGAAACCCGCATACAGTGAAAGCCTCTTTGCCTGGGCATCTCCCCTGGGAAAGCACAGCATTCTTTGGGAAATCAGAGTTGGGTTCGGGATGCTGCTGCTGCTTGCCTGAGCTAGTCTCCGCAGCACGGTGGAAGACACCCGCATGGAGCGAAATACCCTTTGCCCAAGCATCCCCTCTGCCTGAGAGAGAAGCATGGTCGCACAAGTCTGTCACCGCGCTCCCCAGGAGGAAGTGAGGGGAAGGCGCAGCACGCCGCCCCCTGGGATGAGAAGGAGCCCTTGGCCTTGGGGTCGGGAAACGCTCCGGAAGCAGAATAGCCTGCCATTGCACGAACAGCAGGCCAGTGGCAAGACAAGTGTCACCCACTCCCTGTGCGGAGAGATCGAAGCCTGGCTGCTAAGGAGACATGAGGGGACGACTAGGGCAGGGGCGCGTGCTCCACTCTGAGGAAGGAGTCTGGGCAGAAGGCAGGCCTGTCCTGTGCCTCTGGTCCCAAGGGGAGAACATCTCCTAGGCCACCTGTCCCAAGGGCAGTCGGGCTTGCCCCCAGGTGCCATACCCGGAACTCGCAGAAACAACCCCATGGAGAAACGGGCAGTCAGATGCCGTCTTCCACCAAGATGTGGCAGTGTTGTGGGTGGCAGGGGGTGTGCCTGGTAAGGAGTGGAGACAGTCCCCCACAGTTCCCCATCCCAGAGCACGGGCCCTGTGCAGGGATCCTGTCGCCTCCTCTCCTCTGTGGTGAAGGCACTGGCCTAGACCCTGAGTCTGCCTGAGAGTCAGAGGAAAAGGCAAAGCCTTACCTACGCCAGGAGTTGGTAATGGGCAAAGAGTACCATGCTAGGCCACGCACGCTGCTGCAGGGTTGTGACTGTGTCTGCTTAGTTCGGCTTAGCAATGTGAACCCCGGGCGCAAACTGGGATCCCGGAATACAAGGCCCAAGAGGCACCAGCTCTCCTGCGGCTCTTCATCCCTGCCGCGACAGAGCGAACGACGAAAGTATTGCTGAGGAAGCAGCAGCGAAGTGCGGTTCGCGCCAAGCTGGCAACCTCTGCGAAAGCATAGCATTCGCTGGGAAATCAGAGATTGTTCTGTGGGCTGCTTTTGCTACTTGCCTTAGCCTAGTATTCTCAGCACGATGGGAGAAACCCGCATAGAGCGAAAGCCTCTTTGCCGGGGCATCACCTATGGGGAAGCACAGCATCCTTGGGAAATCAGAGATTGTTCTGTGGGATGCTGCCTGCTGCTTGCCAGAGCTGGTCTCCAAAGCACGGTGTAATAAACCCGCATGGAGCGAAATCCTCTTTGCCTGGGCATCCCCTCTGCCTGAGAGAGAAGCGCGGTGGCGCCTGTGGAAAGAGCCTTAAGGAAAAAGACACCTCTGTCACGGCAGAGCGACGGAAGCCTGGCTGCTAAGGAGACACGAGGGGAAGATTAGGGCAGGGGAATGGGCTCCACTCTGAGGAAGGAGTCTGGGCAGAAAGCATGCCTGTCCTGTACCTTTGGTCCCTAGGGGAAAGCATTACCTTGGCCACCTGTCCCGTTGGCAGTCGGGCTTGCTCCCATGTGCCATTCCCGGAACTCGCAGAAACAACCCCATGAGAAACGGGCAGTCAGATGCCGTCTTCCAACAAGATGTGGCAGTGTTGTGGGTGGCAGGGTTTGTGCCTGGTAAGGAGTGGAGACAGTCCCCCACAGTTACCCATCCAGAGCACGGGCCGTGTGCAGGGATCCTGTTGCCTCCTGTCTCCTGTGGTGAAGGCACTGGCCTAGACCCCGAGTCTGCCTGAGCGCTGGAGCAAAAGGCAAAGCCTTACCTACGCCAAGAGATGGTAATAAACATAGAGTGCCATGCTAGGCCATGCACGCTGCTACAGGGTTGTGACTGTGTCTGCTTTGTTCGGCATAGCAAGGTGAACCCCGGGCGCGAAATAGGAGCACGGGAATGCAAGGCCCAAGAGGCACCAGCTCTCCCGCGGCTCTTCATCCCTGCCGCGACAGAGCGAACGACCAAAGCCTTGCTGAGGAAGCAGCAGCGAAGTGCGGTTCGCACCAAGCTGAAAACTTCTCCAAAAGCATAGCAGTCGCTGGGAAATCAGAGTTGGTTCTGTGGGCTGTTTTTGTTGCTTGCCTTAGGCTAGTGTTCGCAGCACGATGGGAGAAACCCGCATAGAGCGAAAGCCTCATTGCCTGGGCATCCCCTCTGGGAAAGCACAGCATTCTATTGGAAATCAGAGTCGGGTCTGTGGGATGCTGCCTGCTGCTTGCCGGAGCTAGTTTCCACAGCATGGTGTAATAAACCCGCATGGAGCGAAATCCTCTTTGCCTGGGCATCCCCTCTGCCTGAGAGAGAAGCGCGGGGACGCCTGTGGAAAGAGCCTTAAGGAAAGGGACACGTCTGTCACGGCAGAGCGAGGAAAGCCTGGCTGCTAAGGAGACACGAGGGGAAGATTAGGGCAGGGTAGGGCTCCACTCTGAGGAAGGAGTCTGGGCAGAAAGCATGCCTGTCCTGAGCCTTTGGGCTCAAGGAGACAGCAGGTCCTTGGCCAACTATCCGTGGTGGAGACATGGGCTTGCCACCAGGCGCCTACCCTGAACTCGAGAAACAACTCTCAGAAAGAACTGGCCATCAGATGCCGGCTTCCTCCAGGATATGGAAGCTTGGAGGAGGCACGGGGTTTAAGGGGTAGGAGTGGGGACAGTCCCCCAAAGCTCCCTATTCAGTGCACGGGCGGTGTGCAGGGATCCTGTCACCTCTCCTTTCCTGTGGGGAAAGCACTGGCTTAGTCTGCGAGTCCGCCTGAGCGCCAGAGTAAAAGGCCAAGCGATGCCTACCCGGGAGATGTTTGTGTGCATAGAGTGCCATCCTAGGCTACGCACGCTACTGCACTTTTGTGGCTCTGTCTGCTTAGTTCGGCCTGGCAGGGTGAACCCAGGACGTGAACATGGAGCCCGGGAAAGGAAGACAGAAGAGGCACCAGCTCTACCACAGCTCTTCTTCCCTGACGCAACTGAAGCCTTGCAGAGGAAGCAGCGGCGAAGTGCTGTTCGCTCCAAGGCAAAGCCTCTGTGAAAGCACAGCATTCGCTGAGAAATGTTCGGCGGGCTGCTGCTGCTTGCCTGAGTCCAGTCTCTCGGTGGGAGAAACCCGCATACCGCGAAAGCCTCTTTGCCTGTGCACCTCCCCTGGGAAAGCACTGCATTGGAAGGGAAATCAGAGTTGGGTTTGGGAATGCTGCTGTTGCTTGTCTGAGCTAGTCTCCAATGCACGGTGGAAGATACCCGCATACAGTGAAATACTCTTTGCCCTAGCATTCCTCTGCCTGAGAGAGAAGCGTGGTCGCACAAGTCTGTCACCACGCTCCCCAGGAGCAAGTGTGCAGAAGGCCCAGCACGCTGCCCCTGGAGAAGAGAAGGAGCCGCTGGCCTCAGGGTCGGGAAAATTGAACAACCACATGCAGAATAATAAAATTGGACCATTTCATTTCACCATACATGAAAATAGACTGGAAATGGATGAAGAAGCATAATGTGAGAAAGGAATCCATCAAAATCATTGAGGAGAGAACAGGTAGCAACCTCTTTCACCTCAGCAGCAGCAACTTCTTCCTAGGAACATCGCCAAAGGCAAGGGAAGCAAGAGCAAGAATGAACTATTGGGATTTCATCAGATCAAAAAGCTTTTGCCCAGCAAAGGAAACAGTTAACAAAGCCAAAAGATGACTGTCAGAAGTTATCTGGGTGAAGATATTTGCAAATGACATACCAGATATAGGGCCAGTATCCAAAATCTATAAAGAGCTTATCAAACTCAACACCCTAAGAACAAATAATCCAATGAAGAAAAGGGCAGAGGACATGAACAGACATTTCTGCAAAGAATACATCCAAATGGCCAACAGACACATGAAAAAATGCTCCACATTACTCGGCATCAGGGAAATACAAATCAAAACCAGAATGAGATACCACCTCACACCTTGCAGAATGGCTAAAATGCACAAGTCAGTCAATGACAGATGCTGGCGAGGGTGTGGAGAAAGGGCAACCCTCCTACACTCTACGTGGGAATGCAAGCTGGTGCAACCACTCTGGATAACAGCGTGGAGGTGCCTCTCAAAGCTGAAAATAGAACTACCCTATGACCCAGTGATTGTAGTACTGGGTATATACCCTACAGATACAAACGTGGCATTCTGAAGAGGCACATGCACCCAAATGTTTATAGCAGCAATGTCCACAATCGTTAAACTATGGAAAGAACCTAAATGTCCTTCAAAAGATGAATCAATAAATAAGATGTGGTATATATGTACAATGGAATACTATGCAGCCATCAAAAGAAATGAAATCCTGCTATTTGTGATGACGTGGATGGAACTAGAGGGTATTATGCTTGGCGAAATAAATCAATCTGAGAAAGACAACTATCCTATGATCTCCCTGATATGATGAAGTAGAGATGCAACATAGGCAGTTTCGGGCGTACGAAAAGGAAAATAAAAGAAGATGGGATTGGGAGGGAGACAAACCATAAAAGACTGAATCTCACAAAACAGACTGAGGGTTGCTGGGGGGAGGTGTGTTGGGAGAGGATGGTGGGGGTATGGACATTGGGGAGGGCAAGTGCTATGGTGATTGATGGTGAGTGCTGTGAAATGTGTAAACCTGGTGATTCACAGACCTGAACCCCTAGGGATAAAAACACATTATATGTTTATAAAAAATTTTAAAAAATAAATTTACAAATCTATTAAAGAGAAAACACATATTGCAAGCCCAGAGTTAATCTCATATTCAATCAGATAATTTTGAAAGTTTTCCCCTTAAAGATCAGAAAAAAGACAAATGTGTCCACTTTCACTACTCTCATTTGACATAGTACTGGATGTCCTAGCCAGAGAAACATGGAACACAAAGAAATAAGAGACTCCAAAAAAAAAAAGAGGTAAAATTTTCTTTTTTTGGATAACATGAACCTACATGTTAAAAATCTTAAACACTTCACAAAAAAATTTGAATAAACAAATTTAGTAAAGCTGCCAATAACAAGATCAATATATAAAAGACAAGAATTTTGTTTTGTTTCATTTTTTTTTAATATGGACTGCTTCCCAGTTTTTCATGTCATCCTTGTTCAGTGATCACGCTAATTTTCGCTGCATCATTCCAATTTTAGTATATGTGCTGCCAAAGTAAGCACAAGACAGGAGCATTTTAACACTCTAATGATGAACTATCTGAAAAACTAAAGAAGACAATCTAATTCACAATAGCATCAAAAATTATAAAATACTTAGGAATAGATTTAACTAAGAAGATGAAAGATCTGTACTCCATAAATTATGGCATTGATAAAGAAATGGAAGGAGACACAAATGGAAAGATAGCTCATATTTATGAATGGTAAGAATTAACATTGTTAAAATGTCCATACTCCCGAAAACCATCTGTAAATCCAATTCCTATCAAAAATCCAATGTTAGGGGCGCCTGGGTGGCTCAGTGGGTTAAGCCGCTGCCTTCAGCTCAGGTCATGATCCCAAGGTCCTGGGATCGAGCCCCGCATCAGGCTCTCTGCTCAGCAGGAAGCCTGCTTCCTCTTCTCTCTCCGCCTGCCTCTCTGCCTGATTGTCATCTCTCTCTGTCAAATAAATAAATTAAAAATCTTAAAAAAAATTCAATATTATTTTTTTTACAGAAGTAAGTAAAGAATCCTAAAATTTATAGGAGACCATAAAAGACAACAAATAATCAAAGCAGTTCTGAGAAACAATGAGGAAGAGAAATTACACTTCTTGATTTGAAAGTATACTACAAAGCCCTCATGCTCAAAACAATAAAGTATACTGGCATAAAAACTGACCAATAAACAAGTAGAACAGAATTGAGAGTCCAGAAATAAATCCTTTCATACAGTCACCTAATATTTGACAGGGGCCAACATATGTAATGGGTAAAGATAGTCTGTTCAATAAATGATATTTAAAACTGAATAGTCACATAAACAGTATGAAACTGGAAACATATCACTCATAAGTCTTAACTTGAAATAGATGAAAGACTTAAAGGTGATACATGAAACTACATTTCCTAAAGGAAAACATAGGAAAAATTCTCCTTGACATTGGTCTTGCCAATAGTTTTCTGGATACCAGACCAAAAACACAAGCAAAAAGAGCAAAAATAAATAAATGGTATTACATCAAACTAAAGTTTCTGCATTGCCAAAAAAAGAGAGAGAGAAAGAATGAAAACACAATCCACAGAATGTAAGAAAATACATACAAATCTTATATCTGAAAAGAGGTTAATAACCAACAGATACAAATAGAAAAAATATATATAATTAAAAAAATAGCAAAAGGATCTCAATAGACTTTTTTTTCAAAAAAGTTATATAAATGACCAACAGGAGCATTAAAAAGTGCTCAACGTAAAAAACTCAGGGCAAAGTCATTATGTTGTTGTTGTTGTTTACCTCTGAAAAACACAGCAAGATATTACTACCTATTAGAATATATACTACCAAAAAATTGAAACTAACAAATTTTGGTAAATATTGGGGAAAATGGGGAACTTATGCACTGTGATAGGGATATAAATTTGTATGGAAAACAGTATGGAGATTATTCATATTATTAAAAGTAAAATTATGATATGATTCAGTAATCCCACTTCTAGGTATATATCTAAAGGAAATGAAGTCACTGTTCAAAGACATATCTGCACTCTTATGTTTATTATAAAATTATTAACTCTAAGCAAGAGATGGAAATAACTTCAGTATCCATTAATGGATGAATGAATAAAATAAGTATGGTAAATATATACTATGGAATACTACTTAACCATGAAAAATTAAGAAATACTGCCATTTAAAACAGCATGGATGGCTCTTGAAGGTGTTATACTAAGTGAAATATTTCAAATATTTTATATATTTTTTTAATTTATGTATTATGATATCCCTT
Source organism: Mustela nivalis (assembly GCF_964662115.1). NCBI lineage: Eukaryota > Metazoa > Chordata > Mammalia > Carnivora > Mustelidae > Mustela > Mustela nivalis. The sequence continues at coordinate 108,192 of NW_028135931.1, forward strand.
ACATACAGAATCTGAGGAAAAGGCAAACTAATGGAAACTTAGAGTTGAGTTGACAAGGGGTGAACCTGGCGTGGAGTAAGGTGGTCAAAGGGTGCAAACTTGCAACTATAATATGAAAAAGTTCTGGGGATCTAATGTACAGCATGATGATCATAGTTAATATAATATACATACTTTTTTTATTGTGCTTCCCTTTATTAAACTTTGCATATATCACATTCTTACAAGTTGAAAGTTTATAGCAATCTTGTATAAAAGAGGTCTGCTGCCACCATTTTTCTAACAACATTTGTTCATTTTGTGTCTCTCTGTCACATGTTGGTAATTCTTGCAATATTTCAAGTTTTTTCATTATTATTGTATTTGTTATGGTGATCTGTGATCAGTAATTATGACCCACTGAAAACTCAGAACTAGTTTACTTAAGGTATATACATTGTTTTTGTTTAAAAACATAATGCTTTTGAACAGTACAGTATAGTGTTTAATTTTTATATGCACTGGGAAACATAATTTTTATATGCACTGGGAAACCAAAAAAAATAATAATTTGACTTAGTTTATTGAGAAAATCACTTTATTGAGGCAGTCTGGAACAAAACCCACAAGACCTCTGAAGTTTATCTCTACTATACTATATACATAAAAGTTGCTAAGAGAGTAGATCTTAAAATTCCTTACGATACATGCATAAAAAACAGTGGCAACTATACGAGGTAGTAGATGTATTAACATTTTTATGTAGATTATATTGCAATAATGATGTATACCAATTTATCAAATTGAACAAAATTGACACAATGTTAAAAGTGCAATGTTATAAGAAATCATTTCTTAAATTTACAAATTATAATATGTTGATTATTTTTCAATAAAGCTGGAAAAAACTTTTTGTAGAATTAATCTATTTTTCAAAAAAGTAAGTAAGGAAGTAGAAACTGCAACTAACTCTGAAATAATAGAATATAAAATCCTTTTTCGTTATATACACTGTGACAAAAACTTTTACTTAGTTTACAATGAAGGAGTACTTATGAAGCATGAAGGATGGTCTATAAATAAGGCTGAAAGAGCTCAGCTTTATGGTTTAAATTTAAAATCTTCTTTTGAAACACTAAACTGACCACCCAGCTTTCCAAACATAAATGTCTTAACTGCATGAATTTATTTCATACAACTCTATCATCTAGTTTCATAAGAAAGCAGCATGCAAATTTTGAATAAGACAGACTTGCTTAAGTTTCTTTATGTTCAACAGTAAAGGATACTTTCCACGAAATAAATAGAAGAAAAATCAGCATATTTATTCTGATAATTATTATTCATAATGAGATTCATATTGAATGAGGGAATATATATCCTCAGAGGGGTAAAGTAAAATGAAATTTATTTTGGTAAATGTGTCTATGAATAGTCAATACAATGCCTCAATATAAATGAATATTACCATTTTGAACAATTTAATTACTATTATTAGAATTATTATAAGTATAAAAATAGCTATCATTTTAGCATGGAATATGAGACTCTCATGCTCCATGCTTCATCACACCCACAAAACAACTCTGCATAATAAGTATTATCATCACCATTTCATGGGTGAAAAAACTGAGGCTAACACATTTAGATAACTGGTTTATGATTACATGGCTAGTAAAGATGCATCACACTAATTTAGGCTTTATGATTTCAGAATTGCCCTCTTTCCACTGCACATTCTATTACTCTGTAAATACTTGGCCTGTTTTCATTTAGTTCTTTAATTTTGTTCATGTGGTGATGGCTTAAAGCTTCATTTAAAGGAAGCTTAAAAAATTCATTTAACCAAAAGCTCCCAAGAATTAAAAATGTCATGGATCTAATGTAGACATGGATATCATTAATTAATGGGTAACTATATATTTTCCACTCTAGTGAGATAACAATCAGAGTATTTTTCTTAGTTTTGGTCTCTCAGTGTTAAAAAGGACTTTGTTAAAATAGAAATATTTAGACAAAGGTGATCAAAAGTCTGGATCAGGTCACCTTAAGATAAATATTAGGAAACTGAGGAAACAAATGGAGATTTGAACACTGAGCTATGATATAATGAATGGTTTCAAGTATTTAGTAGAGTCTAGAAAAGCCCTTTAAAGCCTGGTCTTAGCCTTGCATTGCAGCTTCTGGGATATCTGTCTATCTATCAGCTATCTATCTAGATATAAATTTGAAAACTTTTTTAACTTAAAGATTTTGAGAAATAGAACATAATCAGCACCATAGAAGATCTGTTTATGATAACAACCTAGCCCCTCGTCCCAGTTTGTTAATATTCTCCCTTATTTAATGTAACATTGTGCAAATAGACCACTACTGATCTGCCGTTATGAATGAAATAGCTATAATCATCTGTTTGCATATCCTGGTGAAAATATTCATTTAGTTCCATGTTGTATTTCTAGGAATGGACCAAATCTTTATTTTTATTTTTAAGTTTTCTAAATATTGTCCAACTTACCTCAAATGTTTTCATTATGGGCACTTTCATTCTTTCACATTCTTGCAAGACAATTTTACTGTTGCCCAATATGGTAAGTGTGTAATCGTATGTCATTTTAGGTTTTTATTTATTTTTAATTTAATTTAATTTAATTCCAGATTCATAATAAAGATAAACAGTTTTTATATATGAGTGGCCATTTGGATTACCCTTTCTGTAAAGTACATGCTCAAATCTTTTGATATCTTACATTGTGTCATACTGACTTCTTTAATAGTAGATTTTCTGAATGAACTTTTAGCTGTGTAGGTCTTCTCTATTTTATTTTGAACTTGTTTTCATTTCAAAATCTTTATATTTATTTTCATAATTTGCTTTTACTTTGCTTTGTCTATTATCTATCTATCTATCTATCTATCTATTTATTTGCAAGCAAGAGAGAGTGAGCAAGTGAGAGCGCAGGGAGGGATAGAAAAAGAAGGGAAAAGAATCTTAAGCAGGCTCCAGGCTCAGGACAGAGCCCAACTCTGGGTTCTATTTCACAACCCTGACATCATGACCTGAGCCAAAGTGAAAGAAATAAAATAAAATTAAGGTGTTAAAAAAAAAAGTAAAAAGAATTGGAGGTTTAATTAAGTGAGCCACCCAGGCACCCCTGTGGTATCTTAAATTAGCTGTCATATCTATAAAGTTCTAGAGTATCCATTTGTTTCATTTTATAAAACCTTTCTCAATATCATTTTTAGTTTCAGTTTTTTGTTCAATTTTCTTCCCCTCTCATTTCTTTGAGCAGAGTAATCAAGCCATTTTACAATCTTTATTGATCATTTTAACATCATACTTAATCCCATTTTGTCTATCAAATCTTGTTAATGGTTTTTCTTTGTGTGCTTTGTTCCATTTTGGTATGTTCAAGACATTATATTTGAAACTCTTATTGAGTAGGGATAATTAAGAGCTATAATAATGGTATGGTCCTCCTTGGCAGGATTTTCTCTTATATCTGAGACTCTACAAGACAACCATACTCCAAATTCAGTGATTGACTTTCTCAGTTTACACAGAAGTCTTATTTCTGCTTCTCCTTGTGCTTTGGGGATCTCAACTTACATTTGGGTTGTACCAAAGTCCTCAAATTTGATTGCTGCTGGATTTTGAATTTTGTTTCTCTAGTATCAAGAGTCTATTAACAACACAGCTCAGTGTGTTTTAGCAGTTTCAAATGCTCTCATAGCTAAAATGGCTTCAGGGCATATATCTCTAGGCTCTCATTGTATTTCGTATTTTGGCCCAGTAATCCCACACTTAATTTTTATAATCATTCTGATATTTTTAATTTTAAAAGCTATTTTGTCTGGATTTTTAGTTGTCCTAAGTAGGAGTTTTTAGATCACCATTACTAGAATCAACACCAAATATACATGAAAATGTCCGCAGTAGTTTATCACATCTTTATGGCTTTGAACTTCCATAAGCTGAGGCATCCTTCTCTAATCACTTAGGCAAACTCCAATTTACCCTTTAAAACAACACAAGAATTGCTTCATTTAAGAACATGTTCAGGGATGACTCTTCCCCACTGTTCTTACCAACATTCCCACACACTCTTTGCTTCCCACACCTTGTTTATGAACTTTCATTAGGTATATCAGCGTGACCAGAATTTTGCTCTATTGTATTTTGGTCCTTTAGAGCTTTAATTAAATATGAATTCCATAGAAAGTCTGTCCCTTTTCTTTCAAACCTGGGTTAGTTATTTCTTCTCATTCTTTGTCCGAAGTTACTTTATTAGAGAAACTTATAGCTCTATTGTGACTTTGGAGCCTTTACAGTTTTTTGACTGGAAAAATCACCCATCCCTGAGATTTTTACGCAGCTTCCTAGCTGATATTATTCAGAAATTTGTTCAAAACAGACTTTTTCAGGGAGGCCCTTTCGGACCACTCAGTTAAAAAGCCTCTTCTCAATCACTGCTCTTTTTAAAATGTGCTTATTTAGTTCAAATATGCATCACTATTAAAGAAAAACCAGTACTTTTTTTTTTCCAGTACTTTTTTTTTAAGTTGGCTTACTTATCATCTATCTCTCCCATTAAAATGATTCCTCTGGGCTGGGGTTTTGTTGTGCTCATCTTAGGCCAAGCACTCAATAAATTGTCTCTGAATGAGTGAATTGTTTGACTCCCTTGCTAGATTCTCAACTTCATGAGGCCAAGGATTGTTCTATTCAGTCCTTCTTTATCCTCAATGTCTGTTATATTGCAGTCACTTACGTGACTAATGGGAAAAATCACAGAAAAAAAGAGTTAAAACTACAGAAAAACCCTGTAGGTTCAATAACACAAAGCTTTCTAAAATTATTTAGCCCAGGAATTGAATACTGGCTGCACTTTTGATTTTTTTTTAAATGGTATTGAATTTAATTTAAATGGAAATACTTGAATGGTAGAATAATAAAAAAATTATAAAAGCAACTTGCTCCTTAAAGTAAGAATTATATAGGGCATGTCTTCTAGAAGCAATATTTTCAAATGTCAAATATCTGAAAGCATAGAAGGAGAAGTAAGAGTGTGAATTGTATTTCAATGCTCTTTTCTTTATATTCAGCAAACAGCTTCATTCACACCTTTCCAATTTTTTCAACTCTTTTGACAAAGCCTTCAGAGGAGTTACTGCTGATGACAACCATCACAGCCTAACAGGAGAAATTTTATAAAGAAAAATAATAGCATGTTTTTCCCACGTTGTTAAGGATATGGTGAAGCTCTGTCTGATTCAAAGGAGGAATGTGCAGTTCCATGCTATATATAATAATAACTTATTTTAATAGTGGCTTTGCAATTTTTCAGATATATCCATTTACTGAAACCACTATCAAATAAACAAAAACAAACAAATTAACAGGGGTTCGAGACAGAAGTTATCTAATCTAAAAATAGCACATGTTCACAGAATACACAACACATATCCCAAGTACTACTCTAGGTTTCAAGTAATAGTCAAAACAATAGTAAACATGATTCAGACCCTACCAGTCAAATCATAAATGGGACCTTAACTGTAAATCCTTATCTTTAGATCAAAGCGGGTATTTAATTGGGTGCTGAAGATACATTATAGAACTAATATGTTATAGAACTCCTCTGAAATGAGTCATTTCTTCCATCACTTTTCCTGCACAGCTGCTGACCCATGTTTTGGTTCCTGGAAATAGCTGCTACCCTGTCATACTTCTTAAAAGCACATATATTGATAACTCTACTCATTCCTCCATTCCTCTGTGACTGTCACTGTGTTAAAATGTGGAGTCAGCTGACTCACTTGTGGTGGTAATAAAGTAGATGAGTTTTCAAAGTATTTTGTTATTTCTAAAAATGCAAAAACCAAAATCCATTGAAATCATAAGGGGTGTTTCAGGGAGAGCTGTAGGATGTGGTTTCTTGTGTAATCCACAGAGATTAGCTCCAACACATATTTAAACTCTCCTCTAGGAGCAACCTTAGTGGTAAAGCAAGAAGATAAACAGATGTATACACACCCTGGCACAAAATTATCACTTATGTTTGGCTTCCTAGTCTCCTCGTGTTACTTATATATCCTAACTTCTCTCTGAAATCAGGGAACACAGAATCTCAATCAGTTGACATTTTTCTACTGAATTACCCAATAGTCTGATCATACCCCTAAGACTTTTTTAAATTATTTCACTCATAATCCCAAATCTGCTTTGCTTCCTCATCTTAGTACACTGTAATTTGTTTTCAAAATGAGGACAGTTGTCAGTAATGCCACATTCATTCATCTATTTTACAATTCCATGTACTTATAACTATGAAGATATGTTAATAACATCCATTCCAATAAGCCACCCTAAACTTATTGTCATGAAACAAGACCTCAAGAAAGAGAATTCAAAATCATCCATGTATTTGCAACTTATTGCAATAAAGCCTTTATCAATAGACTTCCCTGTGCACATGGTGGTCAAATTGCTGGTGAAAAACAGCCAGATCTAGTATAAGCTTTCTTATAGCTTCTAGGTAACCCAAGTGCGCCTTTATTGATACTGGGAAGGGATAAAGCAGGAAAGGGATAAACAGTGATGTAAGAATTGGCTAGACAAAGTAATGACTCTCATTACAAAGTGAGTATTTTAAAGCAAAGAGTCTGTTGGGAATATTGTTTTATAAAATAGTGGTTTTATAAATTAACTTTTTAAAATTCAATTAGTTAACATATAGTGTACCATTAGTTTCAAATGTAGATTTCAGTTATTCATCCATAGCATATAATAGCTAATGCTCAGTACTTACTGTTATAGCTTCTTGAAAGCAGAATTTTAACCCACTGAGCCACCCAGGCGCCCTTGAAAGCAGACTTTTAGATCCCATTTTCTGATTACTTCCACGTAGTACAACACTTTCCTGCTAGCAACCTTCAAAACATACTGTTTGTTAGAGGAATTTCTTGAATAATAAATAAATAGGAATTTATTTAAATTTATAAATATATAAAATAAATAGGAATTTATTTAAATTTATTTAAATATTGCACACTGTTTCATTGTTCATAAATAAGGTGATGATATTATAGCCATTAGTTGGTAGCACTGATATATCACTTTCTTTTTACTTCTCAGTGCATTCTCTTTACACAAAATAGATATATATTTTAAAAGAATCTGAATCTGTGGCAAACTTTTAGAAAGCCCTATACAGTAAAGTTTATCATTTTAAGTAATCTCAATTATCTTCCCCAATTGTGATAGTATATCCTTCTATCTAGGCCAGATATTGTATGAGGGATTTGAAGAGACATACTTTTCTAAATTTCACATTTCTCATCTGCAAAATGCTTATCATGATCCTACAATAAAATACACTTACAATTTTTTGATGAAAATTTATTTATTTATTTTAAGATTTTATTTCTTTATCAGAGAGAGTGGGCGAGAGAGCAAGCACAGGCAGACAGAATGGCAGGCAGAGGCAGAGGGAAAAGCAGGCTCCCAGCCGAGCAAGGAGCCCGATGCGGGACTCGATCCCAGGACGCTGGGATCATGACCTGAGCCAAAGACAGCTGCTTAATCAACTGAGCCACCCAGGCGTCCCTTTTGATGAAAATTTAATCTGTATAAACAATATATTTGCTGTAATGCGTGGTTCATGGAAAATATTTAATTATAAGCAACAACAGTATTAGAAATTAATTAAATGTGTCTCTAATATTTAAAGTTTTAACACATAATTCCAGTGCTTTGCCTTATTTTCTCAAATCCCTTTACCACTTTCACTGACAGAGTCAAATGTACTTTTTCTACTAGTAGCCAGCTCTTTGTCTTTTGCCAGAAAGATGCCCTTATGAATTATTTATAATAGAGATATTAGCAATAATAATAATAATAATAATAATAATAAGTAGCAATAAAAATGTTTTAAAAAAGTTTTCTTAACTAATTAGGGTTCTTAGACATCAATTAGAGGAACCACCTCCGGCAAGCAAATTAATCTGCAAAACATTCCCAGAATTAACAAGTCAGTCAGATACAGGGTTGTCCGTAGACTGAAAGGTGAAGCAAAAGGACTAGGTTTGGAAAATAGGTAAGGACAGTGAAGAAAATGATCAAATTTTTGGGCAAAATAAATTCTTAGGTGTCCTTTCAATGGAGTCCTGGGCATTATGTGGCAGAAACTCTGGAGATTATGTCAATCCATTGGAGTCACCCCGTTTATTAGCTTGCTATTGACAAAGGTATTTACAAACTGTAGAGCAAGAGGTTGTAATGTAGAAAACTGATGATAATGCACAAGATTCTTGTTAACAATAATGCTAGTTAGTGATTTTTCATTAGAGAACATAAATTCTATAACCCAAATTATGGGCCCAGAGCACTTCTGCTGCACAACTCTGCTTATATCCCAAATACCCATGTGAACTAATTTTAATATCTGCTTCTCTTATTAATTTTTGAATAAAAATTCTTGACACAAATATTTTATAATTGTGTGATAATCATGCATTTAATTTCTTGGAGAACAAAACACACTTTAGCATAACTGGGTTCGTTCACAGAACCAGCCTTGATAAAACACTTCTGTATGTTAGAAATGATGTAATAAATGTAGAATATTGGGCACTTGTTTGGTATTCTTTGCCATGTTTTGCACTATCTAAAAAGAGATCAGTGAACTTGGACTGGAGTTAGTAGACATGGAAGAAAATAAAATATTACAGAGAAGAATACTCTGTGGTCCACAACCTAAACGGGCTGGGATTCCCATCATTTGGATCCCTGTAGCTTTACAAAAGTCCATTAAATTTTTGTATCTCCGATTAAGTTGGGACGCCTGGGTGGCTCAGTTGGTTAAGCAGCTCCCTTCGGCTCAGGTCATGATCCCAGCGTCCTGGGATCGAGTCCCACATCGGGCTCCTTGCTCAGCAGGGAGCCTGCTTCTCCCTCTGCCTCTGCTGCCATTCCGTCTGCCTGTGCTAGCTCTCTCCCTCTCTCTCTCTGACAAATAAATAAAATCTTAAAATAAATAAATAAATAAATAAATAAATAAATAAAAATTTTTGTATCTCCGATTAAAGTTGATTCCCCAGTACTTTTTCAAACATCTCTTGTCAAGTATTGTTTCCCAGAAAAAAGGGATGTTACACATGTATCTGCCTTTGTCTCTGGTCATGATCTCAGTCAGGATCCTTGGATCGAGCCCCATATCAGGCTTCCTGCTCATTAGGGAATATACTTCTCAGTCTCTCTCTGCCCCTACATCCCCCTGCCCCACTCATGCTCTCTCTCTCTCTCTCTCAAATAAATAAATACAATCTTTAATTTTTTAATTAAAAATAAGATAAATAAAATAAAATAAAAAGTCTGGTCTTACTGCCCCATTTAGCTCCTTTTTTTTTTTTGAGTTGTATTTAAAGCAGCATGAGAGAACATGAGACTCTCAAACTTAAAAAAAAAGGAAAAAATTGAGTTTTGTTAGGATTTAAGATCTTGTCTGCTAGACAAAAACGTTGGCTTTGTTAACATGTGAAAATTAACAAAAGAGAATAAGATAGAATTCTAATAATTTTTGTAGAAATTAAAAATTTCCTCCTACCCAATTACATACAGACCCATTAAGTAAATTCATTCCAATGTCCCAAACCAACCTTTTCTAATAGTAATGCATCTGTGTAAACAGGGTCAACCCAAGGAATAAATAAATATTATTATTTTTTTCCTGTCTCTTCCACAGTCACATATGGGTATATTAGTAGCAAGCCAATTATCTATCTTCTAAGACATGATATCATAAGGAAGGGTATTCTGTCCATTTGGAACAACTGAAAATCATTGTAATTTTATCTTGGTGCAGTAACTTGAGATGGCACAGTGTGGGTTATGAATATATTTTATTTTTTTTACTGGGAAGAAGAGATTATAGAGATATTGGTTATCCAAGAGAGACTGACAGGTGTTGATAGTTGCCAGGTCAATATCCATCTGCTTTTTCCTTTAATATCAGAAAGCACTGAGGGATTGACAACAAAGAAACTTAAAACAACATCAAATATTTTATTGTCTCTTTTCTAGTTACATTGCAACCATATGACAAGGTATCAGTCATACAAGATATCATTCTCTTTTACCTCTATCTTTCTGCCAGAAATGTGGGCTTAATAGTGAGAACCACAACAGCAATTTTTGCAACTGTGAATAAAAAGCCAGGAAAACCTCTAAGATACTTCACTTGACTTTCTTAAGACTCTGAACCAACACCAGAAAACACTCTCTGTAGTCTTCTTGTTAAATGAAAAAATATGGTTAAACCACTTTTGACAGTCTACTACCTACAGCAAAATGTAAATCTTAATTGAAATAGGTCCTCTCAGCTGTGCTTAAGCAACTGAGTCCTGAGCTTTTCAGGTTTTCAGTCTGAAAGAGTACACCTCTGGTGCTCTGAAAGGGAAGAGAAAGGACACCATGTTCTCCATATAAATTAAAGAAGAGAAATCTGTGCATTTAAGTGGGCCATATAAAATTTATCAAGCAATTATCTCCTAACTCCTTCCTATCCAAATTACCTGATATGCTCTCCCTACTCCTTTATTCCACGTTACTGCCTTTTCCAGGATTCTGTATCACATCACAACATGTCTTCTGTTATTTCCTTCTTGCAAGCTAGTTTTGTTTTCTCCATCTAAAAAAATCAACAATCATTGTGTATTTCAATTCCCATTTTCCTCAAATGCACTGATTCTTCTTATCTATTACTCTTTTCTCATACTCAGTGTCTTTGTCTTTATGGGGTTTGTACTTTGCTTTTCCCCATCCTTTACTGCCATTATATAATCAAATCTAATAACTTCTTAGAGAAAGTTAAAAATTCCTGCATAGCCACACGTGAACACAAAGTCACTGATTTTTAGCAAACCTATAAGATAGTCAGACATCCATTCAATTTCTTTTTATTAAGATTTTATTTATTTATTTATTTATTTATTTGACAGAGAGAGATGACAAGCAGGCAGAGAGGCAGGCAGAGAGAGAGGAGGAAGCAGGCTCCCTGCTGAGCAGAGAGCCTGATTTGGGGCTCCGTCTCAGGACGCTGGGATCATGACCTGAGCCGAAGACAGTGGCTTAACCCACTGAGCCATCCATGCGTCCCTCCATTCAATTTCTTTTTTTTTTAAGATTTTATTTATTTATTTGAGAGAGAGAGACAGTGAGAGAGAACATGAGCGAGGAGAAGGTCAGAGGGAGAAGCAGACTCCCCATGGAGCTGGGAGCCCGATGTGGGACTTGATCCTGGGACTCCAGGATCATGACCTGAGCTGAAGGCAGTTGTCCAACCAACTGAGCCACCCAGGCGCCGCTCTCCATTCAATTTCTTAACTGAGTCTCAAATGCATCCTGAGTTCTAACCTAAACCTATGTTCTACTTCTTACACGTTGTTCTATGACCAAATTCTTTCAGTTCAGTATTTTGTAACATTTAAATATTAATCAATTGATGCTTTGTTTGTGTATTTCTATGAAAATAATTTGAATACTGTAGATTTATTGTTATATTTATAGATGTATAATCAAAGTTTCATCAGTTGAAGTTTTTGGAATTTTAAGATATAATGATTAACCTAAAATGATACTGCCTCAAATCCCTGTGATATCAAGGCCCAACACCTGATTATAGCCAAACCTGTGGTGGATAGTTCCATGGGAAATTGCAGTTTCTTAACACTGATAGCATCTCATGTTCTCTCTCTCATTTTAGAATGTCTCCAACACAACCTAAAAGTGTAGGAGAGTTAATGTCCTCTGAGGACAGCTCTCAGTGAAGTGGAAATAAGAACCATAGGTAAAATTGTCAGTTTTCAGGTCTTCATGAGGACAACTTAAAGAAGTTTCTCAGGACCTTTCAGTAAAAGCAAGCCTTCATTTTCTATCCACAACAATTATATCAACAATGTACCTCTTTGACAAAGTTGCTTCTTCACTGTATCACTTTCCCATTCTTTTCTACCTTGGATAATCTCCCAGATAAACCAACAGTACTCAAATCCTTTGTCCTACTCTTTGCTCTCAGGATAAATGGAGCCAAAAGACTTAGATTAATATCAAGTTCTGAATGGGATCTTAGAGCTATTTCTGTCCAGATTTTCATAAACATAGGGACCTTTGAATTATCAGGCTATAAATAAGTTCTAAATGGAGGGGGCAAAAGCAAAAAGTAGAAATGTTTATGTTTGATTTTTCATCATGATTAATTGACTTTATTGATTATTAAAAATACTAACCTTATAAAAGTGTGGATCTTTGTAAAACAATGTCATAATGTAAGAAATAAGTTGCATAGTCCTTTTGAGAATATTAAACCAAGTGTTCAGGTGCCATCTAATTTCTTGTTTAATCCAGAACTTTGGTGTGCATTATCTTGAGGAATAGGATTTTGAAGTCCAGACAGACTAACAGAAAACTGATCCAAATGTGTGTGTTTATATTTGTGCTTTTGTTGTAAAAATCAAAGTGTGATTGCTGGTTTAAAATGGTAAAACTAATAATGTTCATGGACTCTATTATAAATTTTCTAATTGTATGGGAAGAATCCAATAAACATAGAATTAATTGATTTGCAAATCCTCAAAGAGCTACAGGATCAGGTAGTGGTGTGTTCTGATTCAACAGCATCATAATGCAGCATTTTATATGTGTGGCTAATGGATATTTTCATGAATGTTTGCTAGCTAGTCAGCCAATACAGAGAAATATTAGGTAGAGTAATTACTCACAGTTGTGTTTAATAAAATGAGAGAAAATTATCAAATGACACTACTAATATTAATCCTATAGCAGGCTAAATAATTCAATGATAATTACAAGTATTAATCCAGCTTTCTTCCCTGATTATGACTCTTCTCTCCTCTATCCTAATGGGAGTAGCAGATTGTCTGCAATGAATTGTGAAAACCCAGCAGTGACTTTGGCAGTGAAGGCCTCCCATCAATTTTGATAGGTTAAAATGATTCTGGTTGGTCTTGAGCAAATGTGTCAATTTTTTTTTCTGTGTGTGTCATAAAAGAAAGAAGCAATAGTAAATTCTTGCTGTTATTCCATGGAGCCAATAAAATCATACTGCCAACAAGAGGCTGTTGACACCGTAAGTATAGTTAACTGTCTTGAAATACTAGGCCTGGAAATAAAATTCCAATATTTCACATAACCTCTTTTTTTTAAAGAAAACAAAACAAAACAAAACAAAACAACTATACTGCTTACATATAGGGCCCTGCTGTTGTGTAACTATTTTTGAACATGTCTACTGTAAGTGTATATATATATTTTTTTTTCTGTGCAATACATTCATTTAGAAATAAATTTGGATTGCAAATTATTTTGGGGGAGGCATGGTATTTGTGGCTAGTCTTACAAGTAAAAAAGACTAAAAGAAAGAAGAAAAACATTTTTTATTACAGCATATTTACATCTGTCCAAAGTACTTATTTACTATAATACTGACTAATGTATAATACTGTACACAAAGAAAGAAGTTAAATGAGTTATAATTCAGTCGAAGTATAGCTGGCCATTTTACAACTTACCACTGAATCTGTCTGGTATGAAATGTGATATCTGGCAATCTGGTCCAGTTCATTACATCAGGTCATTTGTATGTTCTTATTACCATTTTGATAGCATAGCACATTTTATAACCCAGACATTTAACAATGGAACTATGATGCATGTATTTTCAAAAGTATAGACATACACGAAGCTATGAGGTCAAAAAAGATGAATGTCCGTAGTACCATATAGACTCAACAAATAAAAGTGTCCAAGGCTCTGAGTGAGATTTATGAATATTGTATAAGATTAGGCCAACATGTGGTTTTGATATAAATAATCTGTTCTTAAATTAGAATTACAATCGTTGAGTACAGTGTTGAAAATGGCAGATAGATTTTAGCTATCTTTGCTCACTAGGGAAAATGGAAAAATGTTTAGTTTGGTCAGATTTTCACTTAACTTCTGAAAAATCTTACATTTGAGAGAACCCTTCTGAAATAAGAATCCTTAAAGACATAACCCCTTTGGCACAAGTTTCAAGAAACTTGTTTGATGTTGTAGACAATTATATGGCACACGTACTGTTCTAGATGTTTCTGGCCAATAATATGTAAGCCATACCAAGGCTACTATTCATATAGAGATGTTCCTCAGCTTACAAGGGGGCTATGTACAGAGAAACACATAAAAAATTGAAAATGCATTTAATACCCCTAAACTATCAAATATCATAGCTTACCTTAAGCTTATTTAAACATACTCAGAATACTTACATTTACCTGCATTTGGGCAAAATCATCTTAAGCAAAGCCTATTTTATAACAAAGTATCATATATCACATGCAATTTATTAAATATTACACTAAAAAAAAGAAGAATGGTTATATATAGAATGCTTGTAAGAATATCAGGTGTTCACCCCTGTAATCTTCTAGCTGACTGGGAGATGTGGCTCACTGCCGCTGCCCAGCATCACAAGATGGCACCATACCACATGTCACTGGCCCTTTTTATAAAGACCCAAATTCAAAATTCAAAGTACAGTTTCTACTGAATCACTTTCACTTTCACATCATTGCCAAATATATAAGTTGAATCATTGTAAATCAGGAGCCATCTTATTTGAAAGTTAAATCACAGTCACCCATATACACACAAAAAAAGGCCTTCATGTAGGGCCATCTATGGATCTCTAAACAACATAGCATGACTTATCAACAGCAAAAAATGGATGTGAAGAAGACAATTGCTTTGCGTCAGTACTCTGAGCAGTAACATACATGGCCTTACTCACCTAGCAGAACTCCAGAGCTAGCTGATGGCAAGGAATTTTCCAAATGTTTGCTGAACAGGTTAAGCACTATTCTTTTTAAATTAGTGTGCATATCTGTTTTCTAAAGATATGTTAATTTATTTTATTGACTTATTACAAACCAAATAATTTCCTCTTATTTAAGTGGCAGGCAAATAGAATTCTTTGTAATTGAAATCAAATGGCTCTTTAGGGAAAATATACTAAAAATTCTGAAACTTGTATTGCTTATGAATCTTTTATTGGAATCCTTATCAAGTTGTATTTTTCAAGTTTTTCCTAAATAATCTTCAATGAATTGAAAATATTTTTTGGATTTTATTCAAGGCTATTAACACACAATTTCACTTTGTTAAATATAGTGCTAAACTTTCAACCAAAACGTTGTGTCTTTGTTTTCCCACTACCACATCAACCATCTACTGACTGGATTCTCTCCCCAACTAGCACATATATACCATGGTCTATCTTTAGGATAAGTAAGGGTCATCTTTTGTCTTTATTCTATTCCTCGTATGCTTCTGAACTTGTTGAATTTTAATATAGTCACACCATAAGCATCACATATTTGATTCCCCTTTAAATAGTAAACAGTGCACAACCAGAGCATACCTTCAAAGCTATCAATATACTTACTCTGATATACTATTTTTGTATTTTTGTAAATTAAAATAATTAAATTATAGAACAAGAGTTTCAGGTGGTAGGTGTTGTAAGTTTTACCCAAACTGACTTTTTTCAAACTGGTTTTTGTCATCATATATGTCAAGTAGTTTTCTCGGGTTTATTTTTAGAATATCCTTGTATAATGAATATTTACACTGATATCTAGTATAAAAATCTTGTAAAATATTTTAGAAACATTAAGATATTGAAAATCAATCTATTTCTTTAATTCACTGAAGACATTTTTGGCTTGTTTCCAGTACTTTCTTACTGGTTAAAAAATGAATTTGAAGTAATCTGAATTTCATTATTATATGGCACTTTCCCTTTGATGAATACAAAGACGATATTCTATATTAGCTATCTGAGAAGAATTCATTTTTTAAATTTTATTTATTTGTAAGAGAGAGAGTGAGAGAGAGCACAAGCAGGGGGAGCAGCAGGGGGAGGGAGAAGCAAACTCCCGGCTAAGCAGGGAATCTGTTGCAGAACTGAGTCCCAGGACCCTAAGATCATGACCTGAGCTAAAGGCTCAGGCGTTTAACTGACTGAGCCACCCAGGGGTCCCAATCTGAGAAGAGTTCTGTATGTTATTCCTATTAATATGCAGTTTAAAGTCTAGGTAATTAACTTAATATTTTAGTGGCTATTACATAGATAGCACTATGTTCCAGGCAGAGAGTAAGTAAGAAATATTAAATCAACCATATTCTATGCATTCTAAATGAAAATAATTAATCAATCATAATAAATCCTTCTATTTATGGAATATCAACTTATAAGCTTTTCTCCATATGAACAATGCCAAATACCAGAATAAAGGGTCATCTAATACAAATAAAGGATAGAATTAAAGAACTCTGGTAAGCCATTTAATTTTGAAAAATGGTGTTCTATTGTTGCTGAGTTGTGGTTTTCAGTTACATAATATCTGATAAGTGTAGAAGTAACATGAGTGTTACGTGAGATGAGAAATGGTATATAATTAAGATATTTTTAAAAGTACAGATAAATACAAATTTGTAAACATAGCATTATGGAGGAATAAAAATAAAATACACACTCTAAAGTGAATAAATCTTGGAAAGCTAATAGAGAAGTAAAACAAGGACAGTGCAAAAAGTATGGTGCATTTTTATAAAGTTCAAACAAATTCTGTGAAACCATAGATGGACTTAAAGGTACTATTGTGTATCAAACATTGTAAAAATTAAGCAAGGAAATAGCAAACATAAAATAACCAAAGCATACAAACTTGGGTAGATACAATAGGTGTGATCATGTTCTACTTCATAAAGAGATGAGTTAATAGATAAATAGAAGTAACTATTCTTTTTAGAAGTTAATAAAACTTTGCCTGTTATTTCTTAGTAATATAAAATATATGGTTTTCTAACAAAAACGTTTATCTTAAAAATATTTAAAAATAAATTTCAGGCTACTCATAAGGTTATATTTACTTTTCCACTGAAGGAAAAGCAGGTTGTTGTAGTTGTAGTTGTAGTTGTTTGTTTGTTTTAGTCTCCTCCTAGTTTTTATTATTATAATGTGGAATGAGGAATGTTAGATGGAAAAGTGAATTATTTTATAGACAAAAATCATTACTTGATTCACTTCCTGGTACAGCAGATGGAGCTCCTGAAAATATGCCCTTTTGCCTTATGGAAGAGTAACAGTTATGCTTACTTCTGAAACATACTTGGTGGTGGCCCTAAATAGTGACACCATAGTAAACATTTTGAAAATTTGCAATTAATCTTTATAGTCATAGGGCTCCAAAAGGCACTGCTGGTATCTTAGCAGGTATTTCAATAAAGCTAAAAGTTGCCTGACTGTTTAAAAATATTAACAAGGCACAAAACATGGCAGAAGTATTGTCCTCAGATATTATTTTTTTCCATATGCTCCTGATTCCAGACATGACAAGTTATTTTTAAAAATTTTTTTATAAAAGATTTTATTTATTTATTTGACAGAGATCACAAGTAGGCAGAGTCAGGCAGAGAGAGAGAGAGGAGGAAGCAGGCTCCCTGCTGAGCTGAGAGCCCAATGTGGGACTTGATCCAAGGATCCTGGGATCATGACCTGAGCCAAAGGCAGAGGCTTTAACCCACTGAGCCATCCAGGCGCCCCCATGACAAGTGATTTTTGATAAATATATATACAATGTATTTTCAAGTTATAGGAAAAATGGTTCTGCTATTTTTAACCTTTTTTTAAAATTACATAATTTTTAATTAAAATTTTATTTTTTAATGTTTCACATTTCTTTTCTTTTTTAAAGATTTTATTTATTTATTTGACAGACAGAGATCACAAGTAGGCAGAGAGGCAGGCAGAGAGAGAGGGAAGCAGGCTCCCTGCGGAGCAGAGAGCCTGATGCGCGTCTCAATCCCAGGACCCTGAGATCATGACCTGAGCCGAAGGCAGCAGCCCAAACCACTGAGCCCCCAGGCGCCCCAATGTTTTACTTTTCAATATACTACTTAGAACATAAAACCTATTCCATTTTGTAAGAAGTTTAACCATTTTAAAAATGGTAATTTTCTCATTGTGTCTTCCCCTCACATTGCTTTATTTTGAATAAAAAATTTCACAATAAACATAACTGATGCTTTCCTTCTGACGGTCCCTCTGTTGGTCATATTGTATATGAGCCATGACATTTAGTTTTACAAAATTTATTGATGTTTGTTGATATGTTTTATCATAACTAATTTTCCCTCCCTTATCTAGATTCCCCAGCTTTCAGACAGGTGGACACTTCAATAAACCATACCCAAGGGATGTATCAAGTACTTCTTAGACATTCTCTCAGATCCTTGAGGTCTCCTTTTGCCTAGGGATTTGCAATAGGTTCTGCCAGAGGGACCACTGTGACAACTGATGTCCATGGTCTATCTCCTGCTAAGCTCAAGAGGTCACTGGTTTCCAAGTTTATCTATACAATTAATGCATTCCAGCAAGTTCTTTTTTTTAATATTAACACACTTATTTTAAAGTTTATATGGAGAGGCAAAGACTCACAATAGTCAACATAGTGTTGAAGGAGAACAAAGACTGAGGACTGACTTCAACGTTTACCATAACGATGGGGCACCTGGGTGGCTCAGTGGGTTAAGCCTCTGCTTTCGGCTCAGGTCATGATCCCAGGGGCCTGGGATCGAGTCCCGCATTGGGCACTCTGCTCAGCAGGGAGCCTGCTTCTCCTCATCTCTCTCTCTGTCTGTCTCTCTGCCTATTTGTGATCTCTCTCTCTGTCAAATAAATAAATAAAATCTTAAAAAAAAAGTTTCCCATAACGATAATTGTAAGCAAGATATTGTAATACCACAGAAAGACTAGATTAAAGCAACAGAATATATATTATCAATTATATTTTATATTTAATATAAAAGCAAAAGCAATACAAGAGAGCAAAATACAATCTTTTAAACAAATGGTTCTGGAGTAAAAATATAATATAAAATAAAATAATAAAATAAAATAAATCCATGCAGATATCATACACTCTTCACAAAAATTAACTCAGATTGGATTATAAACCTAAACATGAAACATGTAGAAGGTAATATAGAAGAAAATTTAAATGACCTTGGTTTTGGCAATAACTTTAGCTACAAAAGCACAAGCACTGAATTTAAAAATGTCTACTCTGTGAAACACAATGCCAAGAGAATGAAAAGGCAAAGCACAAACTATGAGAAAAAATTTGCAAAATACACATCTGGCAAAGGACTGTTAATCAAAAATACACAAAGACCCCTTAAAACTCAACAATGGGGGAAAAACCTGATTAAAAATGAGCCAAAGACCTTAGCAGATACCTCACAAAAGAAAATATTACAGATGGCAAATAAGCATATAAAAAGATGCTTCACATCATATGTCATCAGGAAAATGCAAATAAAAACAAAAAAGAGACACCAGTACATACCCAGAATCCAGAGCACTGACAACAGAACACGAAATGTTGGTGAGGATGTGGAGCAACAGGAATGTTCTTCCATGTCTATTGAGAATAAAGAATGGAAAACAACTTGGCAGTTTCTTACAAAACTAAACATTTTCTTGCCAGATGATTCAGCAGTAGCAGTTCTTGGTATTCATCCAAAGAAGATGAAATCTATACCACAAAGATGTCTATAACTGACAAAAGCTTGGAAGCAACCAAGATATCCTTCCATAGGTGAAAGGACAAATAAAGTGTAGTACATGCAAACAATGGAATATTATTTAATGCTAGAGAAATGAATTACCAAGCCATGAAAAGATATGGATATAAATATTTAATAAATATTTGATTTTAGGCTTCTACCAGTCTATCAATAGTATTAGTATATTTTAACAGTGAATGCTCAGCATTCATGAATTTACCTAATAAAATATTTTGGGTTCAATATTTTAAATACTTCAACCTCTATGATTATATTCCTAATAATTTTATATTGGGTTAAATAAACCTTAATTTTTTGTAGCTTGTTTCTTATTGCAAAAGAGCTCAATGAAATTTGAGAAAATAAAAATTTACCAAAAAAAAGTTTAGTTTACTATTGCCAAATAATTTAAAACTTTATCTTATATTTAAATACATACATTTTTCTAAATTGATTTATATGCTACTAAAACCAAAAACTTTTAGTTATACTAGATTTCATATCATGCAATCAATGCCAGAAATCCATCTGGCAATGATTTGTCTTAAATAGAGTTAAGATGGGTGTTATAACAATGCAAGATGGAAACAAAGATAGTATAACAATTGGTGTTACATAACTTTTCCGTTTTGATCAAGTTCTAATCTACAAAAGGCTTTTATCAGTGACAGACTTGAGAATTTAACAAAACTTTAAAACAAGCATGTGCGACCCATTCCTAGAAAACAACACAATCAGTAACACTTTATTTAGATTAAATCATGACTATTTCTCCATTTGAATAAAAAAGGTAGCAACCCCAATAAGTTTACTGAACATGAAAAGTTGAAATGCTATAATGTTCCTAAGGAATTAAAAGATCCAGTCATGAATTACAAAAAAAGGATATAAATTACCAAAGTGTTTGTATAATTATAATGTACAACTGCCCATTATCGTTCAATAGTGTAGGCTTGTACAAGAACTCTATAAAAGAACTCCATTCTAAACCGTGGAAAATATGTTCCCTTTCCCCCGATATACAACTATTAAGCCATTCATTTAGCTTTTAAAATACCCACTTAATACAGGCTTTTTACACATTTGAACAGGCAGCAGGCCTCTATTCTTATGGCTTACATCTGAAGGATAGACTTCTAGCGTAAGAGGTAAAGCCCATAAAGGAGCCCAATAATAACAACAAAATACAGTTTAGTGAGCCCTTACAATCTGCCAGCTACCTTTCTGAGAATACTTCAATTAATAAAACATATAAAATACCTGACCACAAAGAGCTTACATTCTTTTGAAATATAATAGTGAAATAATCCAATAATAGAGGGGCACCTCGGTGGCTCAGTCCATTGAGTGACTGCCTTTGGATTGGGTCATGATCACAGGGTCCTGGGATGTAACTCCCCAGCAGGCTTTCTAGGCAGTGGGGTGTTTTCTTCTTCCTCTGCGCACCGTCCCAATTCTCTCTCTCTCTGTCTCCAATAAGAAAATAAACCAGTAATAGAATAATGATTGATGGTTGATGGTGATAAGTGTTACAAAGAAATACAAGAAAGGTAAAAGCCATTGGAGAATGCTGGGATGAAAGTTAATTTTATTTTGTGTTGGGTGGTTATATCTCATTTATGAGATGTTATTTGCACAAAGACCCAGGAAGTGAAGGAGAGTGTTATACAGATATTAAAGGAAAAGATTGCTCTAGGCAGAGCAAGTAAGTATATAGACTTTGTGTGAACAGCTTGTCTGTTACTTTTGAGGAAAAGCAAGGAGGCCAATGAGGAGTTCATAGTGGTGGAGAGAGGAAGAACGTATTGATGTATGACCTTCTAGTACATTGAAACACCTTCAGTTTTTATTTAATACGAAAGGGGAAGATACCAAAAGACTTTCAACAGCAGAATAAAATCATCTGACTTGATTTTTAGGTTAAATTGCTGTACCAAAATAAATTTGCAGGGAGAAAGGAGTGCAGTATGTGTGGAAGTGGGGTTATCAATCAAGTCAATAATTCAGGAACATATAATGGTGTTTTTAGCATGCGGGGTGGTAATAGAAGTGGTGAGGGATGGTTTTCATTTTGCATATATTTTGATGGTGAATATTCTGGTGAACAGGATGGGGTATGTGCAGAACAGACGATATCAACATTTATTTTACCTGCACAAACAGAAGGATGGAGTCTTCAATCCCTGATATGGAGAGAACTCAGAGTTCAAATGTTCTTTCTCATTAAATGGCATAGTGATGATGAGGATTTAGTCAGACATTGAAAGAGAGCAGTAAGCATAGTGTTAAGCGGTATGACATTATAATACATTTGAACATCAAAAAACGTTGTGTTGGATCATCTTTTTATGTGAGTAAATAAATAAATAAAGCTTCCTGGGGTTCTGATAGAGGTAAAGAAGACTGCTATATGATCCAAAGGGGCACGTGCACCAAAAGTTTATAGCAGTAATATCCACAATAGCCAAACTATGGAAAGAACCTAGATGTCCATCAACAAACATCAACAAATGAATGATATATATATATATATATATATATATATATATATATATATATATATATATATATATGATGGAATGCTATGCAGCCATCAAAAGAAATAAAATATTGCCATTTGCGTTGACATGGATGGAACTAGAGGTTATTATGCTTAGCAAAATAAGTCAACCAGAGAAAGACACTATCATATGATCTCCTTGATATGAGGAAATGGAGGTGCAATTTGGGGGGTTTGGGGAACAGGAAAAGAGTAAATGAAACAAGATGGGATCGGAGGGAGATAAACCATAAGAGACTCTTAATCTCACAAAACAAACTGAGAGTTGCCGGGGTGGGGGGGAGGGTAGGGAGTGGGTGGTGGGGTTATGAACATTGGGGAGGGTATGTGCTGTGGTGAGTGCTGTGAAGTGCATAAACCTGGCGATTCACAGACCTGTACCCTTGGGGCTAATAATACATTATAGGTTAATTAAAAAAAAGAAGACTACAATAAATCAAATGCTATGGTGTTCAGCAAAGAGTGTGTAATCAGGCATATTTTATTAAAGTAACCAAGTAAAATGATGGTCGAAAATTGGAATAAGAGAAAACATAAAAATCTGAGATTTTAAAAGGAGGTATGGGACAGTGTAGAGAATATAGTCAATGATATTATAATAGTGTTATATGGTGACAGATGGTGGCTATATTTGTAGTGATCATAGAATAATGTATGGAGATATTGAAAACCTGAAACCAATGTAACACTGAATATCAACTATACTCAAATAAAAAAATAGTAAAAATAAAACATTTTAATTTAAAAAGATAAAAAGAGGGACAAGAATTTGAAAAGTGAATTTCAACAAGAGTAAAGATGAGGCTAAGACATACTCTGAACCTTGAGGAAAACACCATTTTGAAAATTCTTCCCATTTTGAGAAAACTCAAATGAATCAATACCTTAAAAGAACCCATTTTAACTGAGAGATGTAATGAATGCTCAAGAAATAATTTTAGGACAGGATAATTCTTCCCCATGAAACAGCATACAGAAACCAGGGGAAACACCTGGAAGCAAAATAAACTATACTGAAAATAAGAATTAGGAAAAAGATAAATGATGAAAGATAATAAATTAGACCTGCGACAGAGACCTAGTGAAGAGAATTTTTAGCTTGTGGTTTAATGTTTTTGAGGATAATCTAGAGTTCATAACTGCCTGGAGGCAGGCTGGTTGTAGGCAGTTTAGGCAGACCCCTTGACAGGCCTACTTTGGGCAGGTGGTGTTGGAGGAGGCCATTGGGCTGGACAAAGACAAATCCAACCATTTGACTAAAGTGTTTTTGAAGATGTTGAAGTCAGATGCAACAGAGAACGACCGGTCAAACCTAATCTCAGAAATGGAGATGATGAAGATGATTGGACACACAAGGACACCATCCACCTGCTGGGTCCTGCACACAGGACGGCCCTTCGTACACTCTCATGGAATATGCCTCCAAAGACAACATACAGGAGTACCTGCAGGCCCAGAGGCCTCCTGACCTGGAGTACTGTTACAATATCAGCCTCAATGCAGCAGAGCAACTCTCCTCCAAGGACCTGGTATCCTGTGCCTACCAGGTAGCCTGAGGCATGGAGTACCTTGCCTCCAAGAAGTGCATACACCAAGACCTGGCCACCAGGGAAGTGCTGGTGACAAAGGACAACATGATGAAGATCTCAGACTTCAGCCTTGCCAGAGATATCACCACATCAGTTACTATAAAAAGACAACCAACAGTGGACTGCCTGTGAAGTGGATGGTCCCTAAGGCCATGTTTGACCAGATCTACATCCACCAGAGTGACTTCTGGTCTTTTGGGGTGATCCTGTGCAAAATTTTCACTCTGGAAGCCTCCCATATCCTGGAGTGCCTGTGGAGGTAGTTTTCAAGCTGCTGAAGGAGTCATTTGATGGATAAGCCAATAAGTGCACCAGAGAGTTATACACAATAATGAGGGGTGGCTGGCATGTGGTACCTTCAAGCTGCTGGTAGAAGACCTGGATCATACTGTGGCCTTGACCTCCAACCAGGAGTACCCGGACCTGTCCTTGGCCCTGGAACAATACTGTCTATGCTTTCCCAACACCCAAAGCTCCACCTGCTCCTCAGAGAAGAAGAATTCCACCTTCTCTCATGTGCCGTTGCCCAGGGAGGCCTATCTGCCCTGACACCCAGCCCAGCTTGCCAATGGTGGACTCAAATGTCTAGTATCCCTATTACTCCTGTCCAGATTCCATCATAAGGTGTAACCCTTACCCCCCACCCTCCCTGAAAGACTCACTGCCTCTCCTTTGTCCCTTTCCTACTGGCAGGAGCCAGCTGCCTACCTGAGGCCTTCACCCCTTGAAGTTCACCTCTCTTCCCCTTCCTCTTCCTCCTCCTTACAACCTGCTCATGAAAGAAAGGAACAGAGAGGCAGGTACTTGCTTGTGGCTACTTCCTTCCCTCCCATATGTTGGACCAAGACCCCTCCCTGTCATCTGGTACTGCCTGGACGTTGAGGGAGTTGGAGATGAGGCATGCCAGTGAAAGCTGTCGGAGCTTTCCTGTTTTGGTTTTGTCTGCTTAGCATAACATGTAAGACTGAGTTCTGGTGGCAGGGACCTACTCCTTGGGGCTATAGCACTAGCGAGGGAAAGTCCACTGGTCTGGGCCTTGGCTAAGAGCAACCCCTGCTCCAGAGATATGGTGCCAAGGGCTTATTAATATTGATACTAATTTGCTTTGCTGACCAAATACCTGGTATCAAAAGATGGGAAGGCAAAGACTGGAAGCAGTGTTGTGACCATGGGGTCCAGCCCCAAACTATGAAGTAAACATAAAGTGTATAAATCTGAGTAAGTATATATTTACACACCTTTTAAAATAGGTTGTTATCAAAGATTTAATCAATGGGTAATATGCTCCTCGTGGCTGGGAAGCATCAGTTGCCATATATTAAAAACAAAGAAAAGAGGTGTCTGGGTGGCTTCCTCCATTAAGTGTCCCTTCTTTTCAGGTCATGATACCAGGGTCCTGGGATGGAGCCCCACATCAGGCTCTCTGCTCAGTGGGAAACCTGCTTCTCCTTTTCCCTCTGCCCTGCTGTAGTTCCTCTTCCTGTCTCTCTGTCTGTCAAATAAATAAAATATTAAAACAAATACAAGAAAGAAACAAAATGTTTTTAAAAGGTCTTTTTTTTTTTAAATTTTCTATGGGTGCCTGGATGACTCAGTTGTTTAAGCAGATGTTTGCCTTTGGCTGAGGTCATGATTCCAGTGTACAGGGATCCAGCCCTGCATGGGACTACTTGCACCCCAAGGAGCTTGCTTCTTCCTCTCCCTTTGCACGTGATTCCCCCTGCTTGTGTGCTTCTTCTCTCTCTCTCTCTCTCTCTCTCTATCTCTCTCTTGCTGTCAATAAACAAAATAAAATCTTTTACTAAATAAATAAATGAATAAATAAATTTCTAAACCTACTTTCAGTTTAGGTCCCTTAACAAAAATTGCTACTGCTTCATTTAAAAAAAAAAAAGATAATTTAGAATGATGCTTCCAGAGTTAAAAAGCTGTTTTGTTTCTTTGTCAAGATTAAATATAGAAGTGCTTAAAAAGTAAAAGAAAAAATATGCTGTATTAACACTAATCACACTATAACTTTGGTGGTTATATCAAGATAATGAAAAGTGATTTTAAGCAAATTTCATTATCAAACATAAAGATCAAGTCAAAATTACAGAAGAGTCAAAGGATGAATTCATCAGGGAGTATAATAATTCTTGACTTTTAATACTTAATAACAGATTTGGGGATATATAGGGAAATACTAAGAAGAAAAGTCATAACTTCCACCTTAGAAGAGAAACGGAAAAAAATTTCAACACCCTTATTTTAAGATTATATAGACAAATGGTCATCAAATTGGTAAGTTATGTAAGACTTGAACAAAATTATCAACTAACTAGATATGCTTAATATTACAGAACACTTCCAACAACCGCAGACTACATATATCTTAAGCCATGATTTTCTTTGCAAAGGTCAACATTGATAATGTTCTAGTCATACCTCCGTGTACCAGGAAAGAAGTAGCATATTTCTTGAAAAACACAGCTATCAAAGCTCCATTGAGAAACCGTTAAGATGGAGAAGGGATTTGCAAATTCTATATCTGATAATGGACATCTACTCTGATTATTAAAAAATGAATAAAAATAAAAAACCTTACTAATAACCAAACAGAGTATCCAATTTTATTTTTTTTTTAAGATTTTATTTATTTATTTGACAGAGAGAGATCACAAGTAGACAGAGAGGCAGGCAGAGAGAGAGGAGGAAGCAGGCTCCCTGCTGAGCAGAGAGCCCGATGTGGGACTCGATCTCAGGACCCTGAGATCATGACCTGAGCCGAAGGCAGCGGCTTAACCCACTGAGCCACCCAGGCGCCCCAGAGTATCCAATTTTACATGTGAAGAAAATTATTGAAGAGACATGTCACCAAAAGGATATGGATGGCTTATAAGCACATGACAAATTTCTCAACATTTAGACATTAAAGAAATACAAATTAAAATCATAATGAGACATGCTTACATATCTATTAGAATGGCTAAAATTATAAAGGCTAATTGTACTTGGTCTGAGCTAGATTGGGAAGCAACAAAAAATCTAAACTGTTGTTGGCATATATCATGATACCACCAAACTATTTGGAAAATAGTTTGAAAATTTTTTAAAATGCAAAATATGTTGCAGTTACACAAATAGCCATTTTACTTCTAGGCATTTAACCAAGAGAAACATACCCTATGTTCATACAAGGACTTGTATATGAATTTCATAGCAGCTTTATTTTTAAGAATTGAAAACAGTGGAAATGTTCATCAATGTCCATCAATAGAGAAAAGACAAATTATGATCTATTCATTAAAGAGATTACTATTCAACATCAAAATGAACTATTTACAATTGGAGATTCTCAAAGTAATGATGCTGAGAAAAGAAAAGCCAGGCAATGAATAGTATATACTGTGTGATTCCATGACTATAAAAAATCTAGAAAATACAAATGTATATATAGTCACAGTCATCAAATATATTGGTGTGATTTTAGTGCCTTCATCTGTGCTCCCATAGCTTCCTACACTTGGATCTCCGAGCATTTGTTACACCATGTGAAAATATGAACTCTTTTTCTTTATTCTGTCTTTCTAGAATAAGAACCCTTGAAATTTTATGGACATTTGAACTCTCAGTTATTAGCAGAAATTCTATCACACAGTAAGTTTCCAAATATAAAAGCCAGAGTTTTACAATGACTTCTAAGCTTTCACATGATCTAGCCACTCATTTAACCTCGGTGACCTCTTTCCCTGCTACTCTTCAGTCACTCACAGTGGCCTCCTTGCTATTCCTCAGATATGCCAGGCATGGTCCAAACTTATGGCCTTCAAGATAGCCAATTCCTTTGTCTGGAGTGACCTTATTGCTGATAGTTCTGGGCAAATTCATCACCTTTCCATACCTTTGTTCAATTGTCAGCTTCATTGTAACTACCCTGATCTTCCTATTAAAACTTTTAGCTCCCCATCCCCTGCCTAGCAACCTTGATTTTTCTCACCCTGATCTAATTCTTCTTTTTCCCCATTGTACTCATCATTTTTGAATGCACTATGCAATTTTTATTAAGGTTTATAGCTTTTAATTGTCTCACCCATTAAAATAAATGTTCTACAAAGCCAAGTATTTCATTTACCAGTGTAGTCTGAAGTAATATCTGCCATATAATAGATTCAGTAGACAACTGGTAAATTTCAAAATAAATTAATGTTGAGTGTATACTGAATTTCCTAAGTCATTTCAATATTTTTTCCAAAAAATAAACTATGTAAAACATACTTTAAATTTACTTTCAAAATATTTTATAGCATATAATGGACAATATACATAAGCCGTAAAGAAACAATCATATAAATAACCATTTCATACCTACTTAAAAATTGCATAATACCACACTCCTAGATCCTCTCTGAATGCTCTAAAATAACCCTTCAAAGGAAATACATTTTTAAAAATAATAGATTTTTTGTCAAATAATTTAATACAATAAAAGTTTCATTCATCTATGTAGATCATAATAAATGTTTTTAATAAGCATGAAGTTATAACTCTGAACTGGGCTAAAATGAAACCACCTGCGAAGGGTGAGAGAACAAAAATAAGCATCATTATTCCAAATAATAGGTATTTATTACCTTTGAATCAAAGCATGTGGATTTGTTCAAACTGGCAATGAAGGAATATGGAGACACAAACCATAGAAAGTCATATGTTAGATTTCTAAAAGACTTCGAAGGGAAGAGCATACATTTTTTAAATGCTACATAATGCTACATAATGACAAGATGACAGGTTGTGACAAAGAGCATTTAAAAGCTCTACTCATAATGGAACGAAAGGTCATTTCCTGTAATTTTATATATATCATTAATTTACTATATCTGGATACAACATATTACCAAACAGATGTTCATCAAAGACTAAATCATTTTTAATGGAACATAATAATTTGAACCTACATGTATTAATCATTTTTTTCGATCTAACATTTATAGTCTCGCTAAACATTTTATCAGTTGTCGACAAAATTCAAAAAAAATAGGATAAAAAGTCATGTTTGGAAGAGTAAATTTTTTTCAAATTTGCATTTAAATGAAAATATTTGCTGATAATTTTAAAACTTTAAATGTAATTTTATATATATCTGACCTATCAGATGATATAAAATTTTTGGAGAAAATATGACATATTTTTTGATCTTGGTTGAAGGTATTAATAAAGAGCAACTGTTTGTATTATTTGTATTGTGATATCTTAGTTAATAAACATGAATAACTGGTATAAAATATGTTTTTTAAAAAATTTTATTTATTTACTTGACAGAGATCACAGGAAGGCAGAGAGGCAGCCAGAGAGAGAGGAATGGAAGCAGGCTCCCTGCTGAGAAGAGAGCCCACTGTGGGACTCAATCCCAGGAACCTGGAATCATGACCTGAGCCGAAGGCAGAGATTTTAACCCACTGAGCCACCTAGGCGCCCTAAGATATGTTTTTTTTTTATATAGAATTATAGTTCTTGCCAAAATATGGAACTAGCTGGAACTGAATGCCTCCTTCAAAGTCAGCTCTGGAGAAATTATGCAAGTGTAATATGGAACTATTTCAGATAATTAACCAAAAACAAAGAAATGATGATAAATTCCTTAAAAGACTCAAAGTTGCTCTTGACTGGTATGTTTCAAGCTCTATTCCTGGTTTGAAGACAGGTTTTAACAGGCCTGTCACTGTAGAAATCAGCTGGATGTTTAGAGGCTATCAGAACTGTACAAAAACCTTGAAGGGGTAAAGACTTAAAAATTCTTTAGAGAGGTTAGCTCCCTAAGGCATTATTCCTCCACACATTTTCCTCCAATCAATTAAGACTGATGGATGAGGGCACCTGAGTGGCTCTCTCATCACGTGGGTGGTAGGTTAAGCCTCTGCCTTCATCTCAAGGCATGGTCTCTGGGTCCTGGGATGCAGCCCCACATCGGGCTCTGCTCAAAAGGAAGCCTGCTTCCCTCCCTGCTTGCCTGCCTCTCTGCTTACTTGTGATCTCTCTCTCTCTCTGTGTCCAATAAATAAATAAAATCTTAAAAAAAAGGCTGATGGATGATAAATTATGAAAACTGCTCCCTCCAAATGATGCTTCTTCATAAGGATTTAAGAATTTAAAATTGTAAGAATTTAAAATTGAAACTTGATCATAGGATTTATCTTATAGAATAACATCAAGTGAAGGCAGTTATTATTAGTTCTGAAGTATTTGTGATTCTGAATTCTTGGCCTCATTAGTAAATTTATTTTTAAATTCTCCCATGGAGTGGTGATTGGCCTTCAGTCTTTCATTAATGTACATCATTGGGTCAAATGAGATGTGTGTGCCCAGAACTATATATAATCTTCTTTGTATTTCACTGGAGATGGCATTTCTGAGTTTTGTTCAATTGAATTTGGACAGATGTTTTAATAGTCACTTCTAGAGTTGGCCCTGGAGAATATCTTCCTTTTTTTCTCTTCCCAATTCTCTGAAAAACCCTGACTAATTCACATTATCACAGTGATATCACAATTCAAGTTTTTCCCAACACTTTAGCTGCCAAATAGAAGGAAGCTATTCAGAATGTAATACTATTGTGAATGATTGTGAAAGAAAACATTATCATAATTAAGCTACCAGGTTCCAATGTATTTTATTGTTGCTAGGAAATCCTAGCATACCCAGACTTTATAGAGATTTGATGATCCTAAGAGAAGCTGAACTCATGGACCAAAATAACTATGCACATAAAAAGTACAATCACTTACCTAAAAAAGATGATGTGGTTAACTTTATATGGCAATCCAAGTGTTATTGGAACAGAAATTTAAAAAATAGCTTAGGGGCGCCTAGGTGGCGCAGTGGATTAAGCCACTGCCTTCAGCTCAGGTCATGATCTCAGGGTCCTGGGATCAAGTCCTGCATCAGGCTCTCTGCTCAGCAGGGAGTCAGCTCCCCCACCCCCCTCTCTCTGCCTGCCCTCCGTCTACTTGTGATCTCTCTCTGGCAAATAAATAAAGAAAGAAAATCTTAAAAAAAAAAAAAAGAATGACTGTACTTTTAAAAAATAGCTTAAAAGGGCGCCTGGGTGGCTCAGTGGGTTAAGCTGCTGCCTTCGGTTCAGGTCATGATCTCAGGGTCCTGGGATCAAGCCCCACATCGGGCTTTCTGCTCAGCAGGTAGCCTGCTTCCCTTCCTCTCTCTCTGCCTGCCTCTCTGCCTACTTGTGATCTCTCACTGTCAAATAAATAAATAAATTATTTTAAAAAATAGCTTAAAAGTATATGAAAAATAATGATATACATATACAAAGAAAAGATACTATACTGTGAATATAAATTAAGTGAAAATTGTTGAAATAAAGAATACGATAAATGGAGACTAAGATGAATATAGCTGTAAAAGGAATAAATGAGTTGGGAAAAACAAACAAACAAACAAATTAATGACTTCTGCCCAATGTAGCAGAAGAGAAAAAAAAATAAAGTAAATATTTAAATAAGTACTGAGATAAATTTTGGAGAATTAAAGAAAAAGATACCAGACTTAAAATGATGCCAAACATGAGAAATCAGAAACAAAACAAAACAAAAACCACACACACACAAAACCACTCATATACTTTATGGTGAGTTTTAAGAATATCAAAAACAGAGAAGAGCACAAATGATGCCCAAGAGAAGAACAGATCACCTAAAATGTACAAGAATAATACGGACAGCAGAATTCTCAATAGTAATAGCATATATAGGAGACAGCTGGGTGTTTGTATAGATGGCAAAGATATTTGAAGCTAGATATTATACATCAAGCCAAATTATTGATTAAATTTGAGAGCACAGTAAAAATACAATGAAGCATGTTAGGTCTTAGAACATTTATCACACAGAGACACACATTTTAGAACACTTCCTTGGAGGACAGCTCAATTTAGAGAGAGAAAACAGAATTATGTACTCAAAGGCACATTTTGAAGGAAGGATTGAATATAGTCTGCACTGCAAATATTCTTTAATCGTATGTTCTGAATTTCCTAAATTTAAGAAGTATTTGTTCAAATATTTATCTTTAAATAAACCCTAGGAGACTTTTTCTTGGATTCTGGAAAATCAGTCCATTTGGATAGAAATCTTTTTGTCACTGATGGAAATTTTGATAGCCCTTAAATGTGGAATGCCTAATGTATTGTTACAGCAATTGTGATTTGCCAATACATGGGTGATGTGTGTGTGTTGTGTGTGTGTATTTTTATTTTTGATGGTTTTACTCTTCTATGAGATTTTTAAGTAGACATAGTTTTAATAAATTATGATTTGTTGAAATTTATCTGAGGTTATATATAATAAAATGAAATTTGTGTGAACTAAAGAAGTGCGTCTCCATTTTTTTGTTTTAAGAGTAGACTGGTCTTTAAAAATTGTCCAAAGAAGTACATTATATTCATTATTAAATTTGATAATATACAATAAAGTATTTATGGTCATATAGAACCATATCACATTCTACTATTAATTCATATTAATAATTACCATAAGAGGAAAAAGGGATATTTTTCAAAATGAAAATAAGCGTATTTTTCAGAATATGATATAGTGTTATTCACTGAACAGAGGGAACAAATGTCAAGGTTTAACACAGTTTACAGAATGTTTTAACATAAATTGAAATTTAAATCTGACCAAATTTCACAGTTTTAAGTAAAATGGTAGCACTTTATATCCTTGAAAAGTGGTAAGTGACCCAAAACATTGCATAGAAAAACAAATTTAACACTACACTAGTCTGAGATGGTTAAGTGATGGTACAACTTGCCATTGTGTATCATCAAATGGTATTTTTTTTTTTTTTGGTCTTGTCATTATATTTTATTTTAGCCATTCTGTTAAGTGTGTAGTGATATCTCAGTGTCATTTTAATTGCATTTCCTTGATGTCTAATTATGTCAAAATATATTATTTTGATGGTTAATGTTCTGAGCTTTTGCAGTTCAAGACCATGAAGCCACTTAGGAAAAATACAGTTGCAGATGCACTCATTGACCAACTCTTATTTAGAAATAAGAAGAAACATTACTACCCATTCCAAAAAAAATTGACTTGTTATGCACTAGGGATTTTATAAATTACCTGATACAACTTATATAGTAAGATGAAATGGGACAGGCGGCTTCTTGCAGCTATATACAACATCATTTTAATTTCAATTTTCAGTATAATTTTTCCAAGGTATACACAGAATATATATTTAATGTAAATTGTGAACATTTTAACTCTGTATATGGAAATTAATCAATTTTAAGTTTATAACAATCAAAATTAACAGAAGTTTATTTTAAGTTAGTTAGCTTTCTCTGCATTGCAAGACAGAATAATCAAGAATTGGTAAGAAAAAAATAATCTCTGTAAAATTACCGGGGGTGCATCATAATGTGTTCGGTAACCGATCAAACTCACAATTTGGATTGAATGTCAAGTGATTTTTCAAATCTGCAACTCATTGTCAATTTTTTTTTCTTCATTGTGTCTTAATAAATTACTGTGTTCATTTGCATGGAAGTGAAGAAAAATGCATGACATTTCATCTCAACACTAACACTTTTAACTGGCAACTCTGAATGTACTTTACAGCAGTGTAACAAAGTAAAGATCAATGATTTTTCATGAAATATTTGTTATAATTCTCAAGGAGATAGGGAGTTTGTGAAAAAAATGCAAATCACTTTACGACTAAACACATTGTTTATTTCAGCTAATTTTAAGAAAATATGCTAAGACTCTCTCAAAAAAGGAAGCAATGATTTAGGTTTTCCTTCAAACTCCTTATCTAATCCTGAACCAACAACACATAGTTCAAAGAGCAACTAATTTGAGCAGCTCCAATTTACCCATTTCCTAACAATGCTTAATTTAGTGGAATTTCTGTCCAATTATGTTAATTTGATGTAGTGAAAGACAAACATTCAAAAAGATCATCCTTAATTTATATAGATTGCCAATCTCTGCATTTTCTGAATGACGCCCAGGAACATATTTTCAAAAACAAACAAACAATGCCAGAACCACTATTAGGTCATCTCTAGGCAGAAAGTGACTCAGAGGCTACATTACTCTCTCCCTCAAAGTATACTGTAGGCACTGAAACTACTACCCTGAGTCTGTGCTATCAAATTCCTTAAGTTAGAAAGTTTTAAAACCCATCTGTGTGGGAGTATTTCATTTACAGATAGATATTTGGTTGTTTATACATTTTCATACTTGATTTTTAGGGTGTAATAACTATGTTTTAAAATTCATGGTGGTTTTGAATACTGTTGGATAATTGTGCTAAAATGGCATATCCATTCCTTCTAGGAAACAGAAATTATAGAAAGGTAGTGCTTTTCAGATCTGACATCTTTGAGTCATTGCAGTTTCAGTATAAATGCAATAGGAAAAGTGACATTCATATTTATGATATTTTCTATAAATAAATTAGAATGTACTGGAGGCCTGATATAAAGTGGGATGCCTAAACTTCAGTAAGATCTTGTTTTCAATTCAAAATAAATTTTATTTTTTATTTTTTTTATAATGTCCCTCAATTTCAGATAAGCACCCCTCTAAGGTCCACTCCATTTTTTTTAAGATTTTATTTATTTTATTTGACAGATAGAGATTACAAGTAGGCAGAGAGGCAGGCAGAGAGAGAGGGAAGAGGAAGCAGGCTCCCTGCTAGGCAGAGAGCCCAATGCGGGGCTCAATCCCAGGACCCTGGGATCATGACCTGAGCCAAAGGCAGAGGCTTTAACCCACTGAGCCACCCAGGCGCCCCCAAAATAAATTTTAAATTGAATTATGCACGTCTAAGTTCAGAGACAATAAACATCAACCAACACAATTAATAAGTTCTATTTCTTGAAATTTCGGGAACATTGACAGTCTCATCTCCTGGAAGAACAACAGCTAAAATTTTTGGTCATGGATTCTTGCTAAAATATCACTTTCCCAAAGAAAATTAATGTTATGAATTTTCATTGATTGTTATTGATCATGAAGAATATAACAACCACGATAAAAAGAGTAGGAAAAACATGATATCTCATCTGTAAGGGCATGTGGAAAGTAGGAAATGCTAATATAAATAACTACCATTATGTCCTAAGTTAACATAATATAACGGAACACAAATATTTCATAACAATATTTTCTAGGCTCATTCTGATAACTCTTTTCTACATTCAAATTTAAAGGTTGAGGCATGTGATATATATTACACAAAAGACATCCCAAGGAATTGAACCATGAGAGACTGTGGACTCTGAAAAACAATCTGAGGGTTTTGAAGGGGTGGGGGGTGGGAGGTTGGGGTACTAGGTGGTGGGTATTATAAAGGGCACGAATTGCATGGAGCACTGGGTGTGGTGAAAAATAATGAATACTGTTATGCTGAAAATAAAAAATAAATTTAAAAAAAAAAAAACTCTTAAAATTGGACAAATCCAAAGGAATTTTTTTCTAATTTAATTAACAAATTATGAATCGACTTACCTATTTCATCACAGTGTATCAGGCACCAATAATATTTTTGAATCGTCATACCTGATGCAATAGTTACCATCGTTCAGACATACTGATCAGGAACAAGCAAATAAACAAGAGCACCATAGCTTAAGATCTACCTGCATAACTATAGGACTAATTCAGACAATCTCTTCACCACAACATAGCAATGAATAGAAATCATACATGCTCTGTAATGGACATACAGATGAGATAGAAGGGATGGGTGTTAATATATGCAGAATCTTTATTAATTACATTGTAAAACATAATATGGAAAAACAGAATACAATTTTAGAAATACCCAGGTCACCATCATTGTTTTATTTTTATATGTGTAGGTAAGGAGTTTAATCAACAATCCATGACTATTCAACTTCTTATATTTTGAAAATTTTAGCAAAAGTAACAAACCTAGCAACTAGAAAATTGTATCTATCTGCAAAATACAGCTTTGCCAGTATGGTAGAGGAAAAGCAAAACAAAATAAGTAAGAAAAGTTTAACATTTCACAAGAGTTTTACTTTTATTTTTTTATTTATTATTTTTTATTTTTCATTTATTATTTACTTCTATTTTCTACTTTATTTTAATGAAAATGTCATGACCATAACATAAGAGCAGAATTAAACCAACATGAGAAATTATTTTTTCATAAGTTAAAATAAACTAGCTTGGTGATTAATTCAAAAATTATATTACAAACTTCAGTGTTCTTGCAGTAAGTATCACTGCATAAACAAATGAGTCAGGAGTCATAAACTAATGATGATTCTAAATGTTATTTAGAGAGACATTCTGTTCTTAATATATTTCAAATATTCTACACAAGGCAAAGTGGATCCAAGTAATCTGTAGGCAAAATAAGATTTTAGAGAAGTATATATTTCCAACAGTATTTATAAAATATTACCTTTATGTAAGGCATCATCCTGGACTTTGTGGAAAACACACAAAGGAGTAAGAAGTGGCCCTTCAAGAAACATATACAATATCAAGGTTTAACATGAAGCAGCATGTCTTCTCTAAGTAAAAAAACATTGTACCAACTGACTTTACTGAAACTTTATATTTATTGCTCTCGTTTTAGGTCATAGTGTCCTTCTGCATGCAGGCTGCTAGAACGGACATGATATAGACTGAATAGCTTATAAAGAACAGGAATTTATTTCTCACAGTTCTAGAACTGAGAAGTTCAAGATTAAGGAATGGGCAGATCCAGGGAGAGCCCACTTCCTCATAGATGGCTATCTTCTCACTGTAAACGTACATGATGAATGAATCAAGAGAACTCTCTGGGGTCTCCTTTAAAAGGACTGTAATCCCACTTATGACCTAATCACCTCCCAAAGGCCCCTATGTTTTAATACTATCACTTCCAGAGTTAGATTTCATAATGTGATTTTGGGAGACATAAACATTCACACCATAGTATATATAAACAAAAAAGACACAAAAACAACAAACAACAGAAATTATTTTAACTACCTATTATTTTCAACTACATAAAATTTTGTTTCTATATAATATTAAATAACTCATTTGAGTGATTCACTTATATCCAATGCATCTGAGTGCAATTAAATTTGCTTACCCAACATATCCAGCAGCATATTTCTTCAGAATATCCCATTCCCCACCTTACGGGATTTACCACAATTAGAAGACAGGGGATAGAGGATAGATAGATAGATGTATACATAAACACACTTGTACATACACATATGCATATTTTTCCTGTTAATCATACTCATGCAAATAACTTTTAAGCTCAAGGAAACCTGTCTTGTGTGTTACTTAATATCCAGTTTTTAGTCAACATCCAAAAACAAATAATCCAATAAAAACATGGATAGAAGACATGAACAATTGTTTCCCCAAAGAACACATTCAAATGTTCAGTAGATAACATGAAAAGATGTCCATCATCATGTATCATTAGGAAATTGCAAAGCAAAACTAGAAAGACATACCACCTCACACCTGTCAGAATGGCTAAAATCAACACTACAAGAAACAAAAGGTGTTGGAGAGGATGTGAAAAAGTAACACTTGTGGGGGCTGCCTGGGAGGCTCAGTGGGTTAAGCCTCTGCCTTCAGCTCAGGTCATGATCTCAGGGTCCTGGGATCAAGTCCCACATCGGGCTCTCTGCCAGGCATGGAGCCTGCTCCCTCCTCTCTCTCTCTACTTGTGATCTATCTCTGTCAAATGAATAAAATCTTAAAAAAAAAGAAAAAATAACAATTGAGAACTGTTGGTGGTGATGCAAACTGATACAGCCATATTTGAAAACAGTATGGAATTTCCATAAAATTTAAAAATAGAAGTCCTTTGTGATCCAACAATCCTGCTGGTGTGTATTTACCCAATGAATATAAGAAAACTTATTCAAAGGGATGCTAGCACCCCTATGTTTATAGCAGCATTATTTGTAAAGCTAAGATATTGAAAGAGCCCAAGTATCCCTCAATTGATGAATAAATAAAGAATAAGTGGTATGTATATACAATGGAATATTATTCTGCCATAAAAAAGACTGAAATCTTGCCATTTGCAATAACATGGATGGAACTAGACAGTATAATGCTAAAAGTGAAATAAGTCAGTCAGAGAAAGACAAATACCTTTACTCATATATGGAATAAAAGAAACAAAACAAACAAGCAAAGGGGAAAATAACAAGACATAGAAAGAGAAACAAAGCAAGAAACAAACATTTCATTACAGAGAACAAACTGATGGTTACTTGAGGGGATCTTAAAGGAGTGATGGATTAAATAAGTGATGGGGGTTAATTAGAGCACTTGTCATGATGAGCACTGAGTGCTATATGTTATATTGTACACATGAAAATAATACAACCATATATGTTAACTAACTGGATTTCAAATGAAAACTTCTTTAAAATCCCAGTTTTAGCTCACATTCTGGCTTACAAAAGGGATTTAGTCAGGAATTTGGAGATTAGTTAATGAACAAATAAGGAGTGAACAGGCAGTTGTTAGATAAAATTACTATCCTTTCTGGCATGATCTTATACCTTTTATCTAGAATTATTTTTAGCACTTAGACTCTTCCTATTTTATTTTGCGTCATTAAACAAAAATTTCCTCAAAAGACCTTAGACTCCATCCAATTTGAGCAACAGTGTGAGAGAGGAAATGGTGTCCAGGAGGAAAAAAAAAAAAGATGAAACTACTTTTGTTTACTAGTGAATGCATAGTTCTTCCACAGAAGAAGCTCTAAATGGTCATGGCTCCAGCTTTATATGTGTTCACTCATATGTTCAGAAGTAGGTAACACTATCAAAAAATATAAAGCATCTGAGATTATTTTCTCTTATTTGAAAGCTGGTGTATGAGTCTGCGTGGTTTCTTGGGTGTTGATAGAAGACGCAGACTCATGGTTCAGAAATAATATAGCTTATTATTCACGGCAATAGAGGTAGCCAGAATATTAACAG
Organism: Mustela nivalis; assembly: GCF_964662115.1. Taxonomy (NCBI): domain Eukaryota; kingdom Metazoa; phylum Chordata; class Mammalia; order Carnivora; family Mustelidae; genus Mustela; species Mustela nivalis. The sequence continues at coordinate 147,008 of NW_028135931.1, forward strand.
TATTTGTGTGTGTGTGTGTGTTTGTGTGTGTGCGTGTGTGTGTGTGTGTGTGTGTGTAGGGGTGGCAGTTATATATCAGTTCTGAGCCTCAGTTCCCACAAGAAGAATCAAAAAAGAGGCAGATAATATTTGCAAACACAACAGGTTAAGTTAAAAAAAAAAAGATACCTTTCTGTCTTCCAAGTCTATTCAATAGAACCATCTTCAAAGGATGGTCTAGAACAAATAATAAATGCAGAAATGTAAGCAACCAATTGAAAAGTGTCTCCCAAGAAAAACACTTTGAGAGTCTTCATTTGACAAAAATACTATAGGATATTACATGGATCAGGTGCATTGAATACGGGAAGGTTAAAATTACAAGGGACCAAATATTTTTAATCAGTTCTGGCATCCAGTAGAGTTCAAATAGGTTTTATAAGATTGAGGAAAGAAGCCATCAAAACCTGGGCCCAGGGGCGCCTGGGTAGCTCAGTGGGTTAAGCCTCTGCCTTTGGCTAGGCCATGATCTCAGGGTCCTGGGATCGAGCTCTGCATCAGGCTCTCTGTTCAGCAGGGAGCCTGCTTTCCCCTCTCTCTCTGCCTCTCTGCCTACTTGTGGTCTCTGACTGTCAAATAAATAAATAAAATCTTAAAACAAAGCAAAACAAAAAACCTGGGCCCAAATTTCCCAAGTATGATTCTGATTCTAGTCTCTATAATGTTATCCCTTGAAGACAATGTCTCTAATTGAGTTGAATTAGTTTACTAAAGAGCATACCCCCATTTGTTGTAGGAGACGAACAATATGCAAGAGGCAAAATGCCATATGGAAGCCACCTGGTCTTCAGTGGAATATAGAATCAGTTCCTTTGGGATGAATTTGTTCCACATTTGACTTCCCACTTAAGGGAAAATAAGAGTGCCTTCTAATAGATTTTAAATAGGAAATGACAACGAAGCTTATACAAGATTATAAAATGGGAAATTTCATTTAGATAAGCAATAATTTCAAAGTCATCTTCTTAATATGACAGACTCTTCACATAATCATAATTTTATTTTGGTATTATATGGTAATTTCAAATATAGTAAATATAAAGAATTTACCTCTGTAATTATAGCGAGTCTGGTCGTAGTTTAATGGTAACAAAACTTCAATTTAGAAGTATGGTCTACCAATTATTAATACATTAGGAAATGGTGTGTCATCTTCACTCCACTTTTCTCACTAAAACAGTGAGCCAAAAAAAGTAGGTCCAAGCTGTTTACTATGGTCAAAATGGGTTGCTTTTGCACTTGGTAAACAAGCAGTCATATTTTGGAAGAAGAAAATGAGGCTATTAATATTTTCAACTTATTTTCAGAAAAGGAAAGAAAGGATAATCTAAGCTAAAGCCAAAATCTTACACAAGGTGGCAGGAGAATGATCTTTTCCCAGATAAAGGGTTTTTCAACTTAGCCATGTTAGGAGGAAGAAGAGATGAGACATTGTGGACTTGACTAACGTTTGTACACTGTTCAAAAAGTTTTCAAAATAATGTGTATTATTTTTCTTCTTTTAGTTGAGACAAAACAAACAAACAAACAAAAACCACTAATGAGCTTACTCTTAAAAGGAGGTAAACAAGAAACTAGCAAAGATTGAGTGTTAGGAATTGTCCCCCTCCTTTTTTTTTTTTAAATTATGTTATGTTGGTTACCATACAATACATCATTAGTTTTTGAAGTAGTGTTCCATGATTCATTGTTTGTGTAAAAGACCCAGTGCCCCATGCAATATGTGCCCTCCTTAATACCCATCACCAGGCTCACCCATCCCCACATCCTTCTCATCTTTAAAACCCTCAGTTTGTTTCTTGGAGTCCATAGTTTTTCATGTTTCATTTCCCCCTCCAATCCCCCCACTTCATTTTTCCTTTCCTTCTCCTAATGTCCTCCATGCTATTCCTTAGGTTCCACAAAAAAGTGAAACCATATGATGATTGACTTTCTCTGCTTGACTTATTTCACTTAACATAATCTCCTCCAGTCCCATCCATGTTGATGCAAAAGTTGGGTATTCATCCTTTCTGATGGCTGAGTGATATTCCATTGTATCCATAGATCACATCTTCTTTATCCGTTTCTTTGTGGAAGAGGATCTTGGCTCTTTCAACAGAATGGCTACGGTGGACATTGCTGCTATGAACACTGGGGTGCATATGGCCCTTCTTTCCAGTAAAATAGAGCTAGCCTATGACCCAGCGATTGCACTACTGAGTATTGACCTCAAAGATACAGATGTAGTGAAAAGAATTAGGTATTGTTAAAGCACAAATGCAGGGGATAGAAGTTATGGTACAGAAGAGGGAAGGGCAACCATATGGCAGAGTAGAATAAAGTAGCTCAGGAAGAAATAAGTCATATCCAGATATTGTAAGGCATGTGGGGTTGGCAGGGAGAGCATGAGAAATCATGAGAGAAGAGAGAGAAAATGGACCAGGCAGGAGAGGTTTATAACATTTTAACATCTAAGGTAAACATATGCAAAGGAGAATAGGGAAAGAAATAAAAGTTTTATAAGGCTCAATACATAAGGAATAACGTGGAGGACACTGGGAGATGGAGAGAAGTGTGCTGGGGGAAATCGGAGGGAGAGACAAACCATGAGAGACTGTGGACTCTGAGAAACAAACTGAGGGTTTTGAAGAGGAGGGTGGCAGGTGGTTGGGTGAGCCCAGTGGTGGGTATTAAGGAGGGAATTTATTACATGAAGCACTGGGTGTGGTGCATAAACAATGAATTTTGGATCACTGAAAATAAATTGAATGAAAAAAAAAAGACTGACTACAGACATGGACCTCAGTGTAACACACATATGGAACTCACTGTAATACCAGCCACTTCCCACCGACACACACAGACTATGATAATAATAAATAATTATGCAATTAATAAAATTGCCTGCCAAATTTTTCCTCTTTTTTATTTTTATGATTATTATTTTTATTTTATTTTTAAAGTTTTTATTTAAATTCCAGTTAGTTAAAATAAGGTTAATATTAGTTTCAGGTGTACAATATAGTGATCAACACTGCCATACAGTGGCTTAAATAAAAAAAAGGAAAAAAAAATTTTAAAGATTTTATTTTTAAAAACCTCTACACCCAAGGTGGATTTCAAACGTATAACCCCAAGATCAAGAGTTACATATTTTACTGACTGATACAGCCAGGCACCCCAACAAATAAAAATTTTATAAAATTGTTGAGTTTGTGGGAGTCTCATTTGCTCAGTCAGTTAAGTGTCTGCCTTTGGCTCAGTTCATGATCTCAAGAGTCCTGGGATCGAGCCCCATATTGCTCATTCTCTCTCTCTCTCTCTCTGGCTTTTGCTCTTAAATAAATAAATAAATAAATTTCAAAAAAATTGTTGAGTTTGTTTAACTAGTTTTAACCTAGTAGACAGAGATGAAGATAAAGTATGATACAATTTTTCATACAAGTATGAAAAATACAACTTACACGTTTTAAAAATAAAATGTGCAATGCAAGTTACATCACTTCTTTTATCACCACACTGGGACTTTCCCTACTGTGTTGTTGTAATGTAAGGACCTATTTTATATTTTTATATTTTAGGAAGAGGCTTTCATTGAGGTTAACCCTTAAACTGTCCTTGCTCCCCTTCCCCCAGGGGATTCACTTAAAAACAAGTCCTGGAAATCAGCTCCAGGTAACAAAGCCCATATACAAGAGTGGGTCAGGCCAGGTGGAGACATCAATCAGCGGGAGGGGGGGCGGTGTTTGCATATTGTCTCCCTAGATACTAAGGAGTATGCCCCACTCCTCCGCCCTCTGGGAACCGTTTTGGCACCAATCCTAATCAAGGTGTAATAGGCTGGGTCAAATGTCTATACTAGGGTCAATTGGTCAAATGTCTATACTAGGGTCAATTGGTCACCTAGCCTCACTGTGGAGTTTCCTGTGTGTGTTAAAATCTCATTGGTCACCTGTGCGTGGCCAGGCCTGACTGCATGGCCTTTGCCCTTAAAAGCTAGACTGTGAAACAGGGAAGGGTTGCCTTCTCTCATAAGAGGTGTGGCCGCGAACGTTCAGTTAGATTCTTGATGCTTGGCATGAAATAAAGCTTTGCTTGACCTTCGCTTTACATCAGTCTCGCTCCTTTAATCATAGACATATTATTGGGGCATAACAGTATTAATCTTATAGTTATAAGTCCACAATGCATCCATCATCCATTCTACCCCTTAACATTCCCCTTTGGACAGACCCATGATCTAGAACAAGCCTTATTTTATAGTGCCTTGTAGGAGATTTTTGCTGCTGCCTAAATTGCCTACTTTCCTCTCACCATTACCACGGAAATTGGGTCCACTGAAACAAAGGGGCAGTGTAAGAAATTAACAACTTCCATAAATTGATTTAAATAACAAAGTATAAGATAGTGATACCTTTTTTTCTGCCACATAACCAATTCTTGCAAGAAAAAGGTCATATACGAGAATTTACAACACATGCTAGCATTATCCTACTAGTAGGACCCAGATCATTTGTATGTTTCTCTGTCTCTGAGAAATGTAGTTATTTACATGACTGAAACCTACAAATTGTTTGATATGACTACTAATATCACCTACATTATTTTAAAGCCTGTTTAAGGCTTCTGAAATACATAGGTTTTGTAAACACTTATTAAGCATCTTGTATATATCAACAATTTAAAAATCTCTGCTTTAAAAACAAAACAAAAAACCTCTACCTCAATGGAACTTTGAGTCTGAAAAAGATACAGGCAATATACAAGGCAACAGATAGAATAATTACATATTTGATTATATACTCCGAGGATGTCACATTAAATTGATATGAAAATGATGAGAAGGATCTGGATTTCTTGTCAAAATTTTTTGCCTTAAAAAGAAATTGATATTTAGGGAAAGTTGTTACTGACAGAGGTCCTGTGTCAACTAAAAATGTTAAACCATGATCTGAATAAATTTTCCAGTTGTGATCATTGCGTTGTTTAGCTGTTTTATATTAAGACTGAATTTAGTAATTCAGTCTCAGGTTTCAGTAAGTCTTTTTTTTTAATGATTTTATTTATTTATTAGAGAGAGAGAGGGAGGGGCAGAGGGAGAGGAAGAACCAGACTCCTTGCTGAGCAGGCAGCTGATGCAGGACTGGATCCTAGTACCCTGGCATCATGACCTAATCTGAAGGAAGACACTTAACCAACTGAGCCATGTAAACTTTTTAAAGGTAAAAAAGTTTATACTTCTAGTAGTTCCACAGACATTTCTAACATCCATAAGAAAGCATGTACTGATGTAAAATGCCAGCAAATCAAATTATTTAAAAAAGAAAGAAAGAAAGAAAAGATATATCTGGATAAAGAGAAAAACAGAAAAATTAATAATACATTGAATTATTAGAGCAAAGAGTGGAGGAAGAGAAAATAAATATGAAATAGAGATTTCCACTAAAAGAAAAAAATTGAATAAGGCAGGAGATTTAGAAAATTATTATGACAGACGAGAAAAAATAAAATAGGAATTTTTAGAAAATAACAATGAATGAGAAGGTAAATTGTTCCTACCTCTAGAATATTAGCTGTTTGTTGTTGTTGTTGTTGCTAATTTACCTATTTAAGCTAAAAAACAAAGAAAGGTTTCATTTAGGGATAAGGTTTCTATATATTTATTTTTTTTTTCCATTTAGGGTAAGATATATATATGTATATATACATATATATTATGTATATATGTATTATGTATATATATATACATATATATATACATATAATATATATATATATATATTAATTTTGATTGTTAGAAAATGTGTCACAGAAAGTGTTTATACTTTAAGATACAGATGCAACATGTAACGAACTACATTGTTTGAACGTCTAATTTGTAAATGCTGTTAGAGGAAACTTGGTGGAAATGTCCTTATGTGGTTGTGTTTCTGGAACTAAGTATATTTATTAATAAGGAATAGTTTGAAATTATGAAATGACCAGGAGTGGACAATTTTCCTAATCCTATCATCTCTTTGCAGCCCTTGTATTAGACCCCTTCAGGAAAATCAGCTTTATTTATCTAATTAAATTTTATATTAATGTGCTTTTGACTTTTGGGCTTTCTCTTCCTTCTGTTCTTTTTTTCCTCTAAATTACATGTTTCTGTTTAAGAGCTACTATCAATTCTTTGATATGAATTCTCAACATCAATTTACTAACTCCAGAGATGAAGCAGCATCAATATTTAGAAGCGAAGAATACAAAGCCTTGGGCATCTGGATGGCTCAGTCAGTGAAGCATCTGTCTTCGACTCAGGTGGTGATCCCAGGGTCGTGGGATGGAACCCCAGGTTGAACTTTCTGCTCAGCTGGGAGCCTACTTCTCCCTCTCCCTCTGCCTGCAACTCCCTTTGCTTGCATTCTCCCTCTCTTTGTCAACTAAATAAAATAAAGTAAAATAAAATAATGTAAATAATACATTTATTTATTTATTAAAATGCAATTATTACACAATACATAATGTATTGCATAATTATAATAATGATTAAATAATTTATTGAATATTTATATTAAATATATCAATTTAATTAAATAAATATTTTTTAGAATTTTAAATATTTCAAATTTAGATTGTTAAATATTAAATCATTAATTTAATAAATAAATATCTAAACATAATTAAATAAAATAATTTATTTATTAAAATGAATAAAATAATGTTGTCATTATCTGAGCATGTATTTTTAAATAGTCTAAAAAAACCATCTAATAAAGTCTAAATACATTGAGTTCAGATATTTATACAAGTCAACCCAGACACTCACCCCTCAGACAGTTTCAAAACATTTGTTTTTATCTACTACTCAAAATACGGTTGTAATCTATTTATTTATACTTTGACATAGCAAGGAAACTTGGAGGAAAAGGAGACATTTGCTTTTAATATTTGAAAATTATTTTGTTGATTTAAAAAAAATAAAAACCTTAACACATGAGCATTTCTTCTTAAATAACACTGTGAAGTTTCTGAGTCGCATTCTATTAAAAGTGCTGATAAAATGGCCTCCGTTACTCATTTAAATTATCAGATGAATGGGTAACAAATGAAGTAGAGAGCTTTTTAATTATTTATGAATGTATTGCTTGTGGATGGAGTGCCACATAGAGTTACCTCTCTTTTTGGCTTTGCTTTGTGAGCAGCAGTGGAATCTATGAATGAGATTAAACATAAGGACATTCACAGAAATTCTTAATGAACTTCTGGGGAAGGGCAATAAGTGCAAGGAAAAAACTGCAGCAAGACTAATTACAAATTTCAAGTGGTCATCGCTTAATTATAGAAGCTTTTAAGTTCAAGTAATATATATATTTTATGAGCCTACCATATTGTATTAATTACCACAAACTGCACTTTTGAACACTTATCTTTTCACATATTTCTTATTCTTAGTACTTAAAATTACCCTTATGATTGATAAGTAAATGGATTTTACTGACAATGCATTTATTTACATAAATAAATAATGCTGTTTATATATATAAAAACAATTGAATATGTGTATGTGTTCAATGAAATTTTTTTTTCAAATTAACATCTTAATTCTACCACATTGGTTCCAAATAGATATAGACTTTATAGATTCATCAAATATTTTATTCTCAAATTTATATCTCCTTTGTGAAGTAAATGAGACTCTATATATTAAATATAATCCTATCACATGTAACAGTTACTAGTGCATCCCAGGGCATACATAGGTCAGGTCCTACTCAAGGCATCACGGGTAACTGGATTTAACTTTCTATCCTAGGAGTCTTCTGTATATTTCTGTGGCTTTTATACTACAATCAGGAGGAAGAATTCCTTTGCTAAAAGCTTCCAAATCACTATGTGAGTAGATTATTTGTAGACTAGTGATATAATATTATAGTTTAATATGTAAAGCATGATAAAATAAAATGCTATTGCCATATTTAATTTGTTCAGTAAAGCATTCATTTAGTTATCAAGCATTCATTTGCTTTTTTTTTTTTAAGATTTTGTTTATTTATTTGACAGACAGAGATCACAAGTAGACAGGCAGGCAGAGAGAAAGGAAGGGAAGCAGGGTCCCTGCTGAGCAGAGAGCCTGATGTGGGGCTCTATCCCAGGACTCTGGGATCATGACCTGAGCAGAAGGCAGAGGCTTTAACGCACTGAGCCACCCAAGAGCCGAGAGCATTCATTTTCTTTATCCAGAAGAGATAGAACAATATTATATAGTAGAAAATACAGTAAATAATCTAGAAACCTTGATCATTTTGTTTTGGCAATTTTAGAACATAAAATTAGCTAAAGCTCAAGTGCAAGTTATATTTGTATCATAGGAGGAAAAGTTAATTAAAAGTTTGTTTATTACCATAGTTTAACACTTCAACAAAATGATAACGAGTCAAAAATTAATGAATATATGAAGTATACAATAAAAACAATAATCTTGAGTGTATGTGACTCACTGTAGGTATTGATAGGCTAGAAACCAAAGGGAAAGTATCTATAGGGTTTGTTCACTTCCATGCTCATCAGATTAATAGGCTTTCTCACATTGCTTCCTTCACCACATTAATTTGTCTAATGAAGTTTTCAAGATTTAGAGACAGTGATAGGTTCATGGCTGGAGAGAATGTACAGAATCTAAGATAGTTCAGCAGTGATTATTATTTAAGAGAAAGACAGCATGGGAGGTGAGGGGGGGAAGGAAAGGGATAAGAAGAGAGAATCTTAAGCAACTTCCTTGCCTAGCACAGAGCCTATAGGGGCTTCATCTCATCGCCCTGAGATAACAACCTGAGCTGAAATCAAGAGTCAGATGCTTATCTAATTGAGTCACCCAAGTGCACCATTTTTTTCCCTGTATCTTTATTCTCATCTCTTTCTGTAACTGAGTTTCCCTTCAAAATCAGGACTTGCATACACAACCTAAATAATTATTTTGGGATTTGATCACGTGGAAGAGGAGAGAATGAGAAGAGCTAAGTGGTCCAGGAGAAACATATATGAGTTCAGACTGAGTGGATTATGATTGTGGACAACTGAGCATCAATCCTAATGCACAGAATACATCTCAGAATTATTTTCCTGAAACAAGAAAGAATCTGTTTAACCCACTGGCTTCTGCATCCTATCCACAGTGGTTAAAATTCATCACAGAAGTAATTAATGTCCCTGACTTTTCTATTACTGGGCATGAGAGAGGAGCTGAGTGGGCTTGGTCAGTGTCCCACCTAATGAAAGGCAGAGCAGATTCAGGCCAAAAAAGAAAAATTATTAGTTCTTTCCAAATTAGATTTAATGGGATTCTATTTTTCATTCCTGAATTCATTTTACATTTTATATTTTATCGATTTTTCTAAGCTTTGGCCAATATTCACTGCATTTTTGAATAGCTTTTATATATTATTGTAAATCATTTTTCTGCTACATTTGTTTAGTCATGGTTATCCATTTCTTCTTCCAAGTTTTTCAGATATGTGATATCAATTTCCAAATAAATTATTTAAAATGTTTATTTTTTATACTAAACTTCTATGAAAAACATTGATATATGTATTACGGCATATTGTTCCCCTTTCAACTTAGTTTTTAAAATGTGAATGTTCCTTGGCAAATATATATTGTTTCTTTTTATGTTTATGTAGATTCTTCATAATTTTCCCAAGCTCATTGGCTTATGGTTTATATTTTTTAATAATTTTCCAACTGCCAATTAATAGATTTTTTTCCATTACCTTGTCTAAGTTGCTATTGCCATTATAAGTAAAAAGCATCTGGAAATCTATATCCCTGTCCAGTTTCCTCAGATCACTCATTATTTTCAGGATCTAGTTGGATTTTCTTACAGGTTCCAGGTGGACAAGCTTTTGAACTGGTGCTAATTATTATTTCCATTTCTGGCTTCCTGCATTTACCAGCTTAGGGATCATTTTGAACAATTATGATGAAATGAGGCATCATATTCTTATTCTCAACTTCATTAATAATGATATTAGTATAACATGTCCTACAAGATAATAATAGATACATGTAAAATAATTTCATTGACCAAAAAAGTGGTGGAAAATGTAAATAAAACACAGTGGCAACCAACTAGTCATTTCAAGTTGAGCTATTTTTCCCCCTTTATCTCCCTCCCTCTTTAATTTCCTGTAGCACATTCCTACAAAGTATTTTAAGGTGTTTTAAATGCACATACATAGAGATCATCATGGAGTCTAACTCTAATAATTCCTTGTCAGTTTTAAATATTTTAAGTATTGTTCATTCCTATGTCAGTTGTCTATTAACTTTTTCTCCACACTGCACTTAATTGCAAGGAAATATTTAATTTTAATATAAATTAATTAATCACTTTAATAAATATTTTTACCTTATGGATTAATCTTTGATGCTTATTTCTTAATTTTTTTAACTTTTAATATTTTATTTATTGAGAGAGAGAGAGAGAGAACAAGTGCCAGCAGGGGAAGCTGCAGAGGGAGAGGGAAAAGAAGAAGCATGTTCCCCACCAAGCAGGGAGTCAAGCTCAGTCTCAGGGCCTTGGGATCATGATCTGAGGTGAAGGCAGAGGCTTAGCTGACTGAGCCACTGAGTCTAATTGTTATCTTTGATATTTAAGGAAATACTTTATCATCTCTAATTGATCCCCTATGTCACAAATACAGTTTTCTCTATGGTGCTATTAATTTTATTGTCTTCAAATTAGCCTCTTTTTCTAGAAGCATTTTTAATCAGTCTCTTAGGTCTATAATTTAGCTTTTATACATTTCATTTAGTATTTTATTTTATCTTCATCATCTCTGAGTATTTCTAACCAGTACTCATTGGTCAAATCTTTCTTATTAATCTATTCCAAAAATTTGTTTGTTTCTATAAGATTTTGTTATTACTGCTGTCGTTCTTAGGTTTTGCCTTTATATTCTTTTTGTTTTGATTTGTTGTTTTATGCTTTGGTGTTTTTGTTGTATTGTTTTGTTTTTCTTTTGAATTAATACAATTAAACCTTTAGATTTCCTTCATACCTTTAATTATTGTCACTTGTTTTCACAAATGATATTACCATAGTACAGTAATTCTAAATATTTCTGAATTAGCTGTATTATTTCTTTTTAGGTATAAAGTTAACTTCCAGTTACATGGACTTAATATTTTGGTCATTCTATTCTAGTTTTATTGCCTTATCATTGTAAAATATAGCCTGATACTTAACTCTAGGGAATGATGTGGGAGAGCTAGGTTCTTGTCTCTTGGAGTCAAAGAAGGAATCTCGTGGGCAATGGAGAGTGAGTAAGTGACAGAAGTTTATCAAGTGAATATATAGAAAAAGCTCTCACAACTAAGAGGGGTCCCCACACAGTTAACAATGAGTGCCTTCAGGGTTTATTTTTTATAAAAAGGTAACCAGGCAACTTTAATCCTTTTAACATCTCTATCAATAACTGCTGCAATGGCTTACCTCCTTTTTAGGGTCTGATTATTCTTTTTTGGTTACAGGTGTTTTTCATAGAGACACCCACACCACATGACCCACCCCATACACCTAGGGCAGGGTGGTCCTCCATCCCACAGGCCTAGATCAGGGTGCTCTTCCCTGGGGTAGGGTGGCCCAATTTATCACTTTACTCTGGTTTTCCCACACCACATTTTGGGGATTTCTGAGAGCCTGTTCACAAAGTTCCCTATGGATCTCTTCCTCCCTAGCCCCACCTGTCCGTTACTCATTTTGAGAGTTGATATTACCAAAGTACTGTAATTCTTAAAATTTCTGAATTAGCTGTATTATTTCTTTTTAGGTATGAAGTTAACTTCCAATTATATGAATTTAATATTTTGGTCATTGTTTTCTAATTTTATTGCCTCATTCTTGGAAAATATAACCTGATATTTAACTCTAGGAATTTATTGGCATATACTTCTGGCCTAAATAATGGCCTGTTTGTGTAAATGTTCAACTTATGCTTATATACTTACTGAAGACTATTGTTTTGGGGTCAGGATGGCTACATTTATTAATAGATCAGGATTATTAGATTCTCTAAATTTTGATGTCTCTTAATTTAATCTAATTAAATTATCAGTTAATGAAAGAAGTTAAATTTTTTATGTACTACTGCATCTAAACTTATCAAAGTCTTTTGCTATAATTAGACAAGTATGTCATCCTGTTTTTATACCAAGTCTTACATTAAAAAAATCATACTATCTGAAATATTATTTTTTATTATTATTATTTTTATTTTTATTTTTAAGGATTGTATTCATTGGGGTATCTGAGTGGCTCAGTCAGTTAAGTGTCTACCTATAGCTCAGGTCATAATACCCGGGTCCTGGGATAGAGCCCCACAGGGGGTTCCCTGCTCAGTGGGGTGCTTCTCCCTCTCCCTCTGTTATTCCCCCTGCTGTGTGCATGTTTTTCTTTTCTCACTCTCTCTCAAATAAATAAGTAAAATTTAAAGATTATCTCTCTCAAATAAATAAGTCAAATTTTTTTTCTCAATGGGAGGGAGAAGCAGACTCTCCACTGAGCAGGGAGCCTGATGCAGGCTCAATACCAGGACCCTGGGATCATCACCTGAGCTGAAGGCAGACACTTGAACCGACTAAGTCACCCAGGCACTCCAGTTGTTTGTTTATTTATTTATTTTTATTATGCATATGTTTTATCTCTCTTTTTCCAAGTCTTTTTTTCGATCTTTTTACTTTTTTCATAAAACTGAATTATTTCAAGATGACTTGGTCATCCTCTTTTCCCCCACCCCATAGGTCATAGTGTACATTTTAACTGTTAAAATAATATTAGCATTTAAGTGCTGCCTACACAAATTAAGGAAAATTATCTGTGGTCTGTATTCCTGAAAATATTTTTTTTAATTATGCCTTCCTATTCCAATGACATTTTAGAAGAATCTAAATGTTTACATTTGTGATTATTTTATTCAAGATAATAAAGCTATTACCTCATTCTTTTTTTATATCTGATGTTATTTAAAAAATTTCTGTCAGTCTGATTCTTGTTTCTTTATTAATGAATTATTTCTTTTTCTCTCTAACACTTATGATTTTGTTTTTTTTTTCCCTTTGGTATGTATGCCCTAGTTTGGGATTCATAGAGTCAACTAGTTATGAATATATTCTTTCCTTTCTTGTATGTAAGTTTTAATCCAGTGTCTTGACTATTTTATGCTTGAGAAATAGATGTACATTAATATTCAAATATTTCCTTCCTTTTTCTTCTTTCATTTAAAAAAAGTCATTTATTTTATTTTATATAAAAAATATTTATTTATTTATTTGGAGTAGAGAGAGAAAGTCATGAAGAGTGGCTAATGATATACTTTCAATTTGGGAGGAGCTGAGGGATAGCACAAGCCTCCAAGGTATTTTATAAACAAGGTTTCCAGGACCTGTAGGGGCTAGCTATTGTTAGGGAAAGGTCATTTATTACTATTTAGTAAAAGCTCAGGGAAGAGACTCTTCTGATGTGTATCAGTGGGTATATGCTTGGGAGATGATTGCCAATGTATATCTTGAGGGCAGGGGTGGGGAGTAGAGATAAAGAAGTTTCCAAAGAAATTTTTACATGTGAAAGTAGATTTTCAGTATCCTGGGGGGTGGACTAAGAATGCTTTTTGCCCTGAGTGGATGTGTCCACATGGAAGCAGCTGAGTCCCCAGAGGAACTTCAAGGACTTGTCAACAGGCTATGAGTAGTAAGGAAATCTAATTTTTTCTCTAGCTTTTGTTCCACACACATCACCTACATCTTACACCTCTTTTATATTGATAATTTTAAGGCTTTGCTGGTATCCAGATGACTATATCCTTAAGTGACTTCTTATCTCTATTGGATCCATTACGTATTCTATCCATTGTATTCTTAATTCAACTAGATTACATATATTTAATCTATTAGTACCACTAGGTTCTTATTCTTGTTTTTATTTCAAAATCTTTCCTTATTTCCTTACATTATTTATTGGGTATATTTTAAATCCCTGATATACTCACTTATTATATATAAGCTGTCAACCTTATTCTTATTTTGAGGTAGCTATATCTTTTTGGGTTTTAGGACATCATAACAACAATGCCAAACAATTTTCAGACAACAGCAGGATCTCCAAGAATTCAACTAAATTCTGACACTATCTACCTCAACATAGTGTAAGATTTCATCAGTTAAGGGATCAGTCCTCCAAGACTATCTCCAACCCCACCTCAGACGCCAGTCTCACTGTAGGCCCCAGGTTATTACCTGTGCTTGTGACTGAGCAACTACAGGTTGGAGGTCCCAGTGGCCTACTTCTTACGTTCTTTTAATTTGTTACAGGGACTCACAAAACTCAGAAAAATACTTACTTTATGTTTGCCAGCTTATTAAAAGATATAATAGAAGATTTAAATCAATAGATAGATAAAGAAGTGCACACGGCAAGGTATGGAGAATGGGCACAGAGCTTCTATTACCTTCTGGAAGACTGCCACTCTTCCTGCCTTTTCATACATTTAACAAACTAAAAGCTTTCTGAACCCAGTCCTTTCAGGTTTTCTGTGGAGGCTTCGTGACATAGTCATGACTGACTAAATCATTGTCATTTGCTGATCTAATCTCCAGCTCCTCTTCCCTCCCCAGATAATCCTGAATTGGGAGGAAGGGGAGGCATGTTGGGCAAAAAGTTATGAAGGCTTTCACCAAGTGGTTGGTCCTTCAGGCAAACAGCCCTTGCCTTGAGTGAGGTCTGAAGGTCACTTCATTAACATAACAAAACACACCTCTCTCACCCTTATCACAGGAAATTCCAAGAGTTTTAGGAGCCATGGTTGAAAACTAAATATTCAGATGACCAAAATATATTTCTTGAAAACCACTATATTACACTACATGCTTAAGTATTTAATTATGTGATCTTTTAAACTAATATTTTTCTAAGAGTCTAAACTGTTCTGTCAGTTATCTGGATTGGGGAGTGATGTATTGCCAAATTTCTATCATTTCAGTCCAGGAAGTCAAAGAGAAACAACAGGAGAGCCCCTTAGGGCAGGAAGTTCAAAGTTACAATGTTGACTACTACACCCTTTTCTTGATTTTTTTTTAAACAAGCAAATCATCTCTTCAGAGTTGCAGTTTAAAGCCAAGAATATGCGGAATTGGGAGAAAAAAATAGTTAAATTTGGAGACTTGCAGAGGTAGAATCAGAGTAGTGAAAGCCATTACAGTAACTGAACTAACTGAGGTCAGTCTTTGGTGAATCACAGAAACAGGTGGAGTTGTCAAACAAAGGAATCTTTGTTTACAACATACAAGGAGATCACAGGGAATAAGTTCCAAAGCCTTGACTGTTTGAACAGGAGAGAGAGATTTTTATTTCGTATTTAAGATGAATACTCAGAAGGGAGAGTTTTATTATCCCGTGTATGGTTGGTCATAAGGTTGTGGATGCATGCACATCCACATATGTATTTGTGCAATATGTATTGCATGTTCACCTGAATGAAGCTTGTATTCCACCGAGGGCAGAAACTTCAACGTTAGAATAAAGCAGAGGTAACTGTTGGACAAGGGAAAGGGACTCTGCAGGCTTCAAGAGCAGATATAAAGTAGATGGGGTCTTGGACTGATTTTCTGCGACAAGGTATGCAAGGCCTTGATTACTTTTGAAATAGCACTAGGAGTTTTACCACTGATTTATTGTCTCAAAAGCTTAGGCTATTTTCTGGTCTGGTGGTGACTGTTAGTTTTCCCATTGCCTTGTTCCCTCAAAATCCTTAACTAGTGAGGTTTTTGCATTTCTTTGTAAGAACCTCCCAGGAAGTTTTGGAAGAAGTGTGCTTGGGCAAGTACACAGGTCCGGTATAGATCATTGAAAACAGCTGGGGACAAAAAATGACTTTTCTTATGTCAGGAAAACTATATCTCATCTTTAATTTTCTGGGAACCTCTAACTCTTACTGCTGATGTTACCAGCAGGCATCTGAGATACTACTGATTGTTCTCTTGAACCTAAGGAAAAGGGAATGTAGAAAGCAAAAGACAAAACCTTAAAATCTATCCTGCAACTCATCAATTCACTGCAGCCACCTCTCTGTCTTTCCCGTTCTCTTTTTCTCTCTTTCTCTTTCTCTCTCACTTTCTCTCTCACATACGCACAACACACGCAAATCAACTTAAAACAATTTTTAATTTTCCCTATTCCATTTTAATATACTTGAGGCATGATCATTTTCTTAGTAAATACAAGAAAAAAAATCTAGGATTCCATCATTCTGTGTGATCAAAGTATTGAGGAATTTACTTCCAATAGCACTTATAAAAACATATTTTATTTAAGTAATATTATATAATCAGGTGCCTGCATTTTTCTTATTCTCCAACTAGTGTTATTTGGCAATTAATATTTTGTCAATCAATATTCCCCTATATCTGAATGTGTGGGCAGTGAGAGGTGAGTTAGAGGCAAGGATGGTGAACACTCCCAACAACTGCAGACTACATATATCTTAAGCCATGATTTTCTTTGCAAAGGTCAACATTGATAATGTTCTAGTCATACCTCCGTGTACCAAAGAGAAGTAGCATATTTCTTGAAAGACACAGCTATCAAAGCTCCATTGAGAAACCGTAAAGATGGAGAAGGGATTTGCAAATTCTATATCTGATAATGGACATCTACTCTGATTATTAAAAAATGAATAAAAATATAAAACCTTACTAATAACCAGAGTATCCAATTTTACATGTGAAGAAAATTATTGAAGAGACATGTCACCAAAAGGATATGGATGGCTTATAAGCACATGACAAATTTCTCAACATTTAGACATTAAAGAAATACAAATTAAAATCATAATGAGACATGCTTACATATCTATTAGAATGGCTAAAATTATAAAGGCTAATTGTACTTGGTCTGAGCTAGAATGAGAAGCAACAAAAAATCTAAACTGTTGTTGGCATATATCATGATACCACCACTTTGGAAAATAGTTTGAAAATTTTTTTAAATGCAAAATATGTTGCAGTTACACAAATAGCCATTTTACTTCTAGGCATTTAACCAAGAGAAACATACCCTATGTTCATACAAGGACTTGTATGTGAATTTCATAGCAGCTTTTAGAATTGAAAACAGTGGAAATGTTGTTCATCAATGTCCATCAATAGAGAAAAGACAAATTATGATCTATTCATTAAAGAGATTACTATTCAACATCAAAATGAACTATTTACAATTGGAGATTCTCAAAGTAATGATGCTGAGAAAAGAAAAGCCAGGCCATGAATAGTATATACTGTGTGATTCCATGACTATAAAAAATCTAGAAAATACAAATGTATATATAGTCACAGTCATCAAATATTTTGGTGTGATTTTAGTGCCTTCTTCTGTGCTCCCATAGCTTCCTACACTTGGATCTCCGAGCATTTGTTACACCATGTGAAAATATGAACTCTTTTTCTTTATTCTGTCTTACTAGAATAAGAATCCTTGAAATTTTATGGACATTTGAACTCTCAGTTATTAGCAGAAATTCTATCACACAGTAAGTTTCCAAATATAAAAGCCAGAGTTTTACAATGACTTCTAAGCTTTCACATGATCTAGCCACTCATTTAACCTCGGTGACCTCTTTCCCTGCTACTCTTCAGTCACTCACAGTGGCCTCCTTGCTATTCCTCAGATATGCCAGGCATGATCCAACCTTATGGCCTTCAAGATAGCCAATTCCTTTGTCTGGAGTGACCTTATTGCTGATAGTTCTGGGAAAATTCATCACCTTTCCATACCTTTGTTCAATTGTCAGCTTCATTGTAACTACCCTGATCTTCCTATTAAAACTTTTAGCTCCCCATCCCCTGCCTAGCAACCTTGATTTTTCTCGCCCTGATGGAATTTTTATTTTTCCCCATTGTACTCATCATTTTTGAATGCACTATGCAATTTTTATTAAGGTTTATAGCTTTTAATTGTCTCGCCCATTAAAATACAAGTTCTAGGGCGCCTGGGTGGCTCAGTGGGTTAGGCCGCTGCCTTCGGCTCAGGTCATGATCTCAGGGTCCTGGGATCAAGTCCCGCATCGGGCTCTCTGCTCAGCAGGGAGCCTGCTTCCTCCTCTCTCTCTCTCTCTGCCTGCCTCTCTGCCTACTTGTGATCTCTCTCTCTGTCAAATAAATAAATAAAATATTTAATAAAATAAAATAAAATAAAATAAAAGTTCTACAAAGCCAAGTATTTCATTTACCAGTGTAGTCTGAAGTAATATCTGCCATATAATAGGTTCAATAGACAATTGGTAAATTTCAGAATAAATTAATGTTGAGAGTATACTGACTTTTATAAGTCATTTCAATAATTTTTTCCAAAAAATAAACTATGTAAAACATTCCTAAAATTTACTTTCAAAATATTTTATAGCATATAATGGACAATATACATAAGCCTTAAAGAAACAATCATATAAATAACCATTTCATACCTACTTAAAAACTGCATAATACCACACTCCTAGATCCTCTCTGAACGCTCTAAAATAACCCTTCAAAGGAAATACATTTTTAAAAATAACAGAGTTTATGTCAAATAATTTAATAAAAGTTTCATTCATCTATGTAGATCATAATAAATGTTTTTAATAAGCATGAAATTATAACTCTGAAGTGTGCTAAAATGAAACCACCTGCGAAGGGTGAGAGAACAAAAATAAACATCATTTTTCCAAATAAGAGGAATTTATTACCTTTGAATCAAAGCATGTGGATTTGTTCAAACTGGCCATAAAGGAATATGGAGACACAAACCATAGAAACGTTTGCTGCTTTTCTGCATTTTTCAAAGCTGAGTTTTTAGCTGGAGGCCGCTCCTTTATGAAAAATTGCTGATACCATATAGTAAAAGCTATTATATGATCTTTTACAAACCATTTCCTATCTTTGCATTCTCATGTGCCAAGACAGACACGGATTATTTAAAACCCTGAAGAGAGTGCTCTTGCATTTAAATTGCCTGTAACCTTCGTGTAATAGATTTATGATTGATGATAGATTTAGTTAAAATATAACTATTTTACATATTTACTCTCAGTAAACAATTTCAACCTATGCTCACTTAAGTAACTTGGTGCATAATCCCTTTCCTATTAAACCATGGTGCAAGGACCAATGCCGCGTTTCCGAGGGAACCCCAAGCTATTTTTCTAGAATGGCCTGTTTGCACTCCCTTTGTGGAGCACCTACCCTGGAGGTCATGTAATAACCAATGACCAAAAAAACAAACAAAAAACCCAAACATCCAGGTCAAAGTGCCATCCCTGCCTGGAGAAGAGGACACTGCTCAGACACATCCTGGGCAGGCATCTCAGCCCAGGCCTGTGCTGGGGAAGCTGGTTCCTGGCTTTGGGCGCAATCTGGAAGCCAGCAAACTGACCCAAGAGTGCAGCTGGCGTTAGGACTGATGATCTTTTGAAGCCAGGCCGCGGGCGGACACCCGCTCAGGGAACCAGGCTAGGAGGCTGCCCAGCGCCAGCGCTGGCAAAGCTCGCACCCCGCCAGCATTTAGCCCTGCAACCCAGGCCAGGCCCGGCCTCAGGAGGGAGGGTGCCGGGGGCGGCGCAGAGAAGGGGCTTTTTCTAATTCCCAAAGCAGGAAGTGAGCTCACGGAGGACTCAGGAGGGAGGTGGGCGGGGACGGGTCGGGGGCGGCCCAGAGAAGGTACTTTGCTAATTGCCAAGACGGGAAGTGAGCTCACGGAGGACTTGGCAGAGACTCTGGGAGGACCAGGAGCGGCTGGCGGAGGAGGGGCGCGCAGCGCCAGGGTGTTGTGCTGTGGCCCAGTCGGGACTGCAGGACCCACCGGACTCGCCGCTGCCCGTGCTCTACTGCGCTCCAGCACAGCCCCCCAGGCAGCTCTGTCCTGTTCCCGCTGCCTGCTGCCCCTCCCCGCCTTATGGATTCTCAGGAGTACTCTCTGCTCAGAGGTAAAGTGACACCGTGCCGCGCTCTCATCTGGAGCAGAAAACGAGGGCCACTAGCGGGGGTCGGGGGTGTCCCGGCCTAGGCTCCCGCGAACCCCAGGGCACTGGGACAACCCTGGACACCGCGCCGCACCCTGTCCGCAAGGGGTCCGGCCTGGGACAGCGCTGCAGGAGGTACCCCCCACCCGCCAGCGGGCAGGCTAGCCCCTGTCTTTGGCACACCCACGCGCATGTCAGAGCCTCCTGCCATTCCCAGGGCACCCAGAACCCAGAGAGTGAGGCCTTGGGTGCTTTCTTGTGACAGATTCAAGGCAATTCTTCGACTTTGGGACTTCAGAGTTAACATAGTTTTCATTTGAGATTATTATTTTTGTGTGGGGGCCATAGATTTCATTTGCCCTATGGTTGTTTTCACTCCCGGTTCTGAAGAAGCCCCTAAATCCTAACCCTGTTGAGGACTCCAAAAGCTCTCAGAGCAGCAGTGCTGGGGGACAGTGTGGCACCTGGTTTGGTTTCTCATCTGGCCTGATTCTCTGGCAGCCCTGCTCTGTCCTCCTCAGACTTCAGAGCAATATGTGAACAAGCAGAGAAGGGACCAGGGGGTCAGGAAGGTGGCCACCGAAGAGTGACTTCTCTGGAGGTTGGCTGAGCTAGCAAGTGAGCATGTTAGTCCAGCTCTGCCTGCAGTCAGGATGGAGCTGAACAGGGGCCAGGGAAGGGGAGGAGGAGCAGAGAGTGGGGACAAAGGGACCAAAGAGGAGATTCAGATGAAGGGAACTAATGAAGAGGAAAGAGAAGAAACTCTAGAAGACAGGCATGTAGAAAGAAAAAGGGATGAAGTTGGCATTGGGAAAGGGCACCACCAGGGAAGGAGAGAGGGGAAGGGAAGAGGGAGGAAGAGAGGAAAGGGGAAAGGGAGAAGGGAGGAGTCAGCATGCCAGGGCTCCCCCTGAATCTGAAGAAGAGGTAGCTGGTCCAGCTTGTCAATCCGGGTGCTCACTCTTTGGTCCCAGTTTCTACTCCCAGTGCTTCTGGGCTTTGCAAGGAAGGCAGGCTGTCTCCTGGGACCTACAGGAGCCCACTGGAGCCCAAAGGAGGGTGCGAGAGGTATGATGCCACCGGGTCCTGTCCTGAGCTGCTCCCAGCCACCAGCCTCACCACATGGTGCAAGAGGGACCCCAGAACAAAGGAAGGACACAGGCCCGCATGTCTGCCGGTGGCCCTGGGCACTTAGCTCATCGCAGTGAACCACACAGCCTCCTCAACCCAGGCTTTCAAAGCCTCCTTCTTCGTTCCTGGCTTTCATGTCTGTAGGAACATGAGCCAGATCTAACTCATCTCTGACAGACAATTCTGACTCACCCCGTGTCAGATTTTTATTAGTGGCTGTGATAGAGTAAGATAGCAATGCTCCAACAAACGGACTGTTTCCTCCCACTTGACCTCAACAGTCTTATATATTTTCTTAGTGAAAACATCTTGTCTCCTTCCATTAAGCTCATAACGTGGTCTAATAGTATACATGTGCCTTCGATAGATGCAAGGCGATACAGAGGTCCTTTTTTTTAAAAAAATTTTATAAGGTAAAGTCAGTGAACACATCCACCTTGACGAATACGTCTCTAAAATGTCAATGCAGGCAAAGCTTTTTCTGCCTACAGTTTGGAGCCTACGTGGTGACGTTTTTAAAATGCTTTCAGTCCCTCAGTGAGGCTCTTAGAAGCTAGCCAGGGCTTACTACGTGCCAGGCACTGTGTCAGGTGTTGGAGCTAAAGGGAAGGAGAGCTTGGAGGCTGGCTGGGGAGGGACATCCATGACACAACCACAGCTAGAAACGGAGGCCAGTGCTAGAAAAGAGAGAGCAGTCTGCATGGAGAGTGTGTACCATGGGGCTTGTGGGCTCACGAATAAGTGGGAGTAACTGGAGTGGGGAGATGGGGAGAGGAAGAGGGTCTTCCCATCAATGGGAATCACCTGTGCTTGGAGGCAGGCACCATGAGGGGTCTCCACAGGAAGAGGGAGGCAGTGTGGTTGAAGGGCAGAGAGATGGGGCAGAACAGGCATCAGTCAGTTGGAGGGGTATGAAGAGACTGATGGGAGGATTATGGGTGCCTTTGGAGGACTGAGAATTTGTTAGAAGATCAGTGCAGATTTCTATGGAGACAAATGCCAGGAACTGATAGGTCTTTGAAAGGTCACTCTGGCTGCCTTTTGGCAAAGGGGTTGGTAAAAGGCACTGGCAGGTGTGAACACACCAGGTGGGAGGTGAGTGCAGGAAATCAGGTGAGGGAGCATGGGAACTTGGTCCGGGGCTATAGAAGGGAGAATAGCCTTTAAGGAGTTCCACAAATTGGCACCAGCTGTGGCTTCATTACAGAGCTGGAAGGGGGAGGTGGGTGTGTCCTGGAGGTTACAGAAATTACATGACAAAGGGACGTCTTTTTAGATCTTTTTTTCAACTAGAGGAACTCTCACCTTATTGATAGAATTCCAGAGTGGGAACCGATGGACATGAGGACATCTTTGAAATGTCTGAATATGTTCTTCAACATCTTTGCAAGTGACGAGGAAACCTTGACCTTAGGAGGCCTCGGCCCTCTTTGTAGCCAAAAAGACTTCACCTACAGATTTGGGTTCTCCCTTTTAAAGTCAAGGAGACAGTCCTTCCAAAGGACACCTCCTATCATTTTACCCTCTCATCATGCCTCACGTGCTGGGATCTCCAAGACCCTCTGTTCCAGGTTGTGAGTATCCACTTTGGCCGGGCTGGTCTTGCCAAGAACACCACCACAGGAAATCTAGAGCCTGTAGTGCTATGAATAACATCATCTAAGACTGTATTTGCTGCCCTCATGGCCTCTTCCCACCATGACTCACTGAAGCTTTTTACACATTGTATCCATTAAGCTATAGTTCCCAAAGCTCATCTTCTCTAGTGCCATTAATTTTTAGGGGTTTTAAGGTTTGCCTGCAAACCTTAAACTTGTCCCCCTTAATTGGATCCCTGTGCCCCCACAATGTCTTTGAATGCCTTTCACCATGATCCGCGAATGAGATCTGAGACCACTGCTGGTACCTAACACTTCTTGGCACCTTGTCTGTTAGGTTGTTGGAAGAGGGGCTGGCTATGGAGGTGAGTGGGGATGGGAGTGGGAGGATTTCTCCCTTCACTTCCCTTTTTGTTTTTTCAAATAATGGGTTTTGAGGGGGAGGGAAAGGTTAACCAGACCATTTATTTTCCATCTCCCATCGATAAAATGTTTACCACTGCCCACTGGAAGAATTTAGATCTTTCGTTTGAATCTCCAGGAAAATCTCCCAAACCCAGACCACCACCATGTGGATTCAGCCATCTTCTGATTCACCTCCAGATTGTCTCCTCCTAACTGCTCAAGCCACAGGTTAAGGGCGAAATGTTCAATGCCCAAGCAAGTATGTGGGGAACACGTTTATCTAAGCAATTGCATGCAGCTCTGTATCTGCATACAGGGGGTCTCTCCCAAGCCTTTCCAACCTCAGAAAAACAAGACAAAGCCCCAGCGATCTGGGGTAGATATTATTCATTCATTCCTGGGTTCAACACTCATGGCGGATCCCCACCAAGACAGTGGGAGAGCAAGGACTGGAGAAATCCTCGAGGCTGAAGTCTGAGGAGGATTTCAAATTCATCAGTTGTGGATAACCCTTGGTGCTCATCATATCACGTGTCCTCCTTAATGCCTATCACCCAGTTACTCCATGTCTCCCACTTCCCTTCCCACGCAGCATCTCTCAGTTTGTTTCCTATAGTTAAAGGTGCCTCATGGTTTGTCTCCCTTTCTGATGACTCCCATTCAGATTTCCCTTCCTTTTCTCTGATCCTCTGTACTACATCTTAATCTCAACAGTCAAGCAGTGGTAGTAATTCAGTCATGGAGTCATGCATATTCTAAATCTGATGAGGTGGATTCCTACACTGCCTTTGTCTCTGCTAGAGCGCTTACATTTGTTATATTATTGCTGCTGTGTTCATCTTTCTCGTTCACTGAATGTCTGATAAAAGAATTAGTAAAATGTGTGACTGCAGAAAATACAATGGTCATGGATGATGAAGATTTTCTCCTTGACCAGACTGGAGTCAAGTTCCTCTGAGTCCTCTTTCTGTCCAGCCTTGACCTCAGGCTCCACCCACTTAGCCCAGTTTTAGCAAGAAATCTGCTTAGTCATTTTTCAGCAATCTCCTATCCTACTCTTGATATCTGATCAAATTCCTTATCTCTCACCCCTGGTATCTTAACACTCTTTTTTTTTTTTTAAGATTTATTTATTTTGACAGAGAGAGAGCCTGAGCAGGGGGAATAGCAGAGGGAGAGAGAGAACCAGACTCCCCACTGAGCAGCAAGCCCAATGCCAGGCTTGATCCTGGGACCAGATCATGACCTAAGCCAAAGCCAGAGATTTAGGGAAGTAAGCCATCCAGGTGCTTCAGTATCTATAACGCTTAATATCTGATCAAATCCCTTATTCCCAGGGCACCTGGTTGATGCAGCTGGTTGAACGTTTGACTCTTGGTTTCTGCTCTGGCCATGATGTCACGATCCTGAGATTAAGCCTCACGTCAGGCTCTATGCTCAGTGAAGAGTCTGATTAAAATTCTCTTTCCCTCTCTCTCTACCCCTACTCCTGCTCCCTCTCTCTAAAATGTATTAATAGGTCTTTTAAAAAATTCCTTATCCCCTGATCTCAATAGTTTAGGACCCTAGCTTTCCTTCAACAATATTACTGTCCAGATGGTTTAGCCAGAATCCCTTCATCCTTACCCTTGATGTTCCATCTTAATTTTACATTCAGTGACCCCCACCATGCTCTTTAGCTGTAAATCTCCATTTGTCTGCGCTGAGCCAGATTTCTCTCCCATACTATAAAATAAAATCCAATCGTAGTAGCATCTCTTGAATAAAATCTTCCTTACTGTCTTTAATGGGTGTCACAAATTTTTTTTTTCTTTAACAGTCAGGAGGGTGCTAATGGAGTACCATGACAAAAGGCCTAACTTCCTATAATGGACATTTCCTTGCTTTACCTGACAAATACTCTTTCTCTCTTCTAAGGAAAATTTCCAGTTCTCAGTATAACTGCCAACTGGCCCAGGGGTAGACAAGTGAGTCAGATGAGACCAAAATGAAAGTTCTGTTGAGACACTGGACCTTGTGGATTCAAGCCAAGGACAAAAAAGTGTTGGTACTTCATTATTCTGATGGTCCATTAACTCTTAGTTTTTTGATTCTTGTGTCTATCACTGCCCCTGCCTTTTTGAAGATAATGACCATTCATCTGAGTACACGGTTCACAGAATCCCTTTGCAATGGCCCATGCGGGCCAAGGTAGTAGAGCATAATAGATCTCTGTAAGTTTTTAAAAAATGTCTTTGTCCCTTTTGCCCATGGCCATTAAAGACAAAAGGTCGGGGGTAGGGGGATATTGGAAAAGGTGAAGTTCTAGTTACTCACTGATTTTTTTGATTGGTAGAGAGAAAGCAACACCTACACACAGGGCCAGTGGGTGAGTGGAGGAAACATCTTTGGCTCTAGGAGGAATGGGGGAAGGAGAAATATTAATATTCTTTGTCTTTGGAACTGCCCCACACAGGAAAATGACCTAGCATGACTCTCCTAAAATTCGGCAAGCCCCTTCAATTTAACTGACATCTAGATCTGATACTCCCTGCTGGATAACTCTGATCATTATTTGATTGTTATTTATATTATTTTAAAATTATTTTTAAAGAAAATTTTTATCTAAATACAATTAATTAACATATAATACTAGTGTCAGACATACAGGTTAGTGATTCATCAGTCTTTTATTTTTATTTTTTTTAAAGATTTATTTATTTAACAGAGTGAAATCATAAGTAGACAGAGAGGCAGCCAGAGAGAGAGAGAGAGAGGGAAGCAGGCTCCCTGCTGAGCAGAGAGCCCGACGCAGGCCTCGATCCCAGGACCCTGAGATCATGACCTGAGCCGAAGGCAGCGGCTTAATCCACTGAGCCACCCAGGCGCCCCATCAGTCTTTTATAACACCCAGTGCTCACTGTATCACATGCCTTCCTTAATGTCCATCACCCAGTTACCCCATCCACCCATCCCCCTCCCCTCCAAGAACCCTCAGTTTGTTTACTGTGATTAAGAGTCTCTTCTGAGGGGTACCTGGCTGGCTCAGTGGGTTAAAGCCTCTGCCTTCAACTCAGGTTATGATCTCAGGGTCCTGGGATCGAGCCCCACATCAGGCTCTCTGCTCCCTGGGGAGTCTGCATCCTCCTCTCTCTCTCTTCCTGCCTCTCTGCCTACTTGTGATCTCTGTTTGTCAAATAAGTAAATAAAAATCCTTTTTTTTTTTAAAGTCTTTTCTGGTTTGTCTCCCTCTTTGACTTCATCTTGTTTTTATTTTTGTCCTTTATTCCCCTATGATTCTGTTTTGTTTATTAAACTCCACATATGAGTGAGATCATATGATAATTGTCTTTCTCTGACTGACTTATTTCGCTTGGCATAATACCCTCTACTTTCATCCCTGTCGTTGCAAATAATTGCCATTTATTTTAACTCGACAGAGAAGGCTACTAGAAACAGAGGTGATGGCCCCAGTTCCTGTCCCTCCATGCAGAACATCTGTCAACACCTGTGGACATCTTTTCCTCCCCCCATTCCTATGAATGTTGCTCAGTTGTTACATGGCATGGACAAATGCTGTTGGCTGGTGGCATGGACACACTGGACAAGCTTGGCCTTCGGTAAAACAAAGACTGGATTCAATTACTCAAACTGAAACAGGAATGCTTGGATGAACAAGCCTGCCAAAAAGTCCCACTGGAGGTACTCAACCCGTGCCCCTTCCCTCTTTGGACCAACAACCTGAACTTGAGAGATGAATGGCTTATCCAAGGTTATGGCAAGGTTACACAGAGCTGAAACTAGACACAGGTGTACATGCCTATTGATCAAGGCTGGCTGTGAAATCGAACTGCCTCAAATCTTGATTCTTTTTGCCACTTCTTATTCTCTGACCCTGTTTTTCATAGCTTAGGATGTAGGAATAATAAAAATATCAGCTAATGGGGTATCCTGACATTTTGATGTTTTAGTTCTTGTCAGACATGTACCATAATGCTTAGCACATGGATATGTGTGTGCACACACATGCACATGCTTGACACTCAAAACATTGTTCCCTGATATTAACTTTATCAGTGCACTTTGCATCCACCACCAATTGGCTGTTTTGTCACAAACTGATTAAAGCAGAACTGTCAAGTGAGGAACTTCAAAGCCAAAGCATTAAGTGCTTTGAAAAACCAGCACCTGGGAGGATTTGTCTCAGCATCTGTGATTAGAAGGCAGCAAAAAGAGACTTTGGGGACACAGTTCACCCCTTCGTGAAGCAGCCATTCAGAACTTTCTCCGAAGAGCTAATGCCTAATCTTCCAAAGACCAGCAAGAACAAGCTTATGGTCTGTTAAAATCAGATTTTTAAAAGATTTTTATTTATTTATTTGTGTGAGACAGAGAGAGAGAGTGAGAGAGAGAGAGCATGAGAGGGGAGAAGGTCAGAGGGAGAAGCGGACTCCCCATGAAACTGGGAGCCTGATGTAGTCCTTGATCCTGGGACTCCAGAATCAAAATCAGATTGATTGACTCAATACAGTCAGGGAGGACTTTCCTCAGGAGTCACAGAATGCTGGTTGCCATGAGGGAGGAGTCTTTTACAAAGTCTGGGTTCTCACAGAAGGAGTCTGAAGCACGTGTATGGAAAGCAGAGGTCAGTTCTGGATTAGAAGTTCTTTCTGAGGGGAAATGAGTAGAAGCAGGGATTAACCAGGACTTGGGCTCTGCCTTATTCAGTTCAAGTTGCTGCAACAAATGATGACAGACTGGGTGGCTGAAACAGCAAAACATGTACTATTCCTTGCAGTTCTAGAGACTGAGAAGTCCAAAAGCATGATCCTGGGAGATCTGATATCTAGCAAGGGACTGCTTCATTATCTATAGATGCCCATATTTCTGTTGTAGCCTTGCATGGATGACAGCTGGCAGAACAATCTCTCAGGTCTTTTCTCAGAAGTGCTTTTATCTTATTCACAAGTGTTCCAATCTCATGACCTCATCACCTCTCAAAGCCCATACCTCCTGATGGCACTCCTTGAGGGTCAGGGCTTCAACATCTGAAATGGGACAAGACACACACATTCAGTCCATTAGCAAGTGTTGTCATGAGGACAGCGTAGCTTATCAACTGGGTATCCCCAGGAATCCATGGGACTAGCAAAGCAGAATCTGGGGGCATCACTGATAGGAAAGCAGGAGTTCCCCAAGAGACAGTCCTCATAGCATTTTACAGAGACAGCATGACCCTTGAGAAACAATAGTTTCTGTGACCCATACACCAGCCTTTATCTCTGCCTGTCCTCCCTGCTAGATTCACAGCAAGCCTACTTCTTTCTTTTCCAGTACAAATGGATTTCCACTCTCTGAATCCTGATGAATTTTTGCTCTTTTGCAGTTAGTAGGTTGTCCCTCAGGATTCTGCATGTCTGGATTTGCAATCGTGGCAACTGCCAAAAGTCTAGGGACCTGCGTGGCAGAACCCGGCCTCTACCACTATTGCCCAAGGTAGGGACTCTGGTCCCTTGAGCGTCCTGTGCTGCTGTCAAAGGTCTGTGTGCATTGGCTTAATGTTTTTTTTTTTTAATGTAATTGCTTATACGTGTGTTTGATCATGCTCAAGTGGCCTTTCTGTGGAAATAGTGGCCAAGCCACACCTAGAAGTCACTGAAGAATGTTCTAAGAACTCCTGGTTGGTATGAGGCTAGAGAGAGAGAGAGAAAGAGAGAAAAGAAATCTGCCTCTCTGCATTTTGCAAGCCCCTGGGCAAAATCTGTTGGCTGTGCACTCCTCACACGGAGATTCCAGGCAGGGAGGCCCTCCTGAGCCTCATCTTCCTGAATTCCTCCTCCAGGAGCAATCTCTAGTTTGAGACCAGGGTTAGGGAAGAAAGAGCAGCAAAGCAGGGTCCAGAAGGAAGGACTGCCACAGACCATGGAGCACCAGAGGGCCAGGCTGGTAGCTTCTCACTGTTGGGGTACAAATGGGCTCAGCTCCGCAGGTACAGGGGAGCCCTTGGCCCCTCTGGTGGGCTTTGCAGTGCCCCAAACTCAGGAAGAAAAAAGGCTGGCTCCAGTGACTTATTTTTGACTGGAAAGGAGCTGACAGCAGTGTAAATAAACAAGTAGGGAATGATGTTGGAAAGTTGGAGGGTTTGTCCTTTATATCTCAGCTTTCTCTCCTATCTTCCCTTGCTATGTAGTGTGTTCTCAAAGAAGATTTTGGCATGATATTCCTGTTCACTGATTTACCCCTGCGCTGTATCTTTTCTGCTGTTCAGCTCATCTGGTGAATTCTTTTACTGTAAAAAGTATCTTGCCCTTGCAAGGGCAAGGGCAAGACCTGAGAAATCCCAGAGATTTCAGCTTGCCATCCAGAAGGAAACCAGGCTATTTGGAATGCTGTAAAGGATTCAGAGTAGGGGAAATTGTCTTGGACATCTGAGACCACCCCCACATTCAGCGGTCCCCTGGACACAATCCCAGACCTTGATACTGATCCTGAACCATGCTCTCAACTCAGACCCCTGTGATCCTCGCCACAGTGCTTTCAGATCAGTGCAGCCATGCCCATAGGCACAAACTCTTAAGCCTAGATTCTGTCCTGAGAGGTCTGTCCCCGACGACCTGGATCCAAAGCCTCAGAGATTGGGGACAGTGAGGAACACCATAGGACTCACCCTGCCTCCCTGAAAGGAACCATGCCATATGGAACTCCAGAAAGGATTCAGAGGAACTGAAATCTGCATTCCTACCTCCGGACACCCCCATATTCAGCAGGCCCCTGGATGCAAACCTGGAGCTTGACACTCACCCTGAACAAATCCCTCGACTGCCCGCTCCCCCAGAAAGATGGACAGAGTGCTGGCAGATCGGGCCTGCCATGTGGTGGGCCCTAACCATAACCTTTGGTTTGGTTCTCAGGATTCTGACCCCAAAATCCTTGCAGTAGGTGCCCTACAATTTGGGGACACCTGGGCAATCCCAGAGGACTCAGCCTGCCGCCCAGAAGGAAACTGTGCCATTTGGAACTCCGGAAAGGATTCAGAGGAGCAGGAATCTGCATGCCCAGCTGAGGACACACCCGCACAGAGCTGACTCCTGGACACAAAGCCAGAGCCAGACACCTACCCTCACCTACACTGTCAACTCAGCCACCCAGACAGCTCTCCATGGGGTCTTCAGGTCAGTCCTGCCATGACCCTGGTCCCTAACACTAACCCTTGGATGGGTTCTGTAATGATCTCCTCATTTCAGGTTATGTGGTGGTTCTGCAGGACATTGTCCTGGTGTGGGATCAAACACACTGAAGCATCCCGTGTGAAGTGGCAAACGTGGTAAAGAAATGACGGCTGGGGAATCTGAGTGTGGAGACAGCACGTATTTGTGCTGCTATAACAAGCTGACTGCACTTTGAAATCACCGCAGAGGAAATGACTCTTCCAAACATCCATGTTAGCAGGACGACACGGAAGCAGAGAGAACATCAGTCTTTGGGATGGAGGCCAAGCCCTCCCAGATCCAGGTCACCCAACATGGAGAGGACACATGTTAGCAAGAGACTCGTGGGAGGATTAAATCATGGGCCCCTGTATCTCAGGTGCAGTAGAAGCAGTGGAGTTGGAATTTCAGTTTTCCACAACGTTCCAGCACAAGCTGCTTAGAACTGTGCAAAAGCAGGAAGGGAAGCCCCAGTAAAGTGGACTGGGGATGCCAGAAGGGGAGGCTGGAAGGGGGCGCCTGGTGCTCAGTGCCCATGACAGACCCCACATTGCAATCCCCCACAGGAGAGACTCACCAACTTCGGGCCCCACAGGGGCAGCCGGAGGTTCATCTCCTGACTTTTTGTAGGACCTTTGCAGCTCAGCCGGTGAGAATTCTCCATCACCCTGCCTTTCTCCAGGGGACTTTCCTTCAAGCACCCTTCCCAACTTCTTCCTCCTCCATGAAATAATGTTCCTCTCCTTTGTTTCTCGCGCTTGCCTGTGATGGGACCATAGCTTGCTCAGCCCAGACTGCTATTCTCTGCTCTTCCCAAATAAACCCATGCTGCTGGTCAAATAACTGGCAGATTGAGTTTAAGGCAAATCGAACTAATAAATTCAAGAACTTGCAAGGAACACAATCAATATGCACAAATTAGTGGCACTCCTACGTGCTCGGAAGGAACCATCAGAAAGAGACTACGGAGAACGATCTCATTTACACCTGCATCCAAGACAGCAAGATACCCGGGAGGCCCCTGAACCAAGAAGGTGACAGACCTGTCCTCTGACAGCCCTGCAACAATGACGACAGACAGGGAGGGGGACACACGGAGATGGGGAGGCACTGTGCTCAGGGAAGAACCCACACTGGGAAAATGCTCCTCTCCCCAAAACCGTCTACAGAGTCCTAACTCTGGCTCCTGAATTTCCAGACTCGGCGCAAGCCTGGATTGGGTGTGGACACGGGAAGGACCCCACAGGGCTGAGGTGGGGGGAGCACAAGCACCGAAGCAGGCGGACGCTCCCTGACTGCAGACCATCTGAGGAGCCCCAGGAACCGAATCCGCGAGCACACAAACACAGACGAGGACCGAGGAGCACCCGAGCCCAGAAAGGGGGGACCCCACAGCCCCGCGCACAGCACAGCAGGAGGCCACGTCTCCTCACACAAAACGACGGAAGTCCCAGTGTCTACACAGGGCGCCCTTCCTCTGTGGGGTCCTGAGACCACGAACCCCTTGACAGTCCACTCAGGCGGCTTCTCCTCACCTCCTCCAGCGTCTGGTCCTTAGGAGTTTGGACTGCTGCCAGTGTGGGCGCGTCCTCTACAACGGGTCCGGTCAGTGTGGCTGCAGAGCCACACCCTCCTCAGCTTGTCCTGTCAGGGTGGGAGGCGCCCCACATTCTCCAGAAGTCTCCACAGTGGGTCCTGAAGAGGCAGGGCTCTGGTCCCAGCTGTGGCTGTGCAGCCTGGGCTCAGGGCGGGAGCTGCGGTCTGCCGCCCTCTGCAGGCGGTGGAAGGCAGTGCAGGACTGTGGGAGCTCACCCTTCAGTGGAAGGTCCTGCTCCCTCCTGGGGTCCAGCTGATGCCATTTCATTCCGGAAATTCAAGCTGCATGGAGCCCAATACCCCCCAACTTTCCCCCAAATAGCTAAGGAACAATGAATTGGAAACAATGTAGAATTACAACAGTCCTTGACCCAAACATTGGCACTGAACATAGCCCTGATGCAGACCCACACTCTGACCTCAACTTGGTCTCAAGCCTGGACCCTACCCTAATCCAAGACCCTAACCCTAGCCCCCAACCCAAACAATGTTCACAAGAATCAAAAGGTAGAAACTGCAAATATCCATCAATGGCAAGTGCATAAGCAAAGTGTGGTGAAGGGTTTGAATTTGGGTTCAGGTTCAGGTTTTAGTCAGAGTTCTAGATCAGGCTTTGGGTTTAGTGTTAGGGTGAGGATTTAGAGTGAAGGACAAGGGAACAGAGTTATAGTTTAGGGCTTTCAGTTTATGATTCAGGCTTTAAAACTCAGGGCTTATGGGATAAAGTTCAAGGTCAAATTTGGGGTTTGGCTTCATGCTGAGATTTGGGTTCAGGTTTCATGACTTGGAGGTCTGGTTTAGGGTTTGGGTTCGTGGTTCAGGGCTTGGGTCCAGGGCTCAAATACAGGCATTGGGTTCCATTTCAGGTTTGGGATTCAGGGTTCTAGTTTGGGCTTTAAGGTCAGCTTAGGTTTCAGCGTTGTTAGGGGTTAAGGTTAGGTTTAGGGATGACACATTTTCTTCAGTTGTCATCATGGACAAAAAAATTCTATCTGAAGTTTCTAAGTCAGAAATGTATTTCATCTGGGGGCGCCTGGGTGGCTCTGCGTGTTAAGCCTCTGCCTTGGGCTCAGGTCCTGATCTCAGGGTCCTGGGATCGAGCCTTTCATCAGGCTCTCTGTTTGGCGGGGAGCCTGCTTCCCCATCTTTCTCTCTGCCTGCCTCTCTGCGTACTTGTGATCTCTGTCTGTCAAATAAATAGAATCAGTAAAAGCTATTATATGATCTTTTACAAACCATTTCTTATCTTTGCATTCTCATGTGCCAAGACAGACACTTAACTCTCCTCATTGTCAGTTTTATTAAATGATTTTCTTCTGCATGTTGATCCGAAGAGCTATTTCAAGAATGAATATACAGGAAACTGATTCGGAGCCCACCTGTTAGAGCCCACCTGTAGAGGCCTTTCATTAGAATGGTCTCTGGTTCCAACCTCAGTTCTGAATACTGCATGTACCTGAGGACCGAGTCCAGATGTTTCTTTCATCTCTGACTTGAATTCGGAATCTTCCTCAGACTTCAGCTTTGAGGATTTCTCCAGTCCTTGCTCTCCCACTGTCTTGGTGGGGATCCGCCATGAGTATTGAACCCAGGAATGAATGAATGATATATACCCCAGATCGCTGGGGCTTTGCCTTGTTTTTCTGAGGTTGGAATGGCTAGGGAGAGACCCCCTGTATGCAGATACAGAGCTGCATGCAATTGCTTAGATAAACGTGTTCCCCACTTATTGCTTGGGCATTGAACATTTCGCCCTTAACCTGTGGCTTGAGCACTTAGGAGGAGACAATCTGGAGGTGAATCAGAAGATGGCTGAATCCACATGGTGGTGGTCTGGGTTTGGGAGATTTTCCTGGAGATTCAAACGAAAGATCTAAATTCTTCCAGTGGGCAGTGGTAAACATTTTATCGATGGGAGATGGAAAATAAATGGTCTGGTTAACCTTTCCCTCCCCCTCAAAACCCATTATTTGAAAAAACAAAAGGGAAGTGAAGGGAGAAATCTTCCCACTCTCATTCCCACTCATCTCCATAGCCACCTCCTCTTCCAACAACCTAACAGACAAGGTGCCAACAAGTGTTAGGTACCAGCAGTGGTCTCAGATCTCATTCAAGGATCATGGTGAAAGGCATTCAAAGACATTGTGGGGGCACAAAGATCCAATTAAGGGGGACAAGTTTAAGGTTTGCAGGCAAACCTTAAAACCCCTAAAAATTAATGGCACTAGAGAAGATGAGCTTTGGGAACTATAGCTTAATGGATACAATGTGTAAAAAGCTTCAGTGAGTCATGGTGGGAAGAGGCCATGAGGGCAGCAAATACAGTCTTAGATGATGTTATTAATAGCACTACAGGCTCTAGATTTCCTGTGGTGGTGTTCTTGGCAAGACCAGCCCGGCCAAAGTGGATACTCACAACCTGGAACAGAGGGTCTTGGAGATCCCAGCACGTGAGGCATGATGAGAGGGTAAAATGATAGGAGGTGTCCTTTGGAAGGACTGTCTCCTTGACTTTAAAAGGGAGAACCCAAATCTGTAGGTGAAGTCTTTTTGGCTACAAAGAGGGCCGAGGCCTCCTAAGGTCAAGATCTCCTCGTCACTTGCAAAGATGTCGAAGAACATATTCAGACATTTCAAAGATGTCCTCATGTCCATCGGTTCCCACTCTGGAATTCTATCAATAAGGTGAGAGTTCCTCTAGTTGAAAAAAAGATCTAAAAAGACGTCCCTTTCTCATGTAATTTCTGTAACCTCCAGGACACACCCACCTCCCTTTCCAGCTCTGTAATGAAGCCACAGCTGGTGCCAATTTGTGGAACTCCTTAAAGTCTATTCTCCCTTCTATAGGCCCGGACCAAGTTCCCATGCTCCCTCACCTGATTTCCTGCACTCACCTCCCACCTGGTGTGTTCACACCTGCAAGTGCCTTTTACCAACCCCTTTGCCAAAAGGCAGCCAGAGTGACCTTTCAAAGACCTATCAGTTCCTGGCATTTGTCTCCATAGAAATCTGCACTGATCTTCTAACAAATTCTCAGTCCTCCAAAGGCACCCATAATCCTCCCATCAGTCTCTTCATACCCCTCCAACTGACTGATGCCTGTTCTGCCCCATCTCTCTGCCTTCAACCACACTGCCTCCCTCTTCCTGTGGAGACCCCTCATGGTGCCTGCCTCCAAGCACAGGTGATTCCCATTGATGGGAAGACCCTCTTCTTCTCCCCAACCTCCCTACTCCAGTTACTCCCACTTATTCGTGAGCTCACAAGCCCCATGATACACACTCTCCATGCAGACTGCTCTCTCTTTTCTAGCACTGGCCTCCGTTTCTAGCTGTGGTTGTGTCATGGATGTCCCTCCCAGCCAGCCTCCAAGCTCTCCTTCCCTTTAGCTCCAACACCTGACACAGTGCCTGGCACGTAGTAAGCCCTGGCTAGCTTCTAAGAGCCTCACTGAGGGACTGAAAGCATTTTAAAAACGTCACCATGTAGGCTCCAAACTGTAGGCAGAAAAAGCCTTGCCTGGATTGACATTTTAGAGATGTATTCGTCAAGTTGGATGTGTTCACTGACTTTACCTTGTAAATTAAAAAAAAAGGACTCTGTATTGTTTTGCATCCAACGAAGGCACGTGTATACTATTAGACCACGTTATGAGCTTAATGGAAGGAGACAAGATGTTTTCGCTAAGAAAATGTATAAGACTGTTGAGGTCAAGTGGGAGGACACAGTCCGTTTGTTGGAGCATTGCTATCTTACTCTATCACAGCCACTAATAAAAATCTGACACGGGGTGAGTCAGAATGGTCTGTCAGAGATGAGTTAGATCTGGCTCATGTTCCTAGAGACATGAAAGCCAGGAATGAAGAAGGAGGCTTTGAAAGAATGGGTTGAGGAGGCGGTGTGGTTCACTGTGATGAGCTAAGTGCCCAGGGCCACCGGCAGATATGCGGGCCTGTGTCCTTCCTTTGTTCTGGAGTCCCTCTTGCACCATGTGGTGAGGCTGGTGGCTGGGAGCAGCTCAGGACAGGATCCCGTGGCATCTTACCTCTCACACCCTCATGTGGGCTCCAGTGGGCTTCAGTAGGTCCCAGGGGACAGCCTGCCTTCCTTGCAAAGCCCAGTAGCACTGGGAGCAGAAACTGGGACCAAAGAGTGAGCACCCTGTTTGACAAGCTGGACCAGCCACCTCTTCTTCAGATGCAGGGGGAGCCCTGGCATGCTGACTCCTCCCTTCTCCCTTTTGTCTTTCCTCTCTTTTTCCCTCTTCCCTTCCCCTCTCTCCTTCCCTGGTGGTGCCCTTTCCCAATGCCCACTTCATCCCTTTTCCTTTCTACATGCCTGTCTTCTAGAGTTTCTTTTCTTTCCTCCCCATTACTTCCCTTCATCCGAATCTCCTCTTTGGTTCCTTTGTCCCTGCTCTCTGCTCCTCCTCCCCTTCCCTGGCCCCTGTTCAGCTCCATCCTGACTGCAGGCAGAGGTGGACTAACATGCTCACTTGCTAGCTCAGCCACCCTCCAGAGAAGTCACTCTTCGGTGGCCACCTTCCTGACCCCCTGGTCCCTTGTCCACTTGTTCAGATATTGCTCTGAAGTCTGAGGAGGACAGAGCAGGGCTGCCACAGAATCAGGCCAGAGGAGAAACCAAACCATGTGTCCACACTGTCCCGAGCACTGCTGCTCTGACAGCTTACAGAGTCCTCAACAGGGTTAGGATTTAGGGGCTTCTCGGAACCGGGAGTGAAAACAACCATAGGTCAAAAGAAAAGCTATGGCCCCCACACAAAAATAATAATCTCAAATGAAAACTATGTTAACTGTGAAGTCTCAAAGTCGAATAATTGCCTTGAATCTCTCACTAAAAAGCACCCAAGGACTCACTCTCTGGGTTCTGGGTGCCCTGGGAATGGCAGGAGGCTCTGAACGCACGTGGGGGTGCAGAACCATGGGGGCTACCCGCCTGCTTGCGGGGGGGGTTTACCTCGTGCAGCGGTGTCCCAGGCTGACCCCTTGCGGACAGGGTGCGGCGCGGCTTCCTGGGTGGTCCCGGTGCCCTGGGGTTCGGGAGAGGCTAGGCCTGTACATCCCCCCCCGCCCAGCTCGTGGCCCGCGTTTTCTGCTCCAGGTGAGGGCGCAGCGCGGTGTCACTTTACCTGTGAGCAGAGGGTGCTCCGGGGAAGCCAAGGGGCGGGGAGGGGCAGCAGGCGGCGGGAACGGTACAGCGCGGCATCCGCCTCAGTCGCTGGTCTGGAGCGCGGGAGCGCAGGGGCCGCGAGTACGGTGGGCTTGAAGTCCCGCCAGGGCCGCAGCACAGCACCATGGCGCTGCACGCCCGTCCTCCGCCAGCCCCTCCACCTCCTCCTAGACTCTCCGCCACGCCCTCCGGGAGCTCACTTCCCACCTTGGCAATTAGCAGAGCCCATTCTCCCGGCCGCTCCCGCCCCGCCCCCCTCCCTCCTGAGTCCTCCGCGAGCTCACTTCCCGCTTTGGAAATTAGCAAAGCCCCTTCTCTGCGCCGCCTCCGCCCCACTCCCTCCTGAGGCCCGGCCACGGCTGGGGTGCGGGGCTAAGCCCTGGCGGGCTGCGAGCATTGCCAGCTCAGGCGCTGGGCAGCCTCGTAGCCTGGCTCCCTGAGCGGGTGTCAGCGCGCGGACTGGCTGCGAAAAGATTATCAGTCCCAAACGCCGGCTGCACTCTTGGGTCAGTTTGCTGGCTTCCAGATTGCGCCCAAAGCCAGGAACCAGCTTCCCCATCACAGGCCTGGGCTGAGATGCCTGCCCGCAATCTGTCTGAGCAGTCTCCTCTTCTCCAGGCAGGTATGGCACTTCGACCTGGATGTTTGGGTTGTTTCTTTTTTTGGTCATTGGTTATTACATAACCTCCAGGGTAGGAGCTCCACAAAGGGAGTGAAAACAGGACGCCTGATATATAGGATTACGGCCATTCTAGAAAAATAGCTTGGGGTTCTCTCGGAAAAGCGGCATTGGTCCTTGCACTATGGTTTAATAGAAAAGGGATTATGCACCAAGTTACTTAAATGAGCATAGGTTGAAATCGTTTACTGAGAGTAAATATTTTAAATAGTTATATTTTAACTAAATCTATCATCAATCATAAATCTATTACACGAAGGTTACAGGCAATTTAAATGCAAGTGCACTCTCTTCAGGGTTTTAAATAATCCCTGTCTGTCTTGGCACATGAGAATGCAAAGATAGGAAATGGTTTGTAAAAGATCATATAATAGCTTTTACTAATTCTATTTATTTGACAGACAGAGATCACAAGTAGGTAGAGAGGCAGGCAGAGAGAAAGATAGGGAAGCAGGCTCCCCGTCAAGCAGAGTACCTGATGAAGGGCTCTATCCCAGGACCCTGATATCATGACCTGAGCCCAAGGCATTGGTTTAACACGCAGAGCCACCCAGGCGCCCCCAGATGAAATACATTTCTGACTTAGAAACTTCAGATAGAATTTTTTTGTCCATGATGACAACTGAAGAAAATGTGTCATCCCTAAACCTAACCTTAACCCCTAACAACGCTGAAACCTAAGCTGACCTTAAAGCCCAAACTAGAACCCTGAATCCCAAACCTGAAATGGAACCCAATGCCTGTACCTGAGCCCTGGACCCAAGCCCTGAACCACGAACCCAAACCCTAAACCAGACCTCCAAGTCATGAACCCTGAACCCAAATCTCAGCATGAAGCCAAACCCCAAATTTGACCTTGAACTTTATCCCATAAGCCCTGAGTCTTAAAGCCTGAATCATAAACTGAAAGCCCTAAACTATAACTCTGTTCCCTTGTCCTTCACTCTAAATCCTCACCCTAACACTAAACCCAAAGCCTGATCTAGAACTCTGACTAAAACCTGAACCCAAATTGAAACCCTTCACCACACTTTGCTTATGCACGTGCCATTGATAGATATTTGCAATTTCTACCTTTGGATTCTTGTGAACATTGTTTGGGTCGGGGGCTAGGGTTAGGGTCTTGGATTAGGGTAGGGTCCAGGCTTGAGACCAAGTTGAGGTCAGAGTGTGGGTCTGCATCAGGGCTATGTTCAGTGCCACTGTTTGGGTCAAGGACTGTTGTAATTCCACATTGTTTCCAATTCATTGTTCCTTAGCTATTTGGGGGAAGTTGGGGGGGATTGAGCTCCATGCAGCTTGAATTTCCGGAATGAAATGGCATCAGCTGGACCCCAGGAGGGAGCAGGACCTTCCACTGAAGGGTGAACTCCCACAGTCCTGCACTGCCTTCCACCGCCTGCAGAGGGCGGCAGACCGCAGGTCCCGCCCTAGTCGCAGGCTGCACAGCCACAACTGGGACCAGAGCCCCGCCTCTTCAGGACCCACTGTGGAGACTTCTGGAGAATGTGGGGCGCCTCCCACCCTGACAGGACAAACTGAGGAGGGTGTGGCTCTGCAGCCACACTGACCGGACCCATTGTGGAGGACGCGCCCACACTGGCAGCAGTCCAAACTCCTAAGGACCAGACGCTGGAGGAGTTGAGGAGAAGCCGCCTGAGTGGACTGTCAAGGGGTTCGTGGTCTCAGGACCCCACAGAGGAAGGGAGCCCTGTGTAGACACTGGGACTTCCGTCGTTTTGTGTGAGGAGACGTGGCCTCCTGCTGTGCTGTGCGCGGGGCTGTGGGGTCCCCCCTTTCTGGGCTCGGGTGCTCCTCGGTCCTCGTCTGTGTTTGTGTGCTCGCGGATTCGGTTCCTGGGGCTCCTCAGATGGTCTGCAGTCAGGGAGCGTCCGCCTGCTTCGGTGCTTGTGCTCCCCCCACCTCAGCCCTGTGGGGTCCTTCCCGTGTCCACACCCAATCCAGGCTTGCGCCGAGTCTGGAAATTCAGGAGCCAGAGTTAGGACTCTGTAGACGGTTTTGGGGAGAGGAGCATTCTCCCAGTGTGGGTTCTTCCCTGAGCACAGTGCCTCCCCATCTCCGTGTGTCCCCCTCCCTGTCTGTCGTCATTGTTGCAGGGCTGTCAGAGGACAGGTCTGTCACCTTCTTGGTTCAGGGGCCTCCCGGGTATCTTGCTGTCTTGGATGCAGGTGTAAATGAG
This sequence comes from Mustela nivalis, assembly GCF_964662115.1. Classification (NCBI taxonomy): domain Eukaryota; kingdom Metazoa; phylum Chordata; class Mammalia; order Carnivora; family Mustelidae; genus Mustela; species Mustela nivalis. The sequence continues at coordinate 187,042 of NW_028135931.1, forward strand.
ATCGTTCTCCGTAGTCTCTTTCTGATGGTTCCTTCCGAGCACGTAGGAGTGCCACTAATTTGTGCATATTGATTGTGTTCCTTGCAAGTTCTTGAATTTATTAGTTCGATCTGCCTTAAACTCAATCTGCCAGTTATTTGACCAGCATCATGGGTTTATTTGGGAAGAGCAGAGAATGGCAGTCTGGGCTGAGCAAGCTACGGTCCCATCACAGGCAAGTGCAAGAAACAAAGGAGAGGAACATTATTTCATTGAGGAGAAAGAAGTTGGGAAGGGTGCTTGAAGGAAAGTCCCCTGGAGAAAGGCAGGGTGATGGAGAATTCTCACCAGCTGAGCTGCAAAGGTCCTACAAAAAGTCAGGAGATGAACCTCCGGCTTCCCCTGTGGGGCCTGAAATTGGTGAGTCTCTTCTGTGGGGGATTGCAATGTGGGGTCTGTCATGGGCACTGAGCACCAGGCGCCCCCTTCCAGCCTCCCCTCCTGGCATCCCCAGTCCACTTTACTGGGGCTTCCCTTCCTGCTTTTGCACAGTTCTAACCAGCTTGTGCTGGAACGTTGTGGAAAACTGAAATTCCAAATCCACTGCTTCTTCTGCACCTGAGATACAGGGGCCCATGATTTAATCCTCCCACGAGTCTCTTGCTAACATGTGTCCTCTCCATGTTGGGTGACCTGGATCTGGGAGGGCTTGGCCTCCATCCCAAAGACTGATGTTCTCTCTACTTCCGTGTTGTCGTGCTAACATGGATGTTTGGAAGAGTCATTTCCTCTGCAGTGATTTCAAAGTGCAGTCAGCTTGTTATAGCAGCACAAATACGTGCTGTTTCCACACTCAGATTCCCCAGCCGTGATTTCTTTACCACGATTGCCACTTCACACGGGATGCTTCAGTGTGTTTGTTCCCACACCAGGACAATGTCCTGCAGAACCACCACATAACCTGAAATGAGGAGATTATTACAGAACCCATCCAAGGGTTAGTGTTAGGGACCAGGGACATGGCAGGACTGACCTGAAGACCCCATGGAGAGCTGTCTGGGTGGCTGAGTTGACAGTGTAGGTGAGGGTAGGTGTCTGGCTCTGGCTTTGTGTCCAGGAGTCAGCTCTGTGCGGGTGTGTCCTCAGCTGGGCATGCAGATTTCTGCCTCTCTGAATCCTTTCCGGAGTTCCAAATGGCAGTTTCCTTCTGGGCGGCAGGCTGAGTCCTCTGGGATTGCCCAGGTGTCCCCAAATTGTAGGGCACCTACTGCAAGGATTTTGGGGTCAGAATCCTGAGAACCAAACCAAAGGTTATGGTAGGGCCCACCACATGGCAGGCCCGATCTGCCAGCACTCTGTCCATCTTTCTGGGGAAGGGGGCAGTCGAGGGATTTGTTCAGGGTGAGTGTCAAGCTCCAGGTTTGCATCCAGGGGCCTGCTGAATATGGGGGTGTCCAGAGGTAGGAATGCAGATTTCAGTTCCTCTGAATCCTTTCTGGAGTTCCAAATGGCATGGTTCCTTTTAGGGTGGCAGGGTGAGTCCTATGGTGTTCCTCACTGTCCCCAATCTCTGAGGCTTTGGAGCCAGGCTGTCGGGGACAGAACTCTCAGGACAGAATCTAGGCTTAAGAGTTTGTGCCTATGGGCATGGCTGCACTGATCTGAATGCACTGTGGTGAGGATCACAGGGGTCTGAGTTGAGAGCATGGTTCAGGATCAGTATCAAGGTCTGGGTTTGTGTCCAAGAGACCGCTGAATGTGGGGGTGGTCTCAGATGTCCAAGACGATTTCCCCTACTCTGAATCCTTTCCAGCATTCCAAATAGCCTGGTTTCCTTCTGGATGGCAAGCTGAAATCTCTGGGATTTCTCAGGTCTTGCCCTTGCCCTTGCAAGGGCAAGATACTTTTTACAGTAAAAGAATTCACCAGATGAGCTAAACAGCATAAAAGACACAGCGCAGGGGTAAATCAGTGAACAGGAATATCAGGCCAAAATCTTCTTTGAGAACACACTAGAGCAAGGGAAGATAGGAGAGAAAGCTGAGATATAAAGGACAAACCCTCCAACTTTCCAACATCATTCCCTACTTGTTTAATTCCATTGCTGTCAGCTCCTTCCCTGTCAAAAATAAGTCACCTGAGCCAGCCCTTTTTCTTCCTGAGTTTGGGGCACTGCAAAGCCCACCAGAGAGGCCAAGGGCACCCCTGTACCTGCTGAGCTGAGCCCATTTGTACCCCAACAGTGAGAAGGTACCAGCCTGGCCCTCTGGTGCTCCATGGTCTGTGGCAGTCCTTCCTTCTGGACCCTGCTTTGCTGCTCTTCCTTTCCTAACCCTGGTCTCAAACTAGGGATTGCTCCTGTAGGAGGAACTCAGGGAGATGAGGCTCAGGAGGGCCTCCCTGCCTGGAATCTCCGTGTGAGGAGTGCACAGCCAACAGATTTTTCCCAGGGACTTGCAAAATGCAGAGAGGCAGATTTCTTTTCTCTCTTTCTCTCTCTCTCTGTAGCCTCATACTAACCAGGAGTTCTTAGAACTTTCTTCAGTGACTTCCAGGTGTAGCTTGGCCACTATTTCCACAGCAAGGCCACTTGAGCATGATCAAACACACGTATAAGCAATTACATTAAAAAAAAACCAATAAGCCAATGCACACAGACCTTTGACAGCAGCACAGAACACTCAAGGGACCAGAGTCCCTACCTTGGACAATAGTGGTAGAGGCCGGGTTCTGCCATGCAGGTCCCTAGAGTTTTGGCAGTTACCACGATTGCAAATCCAGACATGCAGAATCCTGTGGGACAACCTACTAACTGCAAAAGAGCAAAAATACATCAGGATTCAGAGAGTGGAAATCCATTTGTACTGGAAAAGAAAGAAGTAAGAATGCTGTGAATCCAGCAGGGAGGACAGGCAGAGATAAAGGCTGGTGTATGAGTCACGGAAACTATTGTTTCTCAAGGGTCATGCTGTCTCTGTAAAATGCTATGAGGACTGTCTCTTGGGGAACTCCTGCTTTCCTATCAGTGATGCCCCCAGATTCTGCTTTGCTAGTCCCATGGATTCCTGGGGATACCCAGTTGATAAGCTACGCTGTCCTCATGACAACACTTGCTAATGGACTGAATGTGTGTGTCTTGTCCCATTTCAGATGTTGAAGCCCTGACCCTCAAGGAGTGCCATCAGGAGGTATGGGCTTTGAGAGGTGATGAGGTCATGAGATTGGAACACTTGTGAATAAGATAAAAGCACTTCTGAGAAAAGACCTGAGAGATTGTTCTGCCAGCTGTCATCCATGCAAGGCTACAACAGAAATATGGGCATCTATAGATAATGAAGCAGTCCCTTGCTAGATATCAGATCTCCCAGGATCTTGCTTTTGGACTTCTCAGTCTCTAGAACTGCAAGGAATAGTACATGTTTTGCTGTTTCAGCCACCCAGTCTGTCATCATTTGTTGCAGCAACTTGAACTGAATAAGGCAGAGCCCAAGTCCTGGTTAATCCCTGCTTCTACTTATTTCCCCTCAGAAAGAACTTCTAATCCAGAACTGACCTCTGCTTTCCATACACGTGCTTCAGACTCCTTCTGTGAGAGCCCAGACCTTTTAAAAGACTCCTCCATCATGGCAACCAGCATTCTGTGACTCCTGAGGAATGTCCTCCCTGACTGTATTGAGTCAATCAATCTGATTTTGATTCTGGAGTCCCAGGATCAAGGACTGCATCAGGCTCCCAGCTTCATGGGGAGTCCGCTTCTCCCTCTGACCTTCTCCCCTCTCATGCTCTCTCTCTCTCACTCTCTCTCTCTCTCTCTCAAATAAATAAATAAAAATCTTTTAAAAATCTGATTTTAACAGACCATAAGCTTGTTCTTGCTGGTCTTTGGAAGATTAGGCATTAGCTCTTCGGAGAAAGTTCTGAATGGCTGCTTCACGAAGGGGTGAACTGTGTCCCCAAAGTCTCTTTTTGCTGCCTTCTAATCACAGATGCTGAGACAAATCCTCCCAGGTGCTGGTTTTTCAAAGCACTTAATGCTTTGGCTTTGAAGTTCCTCACTTGACAGTTCTGCTTTAATCAGTTTGTGACAAAACAGCCAATTGGTGGTGGATGCAAAGTGCACTGATAAAGTTAATATCAGGGAACAATGTTTTGAGTGTCAAGCATGTGCATGTGTGTGCACACACATATCCATGTGCTAAGCATTATGGTACATGTCTGACAAGAACTAAAACATCAAAATGTCAGGATACCCCATTAGCTGATATTTTTATTATTCCTGCATCCTAAACTATGAAAAAGAGGGTCAGAGAATGAGAAGTGGCAAAAAGAATCAAGATTTGAGGCAGTTCGATTTCACAGCCAGCCTTGATCAATAGGCATGTACACCTGTGTCTAGTTTCAGCTCTGTGTAACCTTGCCATTACCTTGGATAAGCCATTCATCTCTCAAGTTCAGGTTGTTGGTCCAAAGAGGGAAGGGGCACGGGTTGAGTACCTCCAGTGGGACTTCCTGGCAGGCTTGTTCATCCAAGCATTCCTGTTTCAGTTTGAGTAATTGAATCCAGTCTTTGTTTTACCGAAGGCCAAGCTTGTCCAGTGTGTCCATGCCACCAGCCAACAGCATTTGTCCATGCCATGTAACAACTGAGCAACATTCATAGGAATGGGGGGAGGAAAAGATGTCCACAGGTGTTGACAGATGTTCTGCATGGAGGGTCAGGAACTGGGGCCATCACCTCTGTTTCTAGTGGCCTTCTCTGTCGAGTTAAAATAAATGGCAATTATTTGCAACGACAGGGATGAAAGTAGAGGGTATTATGCCAAGCTAAATAAGTCAGTCAGAGAAAGACAATTATCATATGATCTCACTCATATGTGGAGTTTAAGAAACAAAACAGAATCATGGGGGAATAAAGGAAAAAAATAAAACAAGATGAAGTCAAAGAGGGAGACAAACCAGAAGAGACTTTTAAAAAAAAAGGATTTTTATTTACTTATTTGACAAACAGAGATCACAAGTAGGCAGAGAGGCAGGAAGAGAGAGAGAGGAGGATGCAGACTCCCCACGGAGCAGAGAGCCTGATGTGGGGCTCGATCCCAGGACACTGAGATCACAACCTGAGTTGAAGGCAGAGGCTTTAACACACTGAGCCAGCCAGGTAGCCCTCAGAAGAGACTCTTAATCACAGTAAACAAACTGAGGGTTCTTGGAGGGGAGGGGGATGGGTGGATGGGGTAACTGGGTGATGGACATTAAGGAAGTTATGTGATACAGTGAGCACTGGGTGTTATAAAAGACTGATGAATCACTAACCTGTATGTCTGAAACTAGTATTATATGTTAATTAATTTTATTTACATTAAAAATTTCTTTAAAAATAATTTTAAAATAAAATAAATAACAATCAAATAATGATCAGAGTTATCCAGCAGGGAGTATCAGATCTAGATGTCAGTTAAATTGAAGGGGCTTGCCGAAGTTTAGGGGAGTCACGCTAGGTCATTTTCCTGTGTGGGGAAGTCTTCAGGGGCACTTCCAAAGACAAAGAATATTAATATTTCTCCTTCCCCCATTCCTCCTAGAGCCAAAGATGTTTCCTCCACTCACCCACTGGCCCTGTGTGTAGGTGTTGCTTTCTCTCTACCAATCAAAAAATCAGTGAGTAACTAGAACTTCACCTTTTCCAATATCCCCCTACCCCCGACCTTTTGTCTTTAATGGCCATGGGCAAAAGGGACAAATACATTTTTTAAAAACTTACAGAGATCTATTATGCTCTACTACCTTGGCCCGCAGGGGCCATTCCAAAGGGATTCTGTGAACCGTGTACTCAGATGAATGGTCATTACCTTCAAAAAGGCAGGGGCAGTGATAGACACAGGAATCAAAAAAGTAAGAGTTAATGAACCATCAGAATAATGAAGTACCAACACATTTTTGTCCTTGGCTTGAATCCTCAAGGTCCAGTGTCTCAACAGAATTTTCATTTTGGTCTCATCTGACTCACTTGTCCACCCCTGGGCCAGTTGGCAGTTATACTGAGAACTGGAAATTTTCCTTAGAAGAGAGAAAGAGTATTTGTCAGGTAAAGCAAGGAAATGTCCATTATAGGAAGTTAGGCCTTTTGTCATGGTACTCCATTAGCAACCTCCTGACTGTTAAAGAAAAAAAAAATTTGTGACACCCAAAAGACAGTAAGGAAGATTTTATTCAAGGGATGCTACTACGATTGGATTTTATTTTATAGTATGGGAGAGAAATCTGGCTCAGCTCAGACAAATGGAGATTTACAGCTAAAGAGCATGGGGGGGTCACTGAATGTAAAATTAAGATGGAACATCAAGGGTAAGGATGAAGGGATTCTGGCTAAACCATCTGGACAGTAATATTGTTGAAGGAAAGCTAGGGTCATAAACTATTGAGATCAGGGGATAAGGAATTTTTTAAAAGACTTATTAATACATTTTAGAGAGAGGGAGCAGGGGTAGGGGTAGAGGGAGAGGGAAAGAGAATTTTAATCAGACTCTTCACTGAGCATAGAGCCTGACGTGAGGCTTAATCTCAGGACCGTGACATCATGGCCAGAGCAGAAACCAAGAGTCAAACGTTCAACCAGCTGCATCAACCAGGTGCCCTGGGAATAAGGGATTTGATCAGATATTAAGCGTTATAGATACTGAAGCACCTGGGTGGCTTAGTTGGTTAAATCTCTGGCTTTGGCTTAGGTCATGATCTGGTCCCAGGATCAAGCCTGGCATTGGGCTTGCCGCTCAGTGGGGAGTCTGGTTCTCTCTCTCCCTCTGCTATTCCCCCTGCTCAGGCTCTCTCTCTGTCAAAATAAATAAATCTTAAAAAAAAAAAAAGAGTGTTAAGATACCAGGGGTGAGAGATAAGGAATTTGATCAGATATCAAGAGTAGGATAGGAGATTGCTGAAAAATGACTAAGCAGATTTCTTGCTAAAACTGGGCTAAGTGGGTGGAGCCTGAGGTCAAGGCTGGACAGAAAGAGGACTCAGAGGAACTTGACTCCAGTCTGGTCAAGGAGAAAATCTTCATCATCCATGACCATTGTATTTTCTGCAGTCACACATTTTACTAATTCTTTTATCAGACATTCAGTGAACGAGAAAGATGAACACAGCAGCAATAATATAACAAATGTAAGCGCTCTAGCAGAGACAAAGGCAGTGTAGGAATCCACCTCATCAGATTTAGAATATGCATGACTCCATGACTGAATTACTACCACTGCTTGACTGTTGAGATTAAGATGTAGTACAGAGGATCAGAGAAAAGGAAGGGAAATCTGAATGGGAGTCATCAGAAAGGGAGACAAACCATGAGGCACCTTTAACTATAGGAAACAAACTGAGAGATGCTGCGTGGGAAGGGAAGTGGGAGACATGGAGTAACTGGGTGATAGGCATTAAGGAGGACACGTGACATGATGAGCACCAAGGGTTATCCACAACTGATGAATTTGAAATCCTTCTCAGACTTCAGCCTCGAGGATTTCTCCAGTCATTGCTCTCCCACTGTCTTGGTGGGGATCCGCCATGAGTGTTGAACCCAGGATGAATGAATAATATATACCCCAGATCGCTGGGGCTTTGTATTGTTTTTCTGAGGTTGGAAAGGCTTGGGAGAGACCCCCTGTATGCAGATACAGAGCTGCATGCAATTGCTTAGATAAACGTGTTCCCCACTTACTTGCTTGGGCATTGAACATTTCGCCCTTAACCTGTGGCTTGAGCAGTTAGGAGGAGACAATCTGGAGATGAATCAGAAGATGGCTGAATCCACATGGTGGTGGTCTGGGTTTGGGAGATTTTCCTGGAGATTCAAACGAAAGATCTAAATTCTTCCAGTGGGCAGTGGTAAACATTTTATCGATGGGAGATGGAAAATAAATGGTCTGGTTAACCTTTCCCTCCCCGTCAAAAACCATTATTTGAAAAAACAAAAAGGGAATTGAAGGGAGAAATCTTCCCACTCCCATCCCCACTCATCTCCATAGCCACCTCCTCTTCCAACAACCTAACAGACAAGGTGCCAAGAAGTGTTAGGTACCAGCAGTGGTCTCATATCTCATTCGCGGATCATGGTGAAAGGCATTCAAAGACATTGTGGGGGCACAGGGATCCAATTAAGGGGGACAAGTTTAAGGATTGCCTGGTCCCCTAAAAATTAATGGCACTAGAGAAGATGAGCTTTGGGAACTATAGCTTAATGGATACAATGTGTAAAAAGCTTCAGTGAGTCATGGTGGGAAGAGGCCATGAGGGCAGAAAATACAGTCTTAGATGATGTTATCAATAGCACTACAGGCTCTAGATTTCCTGTGGTGGTGTTCTTGGCAAGACCAGCCCGGCCAAAGTGGATACTCACAACCTGGAACAGAGGGTCTTCGAGATCCCAGCATGTGAGGCATGATGAGAGGGTAAAATGATAGGAGGTGTCCTTTGGAAGGACTGTCTCCTTGACTTTAAAAGGGAGAACCCAAATCTGTAGGTGAAATCTTTTTGGCTATAAAGAGGGCCCAGGCCTCCTAAGGTCAAGGTCTCCTCGTCACTTGCAAAGATGTCGAAGAACATATTCAGACATTTCAAAGATGTCCTCATGTCCATCGGTTCCCACTCTGGAATTCTATCAATAAGGTGAGAGTTCCTCTATTTGAAAAAGAGATCTAAAAAGACGTCCCTTTCTCATGTAATTTCTGTAACCTCCAGAACACACCCACCTCCCCCTTCCAGCTCTGTAATGAAGCCACAGCTGGTGCCAATTTGTGGAACTCCTTAAAGGCTATTCTCCCTTCTATAGGCCCGGACCAAGTTCCCATGCTCCCTCACCTGATTTCCTGCACTCACCTCCCACCTGGTGTGTTCACACCTGCAAGTGCCTTTTACCAACCCCTTTGCCAAAAGGCAGCCAGAGTGAGCTTTCAAAGACCTATCAGTTCCTGGCATTTGTCTCCATAGAAATCTGCACTGATCTTCTAACAAATTCTCAGTCCTCCAAAGGCACCCATAATCTTCCCATCAGTCACTTCATACCCCTCCAACTGACTGATGCCTGTTCTGCCCCATCTCTCTGCCCTTCAACCACACTGCCTCCCTCTTCCTGTGGAGACCCCTCATGGTGCCTGCCTCCAAGCACAGGTGATTCCCATTGATGGGAAGACCCTCTTCCTCTCCCCCATCTCCCCACTCCAGTTACTCCCACTTATTCGTGAGCCCACAAGCCCCATGGTACACACTCTCCATGCAGCCTGCTCTCTCTTTTCTAGCACTGGCCTCCGTTTCTAGCTGTGGTTGTATCATGGATGTCCCTCCCCAGCCAGCCTCCAAGTTCTCCTTCCCTTTAGCTCCAACACCTGACACAGTGCCTGGCATGTAGTAAGCTCTGGCTAGCTTCTAAGAGCCTCACTGAGGGACTGAAAGCATTTTAAAAACGTTACCACGTAGGCTCCAAACTGTAGGCAGAAAAAGCTTTGTCTGGATTGACATTTTAGAGACGTATTCGTCAAGTTGGATGTGTTCACTGACTTTACCTTGTAAAATTTAAAAAAAAAAAAAGGACCTCTGTATCGCTTTGCATCTAACGAAGGCACATGTATACTATTAGACCACGTTATGAGCTTAATGGAAGGAGACAAGATGTTTTCGCTAAGAAAATGTATAAGACTGTTGAGGTCAAGTGGGTGGAAAATGTCCGATTGTTGGAGCATTGCTATCTTACTCTATTACAGCCACTAATAAAAATCTGACACGGGGTGAATCAGAATTGTCTGTCAGAGATGAGTTAGATCTGGCTCAAGTTCCTACAGACATGAAAGCCAGGAACGAAGAAGGAGGCTTTGAAAGTCTGGGTTGAGGAGGCTGTGTGGTTCACTGCGATGAGCTAAGTGCCCAGGGCCACCGGCAGACATACAGGCCTGTGTCCTTCCTTTGTTCTGGGGTCCCTCTTGCACCATGTGGTGAGGCTGGTGGCTGGGAACAGCTCAGGACAGGACCCGGTGGCATCATACCTCTCGCACCCTCCTGTGGGCTCCAGTGGGCTCCAGTAGGTCCCAGGAGACAACCTGCCTTCCTTGCAAAGCCCAGTAGCACTGGGAGCAGAAACTGGGACCAAAGAGTGAGCACCCCGATTGACAAGCTGGACCAGCCACCTCTTCTTCAGATGCAGGGGGAGCCCTGGTATGCTGACTCCTCCCTTCTTCCTTTCCCCTTTCCTTTCTTCCTCCATCTACCCTTCCCCTCTCTCCTTCCCTGGTGGTGCCCTTTCCCAATGCCCACTTCATCCCTTTTCCTTTCTACATGCCTGTCTTTTAGAGTTTCTTCTCTTTCCTCCCCATTAGTTCCCTTCATCTGAATCTCCTCTTTGGTCCCTTTGTCCCCACTCTCTGCTCCTCCTCCCCTTCCCTGGCCCCTGTTCAGCTCCATCCTGACTGCAGGCAGAGCTGGACTAACATGCTCACTTGCTAGCTCAGCCAGCCTCCAGAGAAGTCACTCTTCGGTGGCCACCTTCCTGACCCCCTGGTCCCTTCTCCACTTGTTCAGATATTGCTCTGACGTCTGAGGAGGACAGAGCGGGGCTGCCACAGAATCAGGCCAGAGGAGAAACCAAGCCATGTGTCCACACTGTCCCCCAGCACTGCTGCTCTGAGAGCTTTTGGAGTCCTCAACTGGGTTAGGATTTAGGGGCTTCTTCAGAACCGGGAGTGAAAACAACCATAGGTCAAAAGAAAGCTATGGCCCCCACACAAAAATAATAATCTCAAATGAAAACTATATTAACTCTGAAGTCCCAAAGTCAAAGAATTGCCTTGAATCTGTCACAAGAAAGCACCCAAGGCCTCACTCTCTGGGTTCTGGGTGCCCTGGGAATGGCAGGAGGCTCTGACATGCGCGTGGGTGTGCCAAAGAAGGGGGCTAGCCTGCCCGCTGGCGGGTGGGGGGTACCTCCTGCAGCGCTGTCCCCGGCCGGACCCCTTGCGGACAGGGTGCGGCGCGGTGTCCGGGGTTGTCCCAGTGCCCTGGGGTTCTTGGGAGCCTAGGCCCGGACACCCCCGACCCCCGACCCCCGCTAGTGGCCCTCGTTTTCTGCTCCAGGTGAGGGCGCGGCGCGGTGTCACTTTACCTGTGAGCAGAGGGTTCTCCGGAGAAGCCATGGGGCGGGGAGGGGCAGCAGGCAGCGGGAACAGGACAGAGCTGCCTGGGGGGCTGTGCTGGAGCGCAGTAGAGCACGGGCAGCGGCGAGCCCGGTGGGTCCTGCAGTCCCGACTGGGCCACAGCACAACACCCTGGCACTGCGCGCCCCTCCTCCGCCAGCCCCTCCAGGTCCTCCCAGAGTCTCTGCCAAGTCCTCCGTGAGCTCACTTCCCATCTTGGCAATTAGCTAAGCCCCTTCTCTGGACCGCCCACGCCCCGTCCCCGCCCACCTCCCTCCTGAGTCCTCCTTGAGCTCACTTCCTGCTTTGGGAATTAGAAAAAGCCCCTTCTCTGTGCCGCCCCCTGCCACCCTCCCTCTTGAGGCCCGGGCCTGGGCTGGGGTGCGGGGCTAAGCCCTGGCGGGGTGCGAGCGTTGCCAGTGCTGGCGCTGGGCAGCCTCCTAGCCTGGCTCCCTGAGCGGGTGTCCGCCCGCGGCCTGGCTGCAAAAGATCATCAGTCCTAATGCCAGCTGCACTCTTGGGTCAGTTTCCTGGCTTCCAGATTGCGCCCAAAGCCAGGAACCAGCTTCCCCAGCACAGGCCTGGGCTGAGATGCCTGCCCAGGATGTGTCTGAGCAGTGTCCTCTTCTCCAGGCAGGGATGGCACTTTGACCTGGATGTTTGGGTTTTTTGTTTGCTTTTGGTCATTGGTTATTACATGACCTCCAGGGTAGGTGCTCCACAAAGGGAGTGAAAACAGGACGCCTGATATATAGGCATACGTCCATTCTAGCAAAATAGCTTGGGGTTCCTTCGGAAATGCGGCATTGGTCCTTGCACCATGGTTTAATAGAAAAGGGATTATGCACCAAGTTACTTAAGTGAGCATAGGTTGAAATTGTTTACTGAGAGTAAATATGTAAAATAGTTATATTTTAACTAAATCTATCATCAATCATAAATCTATTACATGAAGGTTACAGGCAATTTAAATGCAAGAGAACTCTCTTCAGGGTTTTAAATAATCCGTATCTGTCTTGGCACATGAGAATGCAAAGATAGGAAATGGTTTGTAAAAGATCATATAATAGCTTTTACTATATGGTATCAGCAGTTTATCATAAAGGAGCGGCCTCCAGCTAAAAACTCAGCTTTGAAAAATGCAGAAAAGCAGCAAACGTTTCCATACCCTCTTGGTGACCAGAGGCATGCTTTGTGCCCGTCATCTTCTCTTTCGTGGAGCTCAGTAGTTTAGTGTCTTATTCTCTGGAATAGGCCATTGAAGAAATACCAGGCCCAGAGAAGAAGGTCCTGCTGGGTGTCTGAAGTAAGTACAACCTTTTAGATGAAGCTTTCTGGGGAAATTTGTTAGTGGTTTGGTATGCTTCTGATAGGAAGGGAAAATTTTTTAAAAGATTTTATTTCTTTCTTTATTTATTTGACAGACAGATCACAAGTAGGCAGAGAGCAGGCAGAGAGAGAGAGAGAGAGGTGGAAGCAGGCTCCCCACTGAGCAGAGAGCCAGACATGGGGCTCAATCCCAGGTCCCTAGGATCATGACCTGATCCAAACGCAGAGGCTTTAACTCACTGAGCCACTCCAGTGCCCCAGGAAGGGAAATTTTTTAAAGAGTATTTTCTCATTGAATCTATTTTGAGGTTTGGTTTGTGGTTCTTTCTGACTTCTCATGAAGATGGAATTATTTCTGAGGTTGGTTGTCAGGAACCCCATATCAAATCGAGCTATCTTGTTTGCAATAAATAAATCAATCAATAAATAAATAAATGCTCAAGTGTTGGTATAAAGCTATTATGCTTTTCAAAACCCTGAACTATAATTCATGTATCGCGGTCGTTCTTTATCATATCACACAGGAGAGAGGTGGCAGAAACGCACTTTCAGGTTAATTTTTTTACAAGGAAGATTGACTTATGAACCTACTTTGTTATTCCCTTTCATTCAATTTCCCTGTACCTCCTTTTCTATGAATTGTAATGGTAACCCATCATTATTTTTATTGTTGGCACGTGCTTTGTGAACCATAAAGTGTACGCTATAAATGGGAGCGCTTTTCTTTTTTTGCAGTTATGAAAAACTAATATTTTTAAATTTATTTTTTATTTATTGTCAGCATAACAGTATTCATTCTTTTTGCACCACACCCAGTGATCCATGCAAGCAGTGCCCTCTATAATACCCACCACCTGGTACCCCAACCTCCCAACCCCCCGCCCCTTTAAAACCCTCAGATTGTTTTTCAGAGTCCATAGTCTCTCATGGTTCAGCTCCCCTTCCAATTTCCCCCACCTCCCTTCTCGTCTCTAACTCCCCATGTCCATGAAAAATGAATTTAAAAACATTCATCCACCAGAGTACCCAAAGGGCTCCCATATAAACTATCTGTCGTTACATTATGTCCCGATGTGGAGTTCGATCCCAGGATCCTGAGATCATGACCTGAACAGAAGGCAGAGGCTTTAACCCACTGAGCCACCAGCCCCAATGTATTCTCTTCAGTACCAGAATTTGTAACCAATTGACAGATGAAAAAGGAGGCAGTCAAGTGAAAAACAATAGGTCTTAGACCTGCAAGAAATTCGAATTAGATGAATTCAGCTACTCAGGCACTGTTTCACATTTTCAGATCTCTGCAGAAAAGGGGTTAACCTTTTTACAGCATGTAAAAGAAAAGACTATAACACATAATATGTGTAAGCATGTAAATATCAAAATATATCCCATTAGTTGCTAAGACACACAGGGCCTATTTTTTCTCACAAATTCATGAATATGTAGGAGCAATAAGTGAGAAGTGAATGTATACTCTTCACTTCGAAGTTTTTTAGAAATCTAAAATATGACTTTCTATGGTTTGTGTCTCCATATTCCTTTATGGCCAGTTTGAACAAATCCACATGCTTTGATTCAAAGGTTAAATTCCTCTTATTTGGAAAAATGATGTTTCTTTTAGTTCTCTCACGCTTAGCAGGTGGTTTCATTTTAGCACACTTCAGAGTTATAATTTCATGCTTATTAAAAACATTTATTATGATCTACATAGATGAATGAAACTTTTATTAAATTATTTGACATAAAATCTGTTATTTTTAAAAATGTATTTCCTTTGAAGGGTTATTTTAGAGCGTTCAGAGAGGATCTAGGAGTGTGGTATTATGCAGTTTTTAAGTAGGTATGAAATGGTTATTTATATGATTGTTTCTTTAAGGCTTATGTATATTGTCCATTATATGCTATAAAATATTTTGAAAGTAAATTTAAGGTATGTTTTACATAGTTTATTTTTGGAAAAAATTATTGAAATGACTTATGAAAGTCAGTGTACTCTCAACATTAATTTATTCTGAAATTTACCAATTTGTATTGAACCTATTATATGGCAGATATTACTTCAGACTACACTGGTAAATGAAATACTTGGCTTTGTAGAACTTTTATTTTATTTTATTTTATTTTTTTAAAAATATTTTATTTATTTATTTGACAGAGAGATCACAAGTAGGCAGAGAGGCAGGCAGAGAGAGAGAGAGGAGGAAGCAGGCTCCCTGCTGAGCAGAGAGCCCGATGCGGGACTCGATCCCAGGACCCTGAGATCATGACCTGAGCCGAAGGCAGTGGCCTAACCCACTGAGCCACCCAGGCGCCCTAGAACTTGTATTTTAATGTGTGAGACAATTAAAAGCTATAAACCTTAATAAAAATTGCATAGTGCATTCAAAAATGATGAGTCAATGGGGAAAAAGAAAAATTCGATCAGGGTGAGAAAAATCAAGGTTGCTAGGCAGGGGATGGGGAGCTAAAAGTTTTAATAGGAAGATCAGGGTAGTTACAATGAAGCTGACAATTGAACAAAGGTATGGAAAGGTGATGAATTTGCCCAGAACTATCAGCAATAAGGTCACTCCAGACAAAGGAATTGGCTATCTTGAAGGCCATAAGGTTGGATCATGCCTGGCATATCTGAGGAATAGCAAGGAGGCCACTGTGAGTGACTGAAGAGTAGCAGGGAAAGAAGTCACCAAGGTTAAATGAGTGGCTAGATCATGTGAAAGCTTAGAAGTCATTGTAAAACTCTGGCTTTTATATTTGGAAACTTACTGTGTGATAGAATTTCTGCTAATAACTGAGAGTTCAAATGTCCATAAAATTTCAAGGATTCTTATTCTAGTAAGACAGAATAAAGAAAAAGAGTTCATATTTTCACATGGTGTAACAAATGCTCGGAGATCCAAGTGTAGGAAGCTATGGGAGCACAGAAGAAGGCACTAAAATCACACCAAAATATTTGATGACTGTGACTATATATACATTTGTATTTTCTAGATTTTTTATAGTCATGGAATCACACAGTATATACTATTCATTGCCTGGCTTTTCTTTTCTCAGCATCATTACTTTGAGAATCTCCAATTGTAAATAGTTCATTTTGATGTTGAATAGTAATCTCTTTAATGAATAGATCATAATTTGTCTTTTCTCTATTGATGGACATTGATGAACAACATTTCCACTGTTTTCAATTCTAAAAGCTGCTATGAAATTCACATACAAGTCCTTGTATGAACATAGGGTATGTTTCTCTTGGTTAAATGCCTAGAAGTAAAATGGCTATTTGTGTAACTGCAACATATTTTGCATTTAAAAAAATTTTCAAACTATTTTCCAAATAGTTTGGTGGTATCATGATATATACCAACAACAGTTTAGATTTTTTGTTGCTTCCCAATCTAGCTCAGGCGAAGTACAATTAGCCTTTATAATTTTAGCCATTCTAATAGATATGTAAGCATGTCTCATTATGATTTTAATTTGTATTTCTTTAATGTCTAAATGTTGAGAAATTTGTCATGTGGTTATAAGCCATCCATATCCTTTTGGTGACATGTCTCTTCAATAATTTTCTTCACATGTAAAATTGGATACTCTGTTTGGTTATTAGTAAGGTTTTTTATTTTTATTCATTTTTTAATAATCAGAGTAGATGTCCATTATCAGATATAGAATTTGCAAATCTCTTCTCCATCTTTACGGTTTCTCAATGGAGCTTTGATAGCTGTGTCTTTCAAGAAATATGCTACTTCTCTTTGGTACACGGAGGTATGACTAGAACATTATCAATGTTGACCTTTGCAAAGAAAATCATGGCTTAAGATATATGTAGTCTGCAGTTGTTGGGAGTGTTCACCATCCTTGCCTCTAACTCACCTCTCACTGCCCACACATTCAGATATAGGGGAATATTGATTGACAAAATATTAATTGCCAAATAACACTAGTTGGAGAATAAGAAAAATGCAGGCACCTGATTATATAATATTACTTAAATAAAATATGTTTTTATAAGTGCTATTGGAAGTAAATTCCTCAATACTTTGATCACACAGAATGATGGAATCCTAGATTTTTTTTCTTGTATTTACTAAGAAAATGATCATGCCTCAAGTATATTAAAATGGAATAGGGAAAATTAAAAATTGTTTTAAGTTGATTTGCGTGTGTTGTGCGTATGTGAGAGAGAAAGTGAGAGAGAAAGAGAAAGAGAGAAAAAGAGAACGGGAAAGACAGAGAGGTGGCTGCAGTGAATTGATGAGTTGCAGGATAGATTTTAAGGTTTTGTCTTTTGCTTTCTACATTCCCTTTTCCTTAGGTTCAAGAGAACAATCAGTAGTATCTCAGATGCCTGCTGGTAACATCAGCAGTAAGAGTTAGAGGTTCCCAGAAAATTAAAGATGAGATATAGTTTTCCTGACATAAGAAAAGTCATTTTTTGTCCCCAGCTGTTTTCAATGATCTATACCGGACCTGTGTACTTGCCCAAGCACACTTCTTCCAAAACTTCCTGGGAGGTTCTTACAAAGAAATGCAAAAACCTCACTAGTTAAGGATTTTGAGGGAACAAGGCAATGGGAAAACTAACAGTCACCACCAGACCAGAAAATAGCCTAAGCTTTTGAGACAATAAATCAGTGGTAAAACTCCTAGTGCTATTTCAAAAGTAATCAAGGCCTTGCATACCTTGTCGCAGAAAATCAGTCCAAGACCCCATCTACTTTATATCTGCTCTTGAAGCCTGCAGAGTCCCTTTCCCTTGTCCAACAGTTACCTCTGCTTTATTCTAACGTTGAAGTTTCTGCCCTCGGTGGAATACAAGCTTCATTCAGGTGAACATGCAATACATATTGCACAAATACATATGTGGATGTGCATGCATCCACAACCTTATGACCAACCATACACGGGATAATAAAACTCTCCCTTCTGAGTATTCATCTTAAATACGAAATAAAAATCTCTCTCTCCTGTTCAAACAGTCAAGGCTTTGGAACTTATTCCCTGTGATCTCCTTGTATGTTGTAAACAAAGATTCCTTTGTTTGACAACTCCACCTGTTTCTGTGATTCACCAAAGACTGACCTCAGTTAGTTCAGTTACTGTAATGGCTTTCACTACTCTGATTCTACCTCTGCAAGTCTCCAAATTTAACTATTTTTTCCTCCCAATTCCGCATATTCTTGGCTTTAAACAGCAACTCTGAAGAGATGATTTGCTTGTTTAAAAAAAAATCAAGAAAAGGGAGTAGTAGTCAACATTGTAACTTTGAACTTCCTGCCCTAAGGGGCTCTCCTGTTGTTTCTCTTTGACTTCCTGGACTGAAATGATAGAAATTTGGCAATACATCACTCCCCACTCCAGATTACTGACAGAACAGTTTAGACTCTTAGAAAAATATTAGTTTAAAAGATCACATAATTAAATACTTAAGCATGTAGTGTAATATAGTGGTTTTCAAGAAATATATTTTGGTCATCTGAATATTTAGTTTTCAACCATGGCTCCTAAAACTCTTGGAATTTCCTGTGATAAGGGTGAGAGAGGTGTGTTTTGTTATGTTAATGAAGTGACCTTCAGACCTCACTCAAGGCAAGGGCTGTTTGCCTGAAGGACCAACCACTTGGTGAAAGCCTTCATAACTTTTTGCCCAACATGCCTCCCCTTCCTCCCAATTCAGGATTATCTGGGGAGGGAAGAGGAGCTGGAGATTAGATCAGCAAATGACAATGATTTAGTCAGTCATGACTATGTCACGAAGCCTCCACAGAAAACCTGAAAGGACTGGGTTCAGAAAGCTTTTAGTTTGTTAAATGTATGAAAAGGCAGGAAGAGTGGCAGTCTTCCAGAAGGTAATAGAAGCTCTGTGCCCATTCTCCATACCTTGCCGTGTGCACTTCTTTATCTATCTATTGATTTAAATCTTCTATTATATCTTTTAATAAGCTGGCAAACATAAAGTAAGTATTTTTCTGAGTTTTGTGAGTCCCTGTAACAAATTAAAAGAACGTAAGAAGTAGGCCACTGGGACCTCCAACCTGTAGTTGCTCAGTCACAAGCACAGGTAATAACCTGGGGCCTACAGTGAGACTGGCATCTGAGGTGGGGTTGGAGATAGTCTTGGAGGACTGATCCCTTAACTGATGAAATCTTACACTATGTTGAGGTAGATAGTGTCAGAATTTAGTTGAATTCTTGGAGATCCTGCTGTTGTCTGAAAATTATTTGTCATGTTGTTATGATGTCCTAAAACCCAAAAAGATATAGCTACCTCAAAATAAGAATAAGGTTGACAGCTTATATATAATAAGTGAGTATATCAGGGATTTAAAATATACCCAATAAATAATGTAAGGAAATAAGGAAAGATTTTGAAATAAAAACAAGAATAAGAACCTAGTGGTACTAATAGATTAAATATATGTAATCTAGTTGAATTAAAAATACAAAGGATAGAATACGTAATGGATCCAATAGAGATAAGAAGTCACTTAGGGATATAGTCATCTGGATACCAGCAAAGCCTTAAAATTATCAATATAAAAGAGGTGTAAAATGTAGGTGATGTGTGTGGAACAAAAGCTAAAGAAAAAATTAGATTTCCTTACTACTCATAGCCTGTTGACAAGTCCTTGAAGTTCCTCTGGGGACTCAGCTGCTTCCATGTGGACACATCCACTCAGGGCAAAAAGCATTCTTAGTCCACCCCCCAGGATACTGAAAATCTACTTTCACATGTAAAAATTTCTTTGGAAACTTCTTTATCTCTACTCCCCACCCCTGCCCTCAAGATATACATTGGCAATCATCTCCCAAGCATATACCCACTGATACACATCAGAAGAGTCTCTTCCCTGAGTTTTTACTAAATAGTAATAAATGACCTTTCCCTAACAATAGCTAGCCCCCTAGAGGTCCTGGAAACCTTGTTTATAAAATACCTTGGAGGCTTGTGCTATCCCTCAGCTCCTCCCAAATTGAAAGTATATAATCAACCACTCTTCATGACCCTCTCTCTCTACTCCAAATAAATAAATAAATATTTTTTTAAATAAAATAAAATAAATGACTTTTTTTAAATGAAAGAAGAAAAAGGAAGGAAATATTTGAATATTAATGTACATCTATTTCTCAAGCATAAAATAGTCAAGACACTGGATTAAAACTTACATACAAGAAAAGAAAGAAAATATTCAAATATATTTGACTCTAAGAATCCCAAACTAGGGCATACATACCAAAGACAAAAAAAAAAATCATAACTGTTAGAGAGAAAAAGAAATAATTCATTAATAAAGAAACAAGAATCAGACTGACAGAAATTTTTAAAATAACATCAGATATAAAAAAGAATGAGGTAATAGCTTTATTATCTTGAAAAAAATAATCACAAATGTAAACATTTAGATCCTTATAAAATGTCATTGGAATAGGAAAGCATAATAAAAAAAATATTTTCAGGAATACAGACCACAGATAATTTTTCTTAATTTGTGTAGGCAGCACTAAATAATAATATTATTTTAACAGTTAAAATGTACTCTATGACCTATGGGGTGGGGGAAAAGAGGATGACCAAGTCATCTTGAAATAATTCAGTTTTATGAAAAAAGTAAAAAGATCGAAAAGAAGACTTGAAGAAAAGAGAGATAAAACATATGCATAATATAAATAAATAAATAAACAAACAACTGGAGTGCCTGGGTGACTTAGTCGGTTCAAGTGTCTGCCTTCAGCTCAGGTGATGATCCCAGGGTCCTGGTATTGAGCCCTGCATCAGGCTCCCTGCTCAGTGGAGAGTCTGCTTCTCCCTCCCATTGAGAAAAAAAATTTGACTTATTTATTTGAGAGAGATAATCTCTAAATTTTACTTATTTATTTGAGAGAGAGTGAGAAAAGAAAAACATGCACACAGCAGGGGGAATAACAGAGGGAGAGGGAGAAGAACCCCACTGAGCAGGGAACCCCCTGTGGGGCTCTATCCCAGGACCCGGGTATTATGACCTGAGCTATAGGTAGACACTTAACTGACTGAGCCACTCAGATACCCCAATGAATACAATCCTTAAAAATAAAAATAAAAATAATAATAATAAAAAATAATATTTCAGATAGTATGATTTTTTTAATGTAAGACTTGGTATAAAAACAGGATGACATACTTGTCTAATTATAGCAAAAGACTTTGATAAGTTTAGATGCAGTAGTACATAAAAAATTTAACTTCTTTCATTAACTGATAATTTAATTAGATTAAATAGAGACATCAAAATTTAGAGAATCTAATAATCCTGATCTATTAATAAATGTAGCCATCCTGACCCCAAAACAATAGTCTTCAGTAAGTATATAAGCATAAGTTGAACATTTACACAAACAGGCCATTATTTAGGCCAGAAGTATATGCCAATAAATTCCTAGAGTTAAATATTAGGTTATATTTTCCAAGAATGAGGCAATAAAATTAGAAAACAATGACCAAAATATTAAATTCATATAATTGGAAGTTAACTTCATACCTAAAAAGAAATAATACAGCTAATATCAGAAATTTTAAGAATTACAGTACTTTGGTAATATCAACTCTCAAAATGAGTAACGGACAGGTGGGGCTAGGGAGGAAGAGATCCATAGGGAACTTTGTGAACAGGCTCTCAGAAATCCCCAAAATGTGGTGTGGGAAAACCAGAGTAAAGTGATAAATTGGGCCACCCTACCCCAGGGAAGAGCACCCTGATCTAGGCCTGTGGGATGGAGGACCACCCTGCCCTAGGTGTATGGGGTGGGTCATGTGGTGTGGGTGTCTCTATGAAAAACACCTGTAACCAAAAAAGAATAATCAGACCCTAAAAAGGAGGTAAGCCATTGCAGCAGTTATTGATAGAGATGTTAAAAGGATTAAAGTTGCCTGGTTACCTTTTTATAAAAAATAAACCCTGAAGGCACTCATTGTTAACTGTGTGGGGACCCCTCTTAGTTGTGAGAGCTTTTTCTATATATTCACTTGATAAACTTCTGTCACTTACTCACTCTCCATTGCCCACGAGATTCCTTCTTTGACTCCAAGAGTCAAGAACCTAGCTCTCCCACATCATTCCCTAGAGTTAAGTATCAGGCTTTATTTTACATGTATCTATTATTATCTTGTAGGACATGTTACACTAATATCATTATTAATGAAGTTGAGAATAAGAATATGATGCCTCATTTCATCATAATTGTTAAAAATGATCCCTCAGCTGGTAAATGCAGGAAGCCAGAAACGGAAATAATAATTAGCACCAGTTCAAAAGCTTGTCCACCTGGAACCTGTAAGAAAATCCAACTAGATCCTGAAAATAATGAGTGATCTGAGGAAACTGGACAGGGATATAGATTTCCAGATGCTTTTTACTTTTAATGGCAATAGCAACTTAGTCAAGGTAATGGAAAAAAATCTATTAATTGGCAGTTGGAAAATTATTAAAAAATATAAACCATAAGCCAATGAACTTGGGAAAATTATGAAGAATCTACATAAACATAAAAAGAAACAATATATATTTTCCAAGGAACATTCACATTTTAAAAAATAATTTGAAAGAGGAACAATATGCCGTAATACATATATCAATGTTTTTCATAGAAGTTTAGTATAAAAAATAAACATTTTAAATAATTTATTTGGAAATTGATATCACATATCTGAAAAACTTGGAAGAAGAAATGGATAACCATGACTAAACAAATGTAGCAGAAAAATGATTTACAATAATAGATAAAAGCTATTCAAAAATGCAGTGAATATTGGCCAAAGCTTAGAAAAATCGATAAAATATAAAATGTAAAATGAATTCAGGAATGAAAAATAGAATCCCATTAAATCTAATTTGGAAAGAACTAATAATTTTTTTTTTGGCCTGAATCTGCTCTGCCTTTCATTAGGTGGGACACTGACCAAGCCCACTCAGCTCCTCTCTCATGCCCAGTAATAGAAAAGTCAGGGACATTAATTACTTCTGGGATGAATTTTAACCACTGTGGATAGGATGCAGAAGCCAGTGGGTTAAACAGATTCTTTCTTGTTTCAGGAAAATAATTCTGAGATGTATTCTGTGCATTAGGATTGATGCTCAGTTGTGCACAATCATAATCCACTCAGTCTGAACTCATATATGTTTCTCCTGGACCACTTAGCTCTTCTCATTCTCTCCTCTTCCACGTGATCAAATCCCAAAATAATTATTTAGGTTGTGTATGCAAGTCCTGATTTTGAAGGGAAACTCAGTTTCAGAAAGAGATGAAAATAAAGATACAGGGGAAAAAAATGGTGCACTTGGGTGACTCAATTAGATAAGCATCTGACTCTTGATTTCAGCTCAGGTTGTTATCTCAGGGCGATGAGATGAAGCCCCTATAGGCTCTGTGCTGGGCAAGGAGGTTGCTTAAGATTCTCTCTTCTTATCCCTTTCCTTCCCCCCCTCACCTCCCATGCTGTCTTTCTCTTAAATAATAAGCACTGCTGAACTATCTTAGATTCTGTACCTTCTCTCCAGCCATGAACCTATCACTGTCTCTAACTCTTGAAAACTTCATTAGACAAATTAATGTGGTGAAGGAAGCAATATGAGAAAGCCTTTAAATCTGATGAGCATGGAACTGAACAAACCCTATAGATACTTTCCCTTTGGTTTCTAGCCTATCAATACCTACAGTGAGTCACATACACTCAAGATTATTGTTTTTATTGTATACTTCATATATTCATTAATTTTTGACTCGTTGTCATTTTGTTGAAGTGTTAAACTATGGTAATAAACAAACTTTTAATTAACTTTTCCTCCTATGATACAAATATAACTTGCACTTGAGCTTTAGCTAATTTTATGTTCTAAAATTGCCAAAACAAAATGATCAAGGTTTCTAGATTATTTACTGTATTTTCTACTATATAATATTGTTCTATCTCTTCTGTATAAAGAAAATGAATGCTTGCGGCTCTTGGGTGGCTCAGTGCGTTAAAGCCTCTGCCTTCTGCTCAGGTCATGATCCCAGAGTCCTGGGATAGAGCCCCACATCAGGCTCTCTGCTCAGCAGGGACCCTGCTTCCCTTCCTTTCTCTCTGCCTGCCTCTCTGTCTACTTGTGATCTCTGTCTGTCAAATAAATAAACAAAATCTTTTTAAAAAAAGCAAATGAATGCTTGATAACTAAATGAATGCTTTACTGAACAAATTAAATATGGCAATAGCATTTTATTTTATCATGCTTTACATATTAAATTATAATATTATATCACTAGTCTACAAATAATCTACTCACATAGTGATTTGGAAGCTTTTAGCAAAGGAATTCTTCCTCCTGATTGTAGTATAAAAGCCACAGAAATATACAGAAGACTCCTAGGATAGAAAGTTAAATCCAGTTATCCGTGATGCCTTGAGTAGGACCTGACCTATGTATGTCCTGGGATGCACTAGTAACTGTTACATGTGATAGGATTATATTAAATATCTAGAGTTTCATTTACTTCACAAAGGAGATATAAATTTGAGAATAAAATATTTGATGAATCTATAAAGTCTATATCTATTTGTAACCAATGTGGTAGAATTAAGATGTTAATTTGAAAAAAAAATTCATTGAACACATACACATATTCAATTGTTTTTATATATATAAACAGCATTATTTATTTATGTAAATAAATGCATTGTCAGTAAAATCCATTTACTTATCAATCATAAGGGTAATTTTAAGTACTAAGAATAAGAAATATGTGAAAAGATAAGTGTTCAAGAGTGCAGTTTGTGGTAATTAATACAATATGATAGGCTCATAAAATAGATATATTACATGAACTTAAAAGCTTCTATAATTAAGCGATGACCACTTGAAATTTGTAATTAGTCTTGCTGCAGTTTTTTCCTTGCACTTATTGCCCTTCCCCAGAAGTTCATTAAGAATTTCTGTGAATGTCCTTATGTTTAATCTCATTCATAGATTCCACTGCTGCTCACAAAGCAAAGCCAAAAAGAGAGGTAACTCTATGTGGCACTCCATCCACAAGCAATACATTCATAAATAATTAAAAAGCTCTCTACTTCATTTGTTACCCATTCAGCTGATAATTTAAATGAGTAACTGAGGCCATTTTATCAGCACTTTTAATAGAATGCGACTCAGAAACTTCACAGTGTTATTTAAGAAGAAATGCTCATGTGTTAAGGTTTTTATTTTTTTTAAATCAACAAAATAATTTTCAAATTATATTTTCAAAATAATATTCAAATTAAAAGCAAATGTCTCCTTTTCCTCCAAGTTTCCTTGCTATGTCAAAGTTATAAATAAATACATTACAACCGTATTTTGAGTAGTAGATAAAAACAAATGTTTTGAAACTGTCTGTGGGTTGAGTATCTGGGTTAACTTGTATAAATATCTGAACTCAATGTATTTAGACTTTATTAGATGGTTTTTTTAGACTATGTAAAAATACATGCTCAGATAATGAAACATTATTGTATTCATTTTAATAAATAAATTGTTTTATTTAATTATGTTTAGATATTTATTTATTAAATTAATGATTTAATATTTAACAATCTAAATTTGAAATATTTAAAATTCTAAAAAATATTTATTTAATTAAATCGATATATTTAATATAAATATTCAATAAATTATTTAATCATTATTATAATTATGCAATACATTATGTATTGTGTAATAATTGTATTTTAATAAATAAATAAATGTATTATTTACATTATTTTATTTTACTTTATTTTATTTAGTTGACAAAGAGAGGGAGAACGCAAGCAAAGGGAGTTGCAGGCAGAGGGAGAGGGAGAAGTAGGCTCCCAGCTGAGCAGAAAGTTCAACCTGGGGTTCCATCCCACGACCCTGGGATCACCACCTGAGTCGAAGGCAGATGCTTCACTGACTGAGCCATCCAGATGCCCAAGGCTTTGTATTCTTCGCTTCTAAATATTGATGCTGCTTCATCTCTGGAGTTAGTAAATTGATGTTGAGAATTCATATCAAAGAATTGATAGTAGCTCTTAAACAGAAACATGTAATTTAGGGGAAAAAAAGAACAGAAGGAAGAGAAAGGCCAAAAGTCAAAAGCACATTAATATAAAATTTAATTAGATAAATTAAGCTGATATTCCTGAAGGGGGCTAATAAAAGGGCTGCAAAGAGCTTATAGGATTAGGAAAATTGTCCACTCCAGGTCATTTCATAATTTTAAACTATTCCTTATTATAAATATACTTAGTTCCAGAAACACAACCACATAAGGACATTTCCACCAAGTTTCCTCTAACAGCATTTACAAATTAGACGTTCAAACAATGTACTTCGTTACATGTTGCATCTGTATCTTAAAGTATAAACACTTTCTGTGACACATTTTCTAACAATTAAAATTAATATATATATATACATATGTATATATATATATTACCCTAAATGGAAAAAAATATATATATATAGAAACTTTATCCCTAAATGAAACCTTTCTTTGTTTATTAGCTTAAATAGGTAAATTAGCAACAACAACAACAACAAACAGCTAATATTATAGAGGTAGGAACAATTTACCTTTTCATTCATTGCTATTTTCTAAAAATTCCTATTTTATTTTTTCTCGTCTTTCATAATAACTTTCTAAATCTCCTGCCTTATTCAATGTTTTTCTTTTAGTGGAAATCTCTATTTCATATTTATTTTCTCTTCCTCCACTCTTTGCTCTAATAATTCAATGTATTATTAGATTTTCTGTTTTTCTCTTTATCCAGATATATCTTTTCTTTCTTTCTTTCTTTTTTAAATAATTTGAGTTGCTGGCATTTTACATCAGTACATGCTTTCTTATGGATGTTAGAAATGTCTGTGGAACTACTAGAAGTATAAACTTTTTTACCTTTAAGAAGTTTACATGGCTCAGTTGGTTAAGTGTCTTCCTTCAGATTAGGTCATGATGCCAGGGTACTAGGATCCAGTCCTGCATCAGCTGCCTGCTCAGCAAGGAACTGGTTCTTCCTCTCCCTCTGCCCCTCCCTCTCTCTCTCTAATAAATAAATAAAATCATTAAAAAAAAAAGACTTACTGAAACCTGAGACTGAATTACTAAACTCAGTCTTAATATAAGACAGCTAAACAAAGCAATGATCACAACTGGAAAATTTATTCAGACATTTTTGGTTGACACAGGACCTCTTTCAGTAACAACTTTCCCTAAATATCAATTTCTTTTTAAGGCAAAAAATTTTGACAAGAAATCCAGATCCTTCTCATCATTTTCATATCAATTTAATGTGACATCCTCGGAGTATATAATCAAATATGTAATTATTTTATCTGTTGCCTTGTATATTGCCTGTATCTTTTTCAGACTCAAAGTTCCATTGAGGTAGAGGTTTTTTGTTTTGTTTTTAAAGCAGAGATTTTTAAAGTGTTTGATATATACAAGATGCTTAATAAGTGTTTACAAACCTATGTATTTCAGAAGCCTTAAACAGGCTTTAAAATAATGTAGGTGATATTAGTAGTCATATCAAAAAATTTGTAGGTTTCAGTCATGTAAATAACTACATTTCTCAGAGACAGAGAAACATACAAATGATCTGGGTCCAGTAGGATAATGCTAGCATGTGTTGTAAATTCTCTTATATGACCTTATTCTTGCAAGAATTGGCTATGTGGCAGAAAAAAAAGGTATCACTATCTTATACTTTATTATTTAAAGAGATTTATGGAAGTTGTTAATTTCTTACACTACCCCTTTGTTTCAGTGGACCCAATTTCCCTGGTAATGGTGAGAGGAAAGTAGGCAATTTAGGCAGCAGCAAAAATCTCCTACAAGGCACTATAAAATAAGGCTTGTTCTAGATCATGGGTCTGTCCAAAGGGGAATGTTAAGGGGTAGAATGCATGATGGATGCATTGTGGACTTATAACTATAAGATTAATACTGTTGTGCCTCATTAATGGGTCTATGATTAAAGGAGCGAGACTGATGTAAAGCAAAGGTCAAGCAAAGCTTTATTTCATGCCAAGCATCAAGAATCTAACCGAACGTTCGGGGCCACACCTCTTATGAGAGAAGGCAACCCTTCCCTGTTTCAGTCTAGCTTTTAAGGGCAAAGGCCATGCAGTCAGGCCTGGCCACGCACAGGTGACCAATGAGATTTTAACACACACAGGAAACTCCACAGTGAGGCTAGGTGACCAATTGAGGTTCAATTGACCCTAGTATAGACATTTGACCCAGCCTATTACACCTTGATTAGGATTGGTGCCAAAACGGTTCCCAAAGGGCTGAGGAGTGGGGCATACTCCTTAGTATCTAGGGAGACAATATGCAAACACCGCCCCCCCTCCCTCTGATTGACGTCTCCACCTGGCCTGACCCACCCTTGTATATGGGCTTGTTACCTGGAGCTGATTTCCAGGACTTGTTTTTAAGTGAATCCCCTGGAGGAAGGGGAGCAAGGACAGTTTAAGGTTAACCTCAATGAAAGCCTCTTGCTAAAATATAAAAATATAAAATAGGTCCTTACATTACAACAAATCAGTAGGGAAAGTCCCAGTGTGGTGATAAAAGAAGTGATGTAACTTGCATTGCACATTTTATTTTTAAAACGATTAAGTTGAATTTTTCCCTCCCATGACATCATACTTGATCTCTGTCTACTAGTTTAAAACTAGTTAAACAAGCTCAACAATTTTTTTTAAATATTTTATTTATTTATTTAGGAGCAAAAGCCAGAGAGAGAGAGAGAGAGCATGAGCAATATGGGGCTTGATCCCAGGACTCTTGAGATCATGATCTGAGCCAAAGGCAGACACTTAACTGACTGAGCAAATGAGACTCCCACAAACTCAACAATTTTATAAAATTTTTATTTGTTGGGGTGCCTGGCTGTATCAGTCAGTAAAATATGTAACTCTTGATCTTGGGGTTGTATGTTTGAAATCCACCTTGGGTGTAGAGTTTTTTAAAAATAAAATCTTTAAAAATTTGTTTTTCCTTTTTTTATTTAAGCCATTGTATGGCAGTGTTGATCACTATATTGTACACCTGAAACTAATATTAACCTTATTTTAACTAACTGGAATTTAAATAAAAACTTTAAAAATAAAATAAAAATAATAATCATAAAAATAAAAAA
This sequence comes from Mustela nivalis, assembly GCF_964662115.1. Lineage (NCBI taxonomy): Eukaryota > Metazoa > Chordata > Mammalia > Carnivora > Mustelidae > Mustela > Mustela nivalis. The sequence goes on from NW_028135931.1 coordinate 215,677, forward strand.
GAGGAAAAATTATTTGGCAGGCAATTTTCTTAATTGCATTATTATTTATTATTATCATAGTCTGTGTGTGTCGGTGGGAAGTGGCTGGTATTACAGTGAGTTCCATATGTGTGTTACACTGAGGTCCATGTCTGTAGTCAGTCTTTTTTTTCTTTTAATTTATTTTCAGTGATCCAAATTTCATTGTTTATGCACCACACCCAGTGCTTCATGTAATAAATTCCCTCCTTAATACCCACCACTGGGCTCACCCAACCACCTGCCACCCTCATCTTCAAAACCCTCAGTTTGTTTCTCAGAGTCCACAGTCTCTCATGGTTTGTCTCTCCCTCCGATTTCCCCCAGCACACTTCTCTTCATCTCCCAGTGTCCTCCATGTTATTCCTTATGTATTGAGCTTTATAAAAACTTTTATTTAGTTCCCTATTCTGCTTTGCATATGCTTACCTTAGATGTTAAAATGTTATAAACCTCTCCTGCCTGGTCCAATTTCTCTCTCTTCTCTCATTATTTCTCATGCTCTCCCTGCCAACCCCACATGCCTTACAATATCTGGATATGACTTATTTCTTCCTGAGCTACTTTATTCTACTCTGCCATATGGTTGCCCTTCCCTCTTCTGTACCATAACTTCTATCCCCTGCATTTGTGCTTTAACAATACCTAATTCTTTTCACTACATCTGTATCTTTGAGGTCAATACTCAGTAGTGCAATCGCTGGGTCATAGGCTAGCTCTATTTTACTGGAAAGAAGGGCCATATGCACCCCAGTGTTTATAGCAGCAATGTCCACAATAGCCATTCTGTTGAAAGAGCCAAGATCCCCTTCAACAGACAAACGGATAAAGAAGATGTGATCTATGGATACAATGGAATATCACTCAGCCATCAGAAAGGATGAATACCCAACTTTTGCATCAACAAGGACGGGACTGGAGGAGATTATGTTAAGTGAAATAAGTCAAGCAGAGAAAGTCAATCATCATATGGTTTCACTTATTTGTGGAACCTAAGGAATAGCATGGAGGACATTAGGAGAAGGAAAGGAAAAATGAAGTGGGGGGATTGGAGGGGGAAATAAAACATGAAAATCTATGGACTCCAAGAAACAAACTGAGGGTTTTAAAGATGAGAAGGATGTGGGGATGGGTGAGCCTGGTGATGGGTATTAAGGAGGGCACATATTGCATGGGGCACTGGGTGTTTTACACAAACAATGAATCATGGAACACTACTTCAAAAAATAATGATGTATTGTATGGTAACTAACATAACATAATTAAAAAAAAAAAAGGAGGGGGACAATTCCTAACACTCAATCTTTGCTAGTTTCTTGTTTACCTCCTTTTAAGAGTAAGCTCATTAGTGGTTTTTTGTTTGTTTGTTTTGTCTCAAATAAAGAAGAAAAATAATTCACATTATTTTGAAAACTTTTTGAACAGTGTACAAACGTTAGTCAAGTCCACAATGTCTCATCTCTTCTTCCTCCTAACATGGCTAAGTTGAAAAACCCTTTATCTGGGAAAAGATCATTCTCCTGCCACCTTGTGTAAGATTTTGGGTTTAGCTTAGATTATCCTTTCTTTCCTTTTCTGAAAATAATTTGAAAATATTAATAGCCTCATTTTCTTCTTCCAAAATATGACTGCTTCTTTACCAAGTGCAAAAGCAACCCATTTTGACCATAGTAAACAGCTTGGACCTACTTTTATTGGCTCACTGTTTTAGTGAGAAAAGTGGAGTGAAGATGACACACCATTTCCAAATGTATTAATAATTGGTAGACCATACTTCTAAATTGAAGTTTTGTTGCCATTAAACTATGATCAGACTCGCTATAATTACAGTGGTAAATTCTTTATATTTACTATATTTGAAATTACTATATAATACCAAAATAAAATTATGATTATGTGAAGAGTGTGTCATATTAAGAAGATGACTTTGAAATTATTGCTTATCTAAATGAAATTTCCCATTTTATAATCTTGTATAAGCTTCCGTTGTCATTTCCTATTTATAATCTATTAGAAGGCACTCTTATTTTCCCTTAAGTGGGAAGTCAAATGTGGAACAAATTCATCCCAAAGGAACTGATTCTATAATCCACTGAAGACCAGGTGGCTTCCATGTGGCATTTTGCCTCTTGCATATTGTTTTTCTCCTACAACAAATGGGGGTATGCTCTTTAGTAAACTAATTCAACTCAATTAGAGACATTGTCTTCAAGGGATAACATCATAGAGACTAGAATGAGAATCATACTTTTGGGAAAATTGGGCCCAGGTTTTTTGTTTTGTTTTAAGATTTTATTTATTTATTTGACAGACAGAGACCACAAGTAGGCAGAGAGGCAGAGAGAGAGGGGGAAGCAGGCTCCCTGCTGAACAGAGAGCCTGATGCAGAGATCGATCCCAGGACCCTGAGATCATGGCCTGAGCCGAAGGCAGAGGCTTAACCCACTGAGCTACCCAGGCGCCCCAGGGCCCAGGTTTTGATGGCTTCTTTCCTCAATCTTATAAAACCTATTTGAACTCTACTGGATGCCAGAACTGCTTAAAAATATTTGGTCCCTTGTAATTTTAACCTTCCCGTATTCAATGCACCTGATCCATATAATATCCTATAGTATTTTTGTCAAATGAAGACTCTCAAAGTGTGTTTCTTGGGAGACACTTTTCAATTGGTTGCTTACATTTCTGCATTTATTATTTGTTCTAGACCATTCTTTGAAGATGGTTGTATTGAATAGACTAGGAAGACAGAAAGGTATCTTTTTTTTTTAACTTAACCTGTTGTGTTTGCAAATATTATCTGCCTCTTTTTTGATTCTTCTTGTGGGAACTGAGGCTCAGAACTGATATATAACTCCCACCCCTACACACACACACACACACACACACACAAACACACACACACACACACACAAATACTGTTAATATTCTGGCTACCTCTATTGCTGTGAATAATAAACTATATTATTTCTGAACCATGAGTCTGCGTCTTCTATCAACACCCAAGAAACCACGGCAGACTCATACACCAGCTTTCAAATAAGGGAAAATAATCTCAGATGCTTTATATTTTTTGATAGTGTTACCTACTTCTGAACATATGACTGAACACATATAAAGCTGGAGCCATGACCATTTAGAGCTTCTTCTGTGGAAGAACTATGCATTCACTAGTAAACAAAAGTAGTTTCATCTTTTTTTTTTTCCTCCTGGACACCATTTCCTCTCTCACACTGTTGCTCAAATTGGATGGAGTCTAAGGTCCTTTGAGGAAATTTTTGTTTAATGACTCAAAATAAAATAGGAAGAGTCTAAAGTGATAAAAATAATTCTAGATAAAAGGTATAAGATCATGCCAGAAAGGATAGTAATTTTATCTAACAACTGCCTGTTCACCCCTTATTTGTTCATTAACTAATCTCCAAATTCCTGACTAATTCCCTTTTGTAAGCCAGAATGTGAGCTAAAAACTGGGATTTTAAAAAAGTTTTCATTTGAAATCCAGTTAGTTAACATATATGGTTGTATTAGTTTCATGTGTACAATATAACATATAGCACTCAGTGCTCATCATGACAAGTGCTCTAATTAACCCCCATCACTTATTTAATCCATCACTCCTTTAAGATCCCCTCAAGTAACCATCAGTTTGTTCTCTGTAATGAAATGTCTGTTTCTTGCTTTGTTTCTCTTTCTATGTCTTGTTATTTTCCCCTTTGCTTGTTTGTTTTGTTTCTTTTATTCCATATATGAGTAAAGGTATTTGTCTTTCTCTGACTGACTTATTTCACTTTTAGCATTATACTGTCTAGTTCCATCCATGTTATTGCAAATGGCAAGATTTCAGTCTTTTTTTATGGTAGAATAATATTCCATTGTATATACATACCACTTATTCTTTATTTATTCATCAATTGATAGATACTTGGGCTCTTTCCATATCTTAGCTTTACAAATAATGCTGCTATAAACATAGGGGTGCTAGCATCCCTTTGAATAAGTTTTCTTATATTCATTGGGTAAATACACACCAGCAGGATTGTTGGATCACAAAGGACTTCTATTTTTAAATTTTATGGTAATTCCATACTGTTTTCAAATATGGCTGTATCAGTTTGCATCACCACCAACAGTTCTCAATTGTTATTTTTTCTTTTTTTTTAAGATTTTATTCATTTGACAGAGAGAGATCACAAGTAGAGAGAGAGAGGAGGGAGCAGGCTCCATGCCTGGCAGAGAGCCCGATGTGGGACTTGATCCCAGGACCCTGAGATCATGACCTGAGCTGAAGGCAGAGGCTTAACCCACTGAGCCTCCCAGGCAGCCCCCACAAGTGTTACTTTTTCACATCCTCTCCAACACCTTTTGTTTCTTGTAGTGTTGATTTTAGCCATTCTGACAGGTGTGAGGTGGTATGTCTTTCTAGTTTTGCTTTGCAATTTCCTGATGATACATGATGATGGACATCTTTTCATGTTATCTACTGAACATTTGAATGTGTTCTTTGGGGAAACAATTGTTCATGTCTTCTATCCATGTTTTTATTGGATTATTTGTTTTTGGATGTTGACTAAAAACTGGATATTAAGTAACACACAAGACAGGTTTCCTTGAGCTTAAATTTTATTTGCATTAGTATCATTAACAGGAAAAAATATGCATATGTGTATGTACAAGTGTGTTTACGTATACATCTATCTATCTATCCTCTATCCCCTGTCTTCTAATTGTGGTAAATCCCGTAAGGTGGGGAATGGGATAGTCTGAAGAAATATGCTGCTGGATATGTTGGGTAAGCAAATTTAATTGCACTCAGATGCATTGGATATAAGTGAATCACTCAAATGAGTTATTTAATATTATATAGAAACAAATTAAAAATTTATGTAGTTGAAAATAATAGGTAGTTAAAATAATTTTTTTGTTTGTTGTTTTTGTGTCTTTTTTTGTTTATATATACTATGGTGTGAATGTTTATGTCTCCCAAAATCACATTATGAAATCTAACTCTGGAAGTGATAGTATTAAAACATAGGGGCCTTTGGGAGGTGATTAGGTCATAAGTGGGATTACAGTCCTTTTAAAGGAGACCCCAGAGAGTTCTCTTGATTCATTCATCATGTACGTTTACAGTGAGAAGATAGCCATCTATGAGGAAGTGGGCTCTCCCTGGATCTGCCCATTCCTTAATCTTGAACTTCTCAGTTCTAGAACTGTGAGAAATAAATTCCTGTTCTTTATAAGCTATTCAGTCTATATCATGTCCGTTCTAGCAGCCTGCATGCAGAAGGACACTATGACCTAAAACGAGAGCAATAAATATAAAGTTTCAGTAAAGTCAGTTGGTACAATGTTTTTTTTACTTAGAGAAGACATGCTGCTTCATGTTAAACCTTGATATTGTATATGTTTCTTAAAGGGCCACTTCTTACTCCTTTGTGTGTTTTCCACAAAGTCCAGGATGATGCCTTACATAAAGGTAATATTTTATAAATACTGTTGGAAATATATACTTCTCTAAAATCTTATTTTGCCTACAGATTACTTGGATCCACTTTGCCTTGTGTAGAATATTTGAAATATATTAAGAACAGAATGTCTCTCTAAATAACATTTAGAATCATCATTAGTTTATGACTCCTGACTCATTTGTTTATGCAGTGATACTTACTGCAAGCACACTGAAGTTTGTAATATAATTTTTGAATTAATCACCAAGCTAGTTTATTTTAACTTATGAAAAAATAATTTCTCATGTTGGTTTAATTCTGCTCTTATGTTATGGTCATGACATTTTCATTAAAATAAAGTAGAAAATAGAAGTAAATAATAAATGAAAAATAAAAAATAATAAATAAAAAAATAAAAGTAAAACTATTGTGAAATGTTAAACTTTTCTTACTTATTTTGTTTTGCTTTCCCTCTACCATACTGGCAAAGCTGTATTTTGCAGATAGATACAATTTTCTAGTTGCTAGGTTTGTTACTTTTGCTAAAATTTTCAAAATATAAGAAGTTGAATAGTCATGGATTGTTGATTAAACTCCTTACCTACACATATAAAAATAAAACAATGATGGTGACCTGGGTATTTCTAAAATTGTATTCTGTTTTTCCATATTATGTTTTACAATGTAATTAATAAGGATTCTGCATATATTAACACCCATCCCTTCTATCTCATCTGTATGTCCATTACAGAGCATGTATGATTTCTATTCATTGCTATGTTTTGGTGAAGAGACTGTCTGAAGTAGTCCTATATTTATGCAGGTAGATCTTAAGCTACGGTGCTCTTTTTTATTTGCTTGTTCCTGATCAGTATGTCTGAAAGATGGTAACTATTGCATCAGGTATGACGATTCAAAAATATTATTGGTGCCTGATACACTGTGATGAAATAGGTAAGTCGATTCATAATTTGTTAATTAAATTAGAAAAAAATTCCTTTGGATTTGTCCTTTATTAAGAGTTATTTTTTTTTTTTAACGAATTCCTTGGGATGTCTTTTGTGTAATATATATCACATGCCTCAACCTTTAAATTTGAATGTTGAAAAGAGTTATCAGAATGAGCCTAGAAAATATTGTTATGAAATATTTGTGTTCTGTTATATTATGTTAACTTAGGAAATAATGGTAGTTATTTTTATTAGCATTTCCTACTTTCCACATGCCCTTACAGATGAGATATCATGTTTTTCCTACTCTTTTTATCGTGGTTGTTATATTCTTCATGATCAATAACAATCAGTGAAAATTCATAACATTAATTTTCTTTGGGAAAATGATGTTTTAGGAAGAATCCATGACCAAAAATTTTAGCTGTTCTTCTTCCAGGAGATGAGACTATCAATGTTCCCGAAATTTCAAGAAATAGAACTTATTAATTGTGTTGGTTGATGTTTATTGTCTCTGAACTTAGACGTGCATAATTCAATTTAAAATTTATTTTGGGGGCGCCTGGGTGGCTCAGTGGGTTAAAGCCTCTGCCTTCGGCTCAGGTCATGATCCCAGGGTCCTGGGATCGAGCGCCGCATCGGACTCTCTGCCTAGCAGGGAGCCTGCTTCCTCTTCCCTCTCTCTCTGCCTGCCTCTCTGCCTACTTGTGATCTCAGTCTGTCAAATAAAATAAATAAAATCTCAAAAAAAATGGAGTGGACCTTAGAGGGGTGCTTATCTGAAATTGAGGAACATTATAAAAAAAATAAAAAATAAAATTTATTTTGAATTGAAAACAAGATCTTACTGAAGTTTAGGCATCCCACTTTATATCAGGCCTCCAGTACATTCTAATTTATTTATAGAAAATATCATAAACATGAATGTCACTTTTCCTATTGCATTTATACTGAAACTGCAATGACTCAAAGACGTCAGATCTGAAAAGCACTACCTTTCTATAATTTCTGTTTCCTAGAAGGAATGGATATACCATTTTAGCACAATTATCCAACAGTTTTCAAAACCACCATGAATTTTAAAACATAGTTATTACACCCTAAAAATCAAGTATGAAAATGTATAAACAACCAAATCTCTATCTGTAAATGAAATACTCCCACACAGATGGGTTTTAAAACTTTCTAACTTAAGGAATTTGATAGCACAGACTCAGGGTAGTAGTTTCAGTGCCTACAGTATACTTTCAGGGAGAGAGTAATGTAGCCTCTGAGTCACTTTCTGCCTAGAGATGACCTAATAGTGGTTCTGGCATTGTTTGTTTGTTTTTGAAAATACGTTCCTGGGCGTCATTCAGAAAATGCAGAGTTTGGCAATCTATATAAATTAAGGATGATCTTTTTGAATGTTTGTCTTTCACTACATCAAATTAACATAATTGGACAGAAATTCCACTAAATTAAGCATTGTTAGGAAACGTGTAAATTGGAGCTGCTCAAATTAGTTGCTCTTTGAACTATGTGCTGTTGGTTCAGGATTAGATAAGGAGTTTGAAGGAAAACCTAAATCATTACTTCCTTTTTTGAGAGAGTCTTAGCATATTTTCTTAAAACTAGCTGAAATAAACAATGTGTTTAGTCGCAAAGTGATTTGCATTTTTGCACAAACTCCCTATCTCCTTGAGAATTATAACAAATATTTCATGAAACATCATTGATCTTTACTTTTTACACTGCTGTAAAGTACATTCAGAGTTGCCAGTTAAAAGTGTTAGTGTTGAGATGAAATGTCATGCATTTTTCTTCACTTTCATGCAAATGAACACAGTAATTTATTAAGACACAATGAGGAAAAAAAAATTGACAATGAGTTCCAGATTTTAAAAATCACTTGCCATTCAATTCAAATTGTGAGTTTGATCAGTTACCGAACACTTTATAATGCACCCCCGGTAATTTTACAGAGATTATTTTTTTCTTACCAATTCTTGATTATTCTGTCTTGCAATGCAGAGAAAGCTAACTAATTTAAAATAAACTTCTGTTAATTTTGATTGTTATAAACTTAAAATTGATTAATTTCCATATACAGAGTTTAAAATGTTCACAATTTACATTAAATATACATTCTGTGTATAGCTTGGAAAAATTATACTGAAAATTGAAATTAAAATGATGTTGTATATAGCTGCAAGAAGCCGCCTGTCCCATTTCATCTTACTATATAAGTTGTGTCAGGTAATTTATAAAATCCCTACTGCATAACAAGTCTATTTTTTGTTGGAATGGGTAGTAATGTTTCTTCTTATTTCTAAATAAGAGTTGGTCTATGAGTGCATCTGCAACTGTATTTTTCCTAAGTGGCTTCATGGTCTTGAACTGAGAAAGCTCAGAACATTAAGCATCAAAATAATATATTTTGACATAATTAGACATCAAGGAAATGCAATTAAAATGACACTGAGATATCACTACACACTTACCAGAATGGCTAAAATAAAATATAATGACAACACCAAAAGAAAAAAAAAATACACAATGGCAAGTTGTACCATCACTTAACCATCTCAGACTAGTGTAGTGTTAAATTTGTTTTTCTATGCAATGTTTTGGGTCACTTACCACCTTTCAAGGTTATAAAGTGCTACCATTTTACTTAAAACTGTGAAATTTGGTCAGACTTAAATTTCAATTTATGTTAAAACATTCTGTAAACTGTGTTAAACCTTGACATTTGTTCCCTCTGTTCAGTGAATAACACCATATCATATTCTGAAAAATACGCTAATTTTCATTTTGAAAAATATCCCTTTTTCCTCTTATGGTAATTATAAATATGAATTAATAGTAGAATTTGATATGGTTCCATATGACCATAAATACTTTATTGTATATTATCAAATTTAATAATGAATATAATGTACTTCTTTGGACAATTTTTAAAGACCAGTCTACTCTTAAAACAAAAAAATGGAGACGCACTTCTTTAGTTCACACAAATTTCATTTTATTATATATAACCTCAGATAAATTTCAACAAATCATAATTTATTAAAATTATGTCTACTTAAAAATCTCATAGAAGAGTAAAACCATCAAAAATAAAAATACACACACACAACACACACACATCACCCATGTATTGGCAAATCACAATTGCTGTAACAATACATTAGGCATTCCACTGTTAAGGGCTATCAAAATTTCCATCAGTGACAAAAAGATTTGTATCCAAATGGACTGATTTTCCAGAATCCAAGAAAAAGTCTCCTAGGGTTTATTTAAAGATAAATATTTGAACAAATACTTCTTAAATTTAGGAAATTCAGAACATACGACTAAAGAATATTTGCAGTGCAGACTATATTCAATCCTTCCTTCAAAATGTGCCTTTGAGTACATAATTCTGTTTTCTCTCTCTAAATTGAGCTGTCCTCCAAGGAAGTGTTCTAAAATGTGTGTCTCTGTGTGATAAATGTTCTAAGACCTAACATGCTTCATTGTATTTTTACTGTGCTCTCAAATTTAATCAATAATTTGGCTTGATGTATAATATCTAGTTTCAAATATCTTTGCCATCTCTACAAACACCCAGCTGTCTCCTTTATATGCTATTACTATTGAGAATTCTGCTGTCAGTATTATTCTTGTACATTTTAGGTGATCTGTTCTTCTCTTGGGCATCATTTGTGCTCTTCTCTGTTTTTGATATTCTTAAAACTCACCATAAAGTATATGAGTGGTTTTGTGTGTGTGTGGTTTTTGTTTTGTTTTGTTTCTGATTTCTCATGTTTGGCGTCATTTTAAGTCTGGTATCTTTTTCTTTAATTCTCCAAAATTTATCTCAGTACTTATTTAAATATTTTCTTTATTTTTTTTTCTCTTCTGCTGCATTTGGGCAGAAGTCATTAATTTGTTTGTTTGTTTGTTTTTCCCAACTCATTTATTCCTTTTACATCTATATTCATCTTAGTCTCCATTTATCGTATTCTTTATTTCAACAATTTTCACTTAATTTATATTCACAGTATAGTATCTTTTCTTTGTATATGTAAATCATTATTTTATCATATACTTTTAAGCTATTTTTTAAAATAATTTATTTATTTATTTGACAGTGAGAGATCACAAGTAGGCAGAGAGGCGGGCAGAGAGAGAGGAAGGGAAGCAGGCTACCTGCTGAGCAGAAAGCCCGATGTGGGGCTTGATCCCAGGACCCTGAGATCATGACCTGAACTGAAGGCAGCGGCTTAACCCTCTGAGCCACCCAGGCGCCCCTTTTAAGCTATTTTTTAAAAGTACAGTCATTCTTTTTTTTTAAGATTTTCTTTCTTTATTTATTTGACAGAGAGAGATCACAAGTAGATGGAGGGCAGGCAGAGAGAGAGAGATATAGAGAGAGAGAGAAGCTGACTCCCTGCTGAGCAGAGAGCCTGATGCAGGACTTGATCCCAGGACCCTGAGATCATGACCTGAGCTGAAGGCAGTGGCTTAATCCACTGTGCCACCTAGGCGCCCCTAAGCTATTTTTTAAATTCCTGTTCCAATAACACTTGGATCGCCATATAAAGTTAACCACATCATCTTTTTTAGGTAAGTGATTGTACTTTTTATGTGCATAGTTATTTTGCTCCATGAGTTCAGCAACTCTTAGGATCATCAAATCTCTGTAAAGTCTGGGTATGCTAGGATTTTCTAAGCAACAATAAAATACATTGAAACCTGGTAGCTTAATTATGATAAGGTTTTCTTTCTCAATCATTCACAATAGTATTACATTCTGAGTAGCTTCCTTCTATTTGGCAGCTATAGTGTTTGGAAAACTTGAATTGTGATATCACTGTGATAATGTGAATTAGTCAGGGTTTTTCAGAGAATCGGGAAGAGAAAAAAAGGAAGATATTCTCCAGGGCCAACTCTAGAAGTGACTATTAAAACATCTGTCCAAATTCAATTGAACAAAACTCAGAAATGCCATCTCCAGTGAAATACAAAGAAGATTATATATATAGTTCTGGGCACACACATCTCATTTGACCCAATGATGTACATCAATGAAAGACTGAAGGCCAATCACCACTCCATGGGAGAATTTAAAAATAAATTTACTAATGAGGCCAAGAATTCAGAATCACAAATACTTCAGAACTAATAATAACTGCCTTCACTTGATGTTATTCTATAAGATAAATCCTACGATCAAGTTTCAATTTTAAATTCTTACAATTTTAAATTCTTAAATCCTTATGAAGAAGCATCATTTGGAGGGAGCAGTTTTCATAATTTATCATCCATCAGCCTTTTTTTAAGATTTTATTTATTTATTGGACACACACAGAGACAGAGAGAGATCACAAGTAAGCAGAGAGGCAGGCAAGCAGGGAGGGAAGCAGGCTTCCTTTTGAGCAGAGCCTGATGTGGGGCTGGATCCCAGGACCCAGAGACCATGACTTGAGATGAAGGCAGAGGCTTAACCCACCACCCACGTGATGAGAGAGCCACTCAGGTGCCCCTCATCCATCAGTCTTAATTGATTGGAGGAAAATGTGTGAAGGAATAATGCCTTAGGGATCTAATCTCTCTAAAGAATTTTCAAGTCTTTACCCCTTCAAGGTTTTTGTACAGTTCTGATAGCCTCTAAACATCCAGCTGATTTCTACAGTGACAGGCCTATCAAAACCTGTCTTCAAACTAGGAATAGAGCTTTAAAAATACCAGTCAAGTGCAACTTTGAGTCTTTTAAGGAACTTATCATCATTTCTTTGTTTTTGGTTAATATCTGAAATAGTTCCATATTACACTTGCATAATTTCTCCAGAGCTGACTTTGAAGGAGGCATTCAGTTCCAGCTAGTTCCATATTTTGGCAAGAACTATAATTCTATATAAAAAAAAAACATATCTTAGGGCACCTGGGTGGCTCAGTGGGTTAAAATCTCTGCCTTCGGCTCAGGTCATAATTCCAGGTTCCTGGGATTGAGTCCCACAGTGGGCTCTCTTCTCAGCAGGGAGCCTGCTTCCATTCCTCTCTCTCTGGATGCCTCTCTGCCTTCCTGTGATCTATGTCAATTAAATAAATAAAATTTTTAAAAAAACATATTTTATACCAGTTATTCATGTTTATTAACTAAGATATCACAATACAAATAATACAAACAGTTGCTCTTTATTAATACCTTCAACTAAGATCAAAAAATATGTCATATTTTCTCCAAAAATTTTATATCATCTGATAGGTCAGATATATATAAAATTACATTTAAAGTTTTAAAATTATCAGCAAATATTTTCATTTAAATGCATATTTGAAAAAAAATCTACTTTTCCAAACATGACTTTTTATCCTATTTATTTTTTAATTTTGTCAACAACTGATAAAATATTTAGCGAGACTATAAATGTTAGATTGAAAAAAATGATTAATACATGTAGGTACAAATTATTATGTTCCATTAAAAATGATTTAGTTTTTGATGAACATCTGTTTGGTAATATGTTGTATCCAGATATAGTAAATTAATGATATATATAAAATTACAGGAAATGACCTTCCGTTCCATTATGAGTAGAGCTTTTAAAATGCTCTTTGTCACAACCTGTCATCTTGTCATTATGTAGCATTATGTAGCATTTAAAAAATGTATACTCTTTACTTCGAAGTCTTTTAGAAATCTAAAATATGACTTTCTATGGTTTGTGTTTCCATATTCCTTTATTGCCAGTATGAACAAATCCACATGCTTTGATTCAAAGGTAATAAATTCCTCTTATTTGGAATAATGATGTTTATTTTTGTTCTCTCACCCTTTGCAGGTGGTTTCATTTTAGCACACTTCAGAGTTATAATTTCATGCTTATTAATAACATTTATTATGATCTACATAGATGAATGAAACTTTTATTTTATTAATTTGACAAAAAATCTATTATTCTTAAAAATGTATTTCCTTTGAAGGGTTATTTTAGAGCGTTCAGAGAGGATCTAGAAGTGTGGTATTATGCAATTTTTAAGTAGGTATGAAATGGTTATTTATATGATTGTTTCTTTAAGACTTACGTATATAGTCCATTATAGGCTATAAAATATTTTGAAATTAAATTTAAAGTATGTTTTACATAGTTTATTTTTTGGAAAAAATATTGAAATGACTTATGAAATTCAGTAAATGCTCAACATTAATTTATTTTGAAATTTACCAGTTGTCTACTGAACCTATTATATTGCAGATATTACTTCAGACTACACTGGTAAATGAAATACTTGGCTTTATAGAACTTTTATTTTAATGGGTGAGACAATTAAAAGCTATAAACCTTAATAAAAATTGCATAGTGCATTCAAAAATGATGAGTACAATGGGGAAAAATAAAAATTCGATCAGGGTGAGAAAAATCAAGGTTGCTAGGCAGGGGATGGGGAGCTAAAATTTTTAATAGGAAGATCAGGGTTGTTACAATGAAGCTGACAATTGAACAAAGGTATGGAAAGGTGATGAATTTGCCCAGAACTATCAGCAATAAGGTCACTCCAGACAAAGGAATTGGCTATCTTGAAGGCCATAAGGTTGGATCATGCCTGGCATATCTGAGGAATAGCAAGGAGGCCACTGTGTGTGACTGAAGAGTAGCAGGGAAAGAGGTCACCGAGGTTAAATGAGTGGCTAGATCATGTGAAAGCTTAGAAGTCATTGTAAAACTCTGGCTTTTATATTTGGAAACTTACTGTGTGATAGAATTTCTGCTAATAACTGAGAGTTCAAATGTCCATAAAATTTCAAGGATTCTTATTCTAGTAAGACAGAATAAAGAAAAAGAGTTCATATTTTCACATGGTGTAACAAATGCTCGGAGATCCAAGTGTAGGAAGCTATGGGAGCACAGAAGAAGGCACTAAAATCACACCAAAATATTTGATGACTGTGACTATATACACATTTGTATTTTCTAGATTTTTTATAGTCATGGAATCACACAGTATATACTATTCATTGCCTGGCTTTTCTTTTCTCAGCATCATTACTTTGAGGATCTCCAATTGTAAATAGTTCATTTTGATGTTGAATAGTAATCTCTTTAATGAATAGATCATAATTTGTCTTTTCTCTATTGATGGACATTGATGAACAACATTTCCACTGTTTTCAATTCTAAAAGCTGCTATGAAATTCATATACAAGTCCTTGTATGAACATAGGGTATGTTTCTCTTGGTTAAATGCCTAGAAGTAAAATGGCTATTTGTGTAACTGCAACATATTTTGCATTTAAAAAAATTTTCAAACTATTTTCCAAAGTGGTGGTATCATGATATATGCCAACAACAGTTTAGATTTTTTGTTGCTTCCCAATCTAGCTCAGACGAAGTACAATTAGCCTTTATAATTTTAGCCATTCTAATAGATATGTAAGCATGTCTCATTATGATTTTAATTTGTATTTCTTTAATGTCTAAATGTTGAGAAATTTGTCATGTGCTTATAAGCCATCCATATCCTTTTGGTGACATGTCTCTTCAATAATTTTCTTCACATGTAAAATTGGATACTCTGTTTGGTTATTAGTAAGGTTTTTTATTTTTATTCATTTTTTAATAATCAGAGTAGATGTCCATTATCAGATATAGAATTTGCAAATCCCTTCTCCATCTTTACAGTTTCTCAATGGAGCTTTGATAGCTGTGTCTTTCAAGAAATATGCTATTTCTTTCCTGGTACACGGAGGTATGACTAGAACATTATCAATGTTGACCTTTGCAAAGAAAATCATGGCTTAAGATATATGTAGTCTGTGGTTGTTGGGAGTGTTCTGTAATATCAAGCATATCTAGTTAGTTGATAATTTTGTTCAAGTCTTACATATCTTACCAATTTGATGACCATTTGTCTATATAATCTTAAAATGAGGGTGTTGAAATTTTTTTCCATTTCTCTTCTAAGGTGGAAGTTATGATTTTTGTTCTTAGTATTTCCCTATATATCCCCAAATCTGTTATTAAGTATTAAAAGTCAAGAATTATTATACTCTCTGATGAATTCATCCTTTTACTCTTCTGTAATTTTGACTTGATCTTTATGTCTGATAATGAAATTTGCTTTAAAATCACTTTTCATTATCTTGCTATAACCACCAAAGTTATATTGTGATTAGTGTTAATATAGCATATTTTTTCTTTTACTTTTTAAAGCACTTCTATATTTAATCTTGACAAAGAAACAAAACAGCTTTTTAACTCTGGAAGCATCTTTCTAAATTAACTTTTTTTTAAAATGAAGCAGTAGCAATTTTTGTTAAGGGACCTAAACTGAAAGTAGGTTTAGAAATTTATTTATTTATTTATTTAGTAAAAGATTGTATTTTGTTTATTGACAGCGAGAGAGAGAGAGAGAGAGAGAGAGAAGAAGCACACAAGAAGGGGGAATCACGTGCAAAGGGAGAGGAAGAAGCAAGCTCCTTGTGGTGCAAGTAGTCCCATGCAGGGCTGGATCCCTGTACACTGGAATCATGACCTCAGCCAAAGGCAAACATCTGCTTAAAAAACTGAGTCATCCAGGCACCCCTAGAAAATTTAAAAAAAAGACCTTTTAAAAACATTTTGTTTCTTTCTTGTATTCGTTTTAATATTTTATTTATTTGACAGACAGAGAGACAGGAAGAGGAACTATAAGCAGGGCAGAGGGAAAAGAAGAAGCAGGTTTCCTACTGAGCAGAGAGCCTGATGTGGGGCTCCATCCTAGTATCCTGGGATCATGACCTGAAAAGAAGGGACACTTATGGAGGAAGCCACCCAGACACCTCTTTTCTTTGTTTTTAATATATGGCAACTGATGCTTCCCAGCCACGAGGAGCATATTACCCATTGATTAAATCTTTGATAACAACCTATTTTAAAAGGTGTGTAAATACATACTTACTCAGATTTATACACTTTGTGTTTTCTTCATAGTTTGGGGCTGGACCCCATGGTCACAACACTGCTTCCAGTCTTTGCCTTCCCATCTTTTGATACCAGGTATTTGGTCAGCAAAGCAAATTAGTATCAATATTAATAAGCCCTTGGCACCATATCTCTGGAGCAGGGGTTGCTCTTAGCCAAGGCCCAGAGCAGTTGACCTCCCCTCGCTAGTGCTATAGCCGCAAGGACTAGGTCCCTGCCACCAGAACTCAGTCTTACATGTTATGCTAAGCAGACAAAACCAAAACAGGAAAGCTCCGACAGCTTTCACTGGCATGCCTCATCTCCAACTCCCTTGACGTCCAGGCAGTACCAGATGACAGGGAGGGGTCTTGGTCCAACATATGGGAGGGAAGGAAGTAGCCACGAGCAAGTACCTGCCTCTCTGTTCCTTTCTTTCATGAGCAGGTTGTAAGGAGGAGGAAGAGGAAGGGGAAGAGAGGTGAACTTCAAGGGGTGAAGGCCTCAGGTAGGCAGCTGGCTCCTGCCAGTAGGAAAGGGACAAAGGAGAGGCAGTGAGTCTTTCAGGGAGGGTGGGGGGTAAGGGTTACAGCTTATGATGGAATCTGGACAGGAGTAATAGGGATACTAGTCATTTGAGTCCACCATTGGCAAGCTGGGCTGGGTGTCAGGGCAGATAGGCCTCCCTGGGCAACGGCACATGAGAGAAGGTGGAATTCTTCTCTGAGGAGCAGGTGGAGCTTTGGGTGTTGGGAAAGCATAGACAGTATTGCTCCAGGGCCAAGGACAGGTCCGGTACTCTTGGTTGGAGGTCAAGGCCACAGTATGATCCAAGTCTTCTACCAGCAGCTTGAAGGTACCACATGCGAGCCACCCCTCATTATTGTGTATAACTCTCTGGTGCAATTATTGCTTATCCATCAGATGACTTCTTCAGCAGCTTGAAAACCACCTCCACAGGCACTCCAGGATATGGGAGGCTTCCAGAGTGAAAATTTTGCACAGGATCACCCCAAAAGACCAGAAGTCACTCTGGTGGATGTAGATCTGGTCAAACATGGCCTTAGGGACCATCCACTTCACAGGCAGTCCACTGTTGGTTGTCTTTTTATAGTAACTGATGTGGTGATATCTCTGGCAAGGCTGAAGTCTGAGATCTTCATCATGTTGTCCTTTGTCACCAGCACTTCCCTGGTGTTCAGGTCTTGGTGTATGCACTTCTTGGAGGCAAGGTTCTCCATGCCTCAGGCTACCTGGTAGGCACAGGATACCAGATCCTTGGAGGAGAGTTGCTCTGCTGCATTGAGGCTGATATTGTAACAGTACTCCAGGTCAGGAGGCCCCTGGGCCTGCAGGTACTCCTGTATGTTGTCTTTGGAGGCATATTCCATGAGAGTGTACGAAGGGCCGTCCTGTGTGCAGGACCCAGCAGGTGGATGGTGTCCTTGTGTGTCCAATCATCTTCATCATCTCCATTTCTAAGATTAGGTTTGACCGGTCTTTCTCTGTTGCATCTGACTTCAACATCTTCAAAAACACTTTAGTCAAATGGTTGGATTTGTCTTTGTCCAGCCCAATGGCCTCCTCCAACACCACCTGCCCAAAGTAGGCCTGTCTTAGGGGTCTGCCTAAACTGCCTACAACCAGCCTGCCTCAAGGCAGTTATGAACTCTAGATTATCCTCAAAAACATTAAACCACAAGCTAAAAATTCTCTTCACTAGGTCTCTGTCGCAGGTCTAATTTTCTTATCTTTCATCATTTATCTTTTTCCTAATTCTTATTTTCAGTATAGTTTATTTTGCTTCCAGGTGTATCCCTTGGTTTCTGTATGCTGTTTCATAGGTAAGAATTATCCTGTCCTAAAATTATTTCTTGAGCATTCATTACATCTCTCAGTTAAAATGGGTTCTTTTAAGGTATTGATTCATTTGAGTTTTCTCAAAATGGGAAGAATTTTCAAAATGGTGTTTTCCTCAAGGTTCAGAGTATGTCTTAGACTCATCTTTACTCTTGTTGAAATTCACTTTTCAAATTCTTGTCCCTCTTTTTATCTTTTTAAATTAAAATGTTTTATTTTTACTATTTTTTTATTTGAGTATAGTTGATATTCAGTGTTACATTGGTTTCAGGTTTTCAATATCTCCATACATTATTCTATGATCACTACAAATATAGCCACCATCTGTCACCATATAACACTATTATAATATCATTGACTATATTCTCTACACTGTCCCATACCTCTTTTTAAAATCTCAGATTTTTATGTTTTCTGTTATTTCAATTTTCGACCATCATTTTACTTGGTTACTTTAATAAAATATGCCTGATTAGACACTCTTTGCTGAACACCATAGCATTTGATTTATTGTAGTCTTCTTCTTTTTTTAAATTATCCTATAATGTATTATTAGCCCCAAGGGTACAGGTCTGTGAATCGCCAGGTTTATGCACTTCACAGCACTCACCACAGCACATACCCTCCCCAATATTCATAACCCCACCACCCTCTCCCTACCCTCCCCCCCCCCCGGCAAATCTCAGTTTGTTTTGTGAGATTAAGAGTCTCTTATGTTTTATCTCCCTCCGATCCCATCTTGTTTCATTTACTCTTTTCCTGTCCCCAAAACCCCCCACATTGCACCTCCATTACCTCATATCAGGGAGATCATATGATAGTGTCTTTCTCTGGTTGACTTATTTTGCTAAGCATAATACCCTGTTCCTTCCATGTCAACGCAAATGGCAAGATTTCATTTCTTTTGATGGCTGCATAGTATTCCATCGTATATATATATATATATATATATATATACATATATGATATATGTATATATATATATGTGTATATACATATACCATTCATTTGTTGATGGACATCTAGGTTCTTTCCATAATTTGGCTATTGTGGATATTACTGCTATAAACATTTGGTGCACGTGCCCCTTTGGATCATATAGCAGTCTTCTTTACCTCTATCAGAACCCCAGGAATCTTTATTTATTTATTTACTCACATAAACAGATGATCCAACACAACGTTTTTTGATGTTCAAATGTATTATAATGTCGTACCGCTTAACACTATGCTTACTGCTCTCTTTCACTGTCTGACTAAATCCTCATCATCACTATGCCATTTAATGAGAAAGAACATTTAAACTCAGAGTTCTCTCCATATCAGGGATTGAAGACTCCACCCTTCTGTTTGTGCAGGTAAAATAAATGTTGATATTGTCTGTCCTGCACATACCCCATCCTGTTCACCAGAATATTCACCATCAAAATATATACAAAATGAAAACCATACCTCACCACTTCTATTACCACCCAGCATGCTAAAAACACCATCATATGTTCCTGAATTATTGACTTGATTGTTAACCCCACTTCCACACATACTGCACTCCTTTCTCCCTGCAAATTTATTTTGGTACAGCAATTTAACCTAAAAATCAAGTCAGATGATTCTATTCTGCTGTTGAAAGTCTTTTGGTATTTTCCCCTTTCATATTAAATAAAAACTGAAGGCGTTTCAATGTACTAGAAGGTCATACATCAATACGTTCTTCCTCTCTCCACCACTATGAACTCCTCATTGGCCTCCTTGCTTTTCCTCAAAAGTAACAGACAAGCTGTTCACACAAAGTCTATATACTTACTTTCTCTGCCTAGAGCAATCTTTTCCTTTAATATTTGTAGAACACTCTCCTTCACTTCCTGGGTCTTTGTGCAAATAACATCTCATAAATGAGATATAAACACCCAACACAAAATAAAATTAACTTTCATCCCAGAATTCTCAATGGCTTTTACCTTTCTTGTATTTCTTTGTAACACTTATCACCATCAACCATCAATCATTATTCTATAACTGGTTTATTTTCTTATTGGAGACAGAGAGAGAGAGAATTGGGAGGGTGCGAAGAGGAAGAAGAAAACACCCCACTGCCTAGAAAGCCTGCTGGGGAGTTACATCCCAGGACCCTGTGATCATGACCCAAGCCAAAGGCAGTCACTCAATGGACTGAGCCACCGAGGTGCTCCTCTATTATTGGATTATTTCACTATTATATTTCAAAAGAATGTAAGCTCTTTGTGGTCAGGTATTTTATATGTTTTATTAATTGAAGTATTCTCAGAAAGGTAGCTGGCAGATTGTAAGGGCTCACTAAACTGTATTTTGTTGTTATTATTGGGCTCCTTTATGGGCTTTACCTCATACGCTAGAAGTCTATCCTTCAGATGTAAGCCATAAGAATAGAGCCCTGCTGCCTGTTAAAATGTGTAAAAAGCCTGTATTAAGTGGGTATTTTAAAAGCTAAATGAATGGCTTAATAGTTGTATATCAGGGGAAAGGGAACATATTTTCCACGGTTTAGAATGGAGTTCTTTTATAGAGTTCTTGTACAAGTCTACACTATTGAACGATAATGGGCAGTTGTACATTACAATTATACAAACACTTTGGTAATTTATATCCTTTTTTTGTAATTCATGACTGGATCATTTAATTCCTTAGGAACATTATAGCATTTCAACTTTTCATGTTCTCTAAACTTATTGGGGTTGCTACCTTTTTTATTCAAATGGAGAAATAGTCATGATTTAATCTAAATAAAGTGTTACTGATTGTGTAGTTTTCTAGGAATGGGTCGCACATGCTTGTTTAAAAGTTTTGTTAAATTCTCAAGTCTGTCACTGATAAAAGCCTTTTGTAGATTAGAACTTGATCAAAACGGAAAAGTTATGTAACACCAGTTGTTATACTATCTTTGTTTCCATCTTGCATTGTAATAACACCCATCTTAACTCTATTTAAGACAAATCATTGCCAGATGGATTTCTGGCATTGATTGCATGATATGAAATCTAGTATAACTAAAAGTTTTTGGTTTTAGTAGCATATAAATCAATTTAGAAAAATATATGTATTTGAATATAAGATAAAGTTTTAAATTATTTGGCAATAGTAAACTAAACTTTTTTTTTGTAAATTTTTATTTTCTCAAATTTCATTGAGCTCTTTTGCAATAAGAAACAAGCTACAAAAAATTAAGGTTTATTTACCCCAATTCAAAATTATTAGGAATATAATCATAGAGGTTGAAGTATTTAAAATATTGAACCCAAAATATTTTATTAGGTAAATTCATGAATGCTGAGCATTCACTGTTAAAATATACTAATACTATTGATAGACTGGTAGAAGCCTAAAATCAAATATTTATTAAATATTTATATCCATATCTTTTCATGGCTTGGTAATTCATTTCTCTAGCATTAAATAATATTCCATTGTTTGCATGTACTACACTTTATTTGACCTTTCACATATGGAAGGATATCTTGGTTGCTTCCAAGCTTTTGTCAGGTATGAATCAAACTACTATAGACATTTTTGTGGGTTTAGATTTCATCTTCTTTGGATGAATACCAAGAACTGCTACTGCTGAATCATCTGGCTAGAAAATGTTTAGTTTTGTAAGAAACTGCCAAGTTGTTTTCCATTCTTTATTCTTAATAGACATGGAAGAACATTCCTGTTGCTCCACATCCTCACCAACATTTCGTGTTCTGTTGTCAGTGCTCTGGATTCTGGGTATGTACTGGTGTCTCCTTTTTGTTTTAATTTGCATTTTCCTGATGACATATGATGTGAAGCATCTTTTTATATGCTTATTTGCCATCTGTAATATTTTCTTTTGTGAGGTATCTGCTAAGGTCTTTGGCTCATTTTTAATCAGGTTTTTCCCCCATTGTTGAGTTTTAAGGGGTCTTTGTGTATTTTTGATTAACAGTCCTTTGCCAGATGTGTATTTTGCAAATTTTTTCTCATAGTCTGTGCTTTGCCTTTTCATTCTCTTGGCATTGTGTTTCACAGAGTTGACATTTTTAAATTCAGTGCTTGTGCTTTTGTAGCTAAAGTTATTGCCAAAACCAAGGTCATTTAAATTTTCTTCTATATTACCTTCTACATGTTTCATGTTTAGGTTTATAATCCAATCTGAGTTAATTTTTGTGAAGAGTGTATGATATCTGCATGGATTTATTTTATTTTATTATTTTATTTTATTTTATTTTATTTTATATTTTTACTCCAGAACCATTTGTTTAAAAGATTGTATTTTGCTCTCTTGTATTGCTTTTGCTTTTATATTAAATATAAAATATAATTGATAATATATATTCTGTTGCTTTAATCTAGACTTTCTGTGGTATTACAATATCTTGCTTACAATTATCGTTATGGTAAACTTTTTTTAAGATTTTATTTATTTATTTGACAGAGAGAGAGATCACAAATAGGCAGAGAGACAGACAGAGAGAGAGATGAGGAGAAGCAGGCTCCCTGCTGAGCAGAGAGCCCAATGCGGGACTCGATCCCAGACCCCTGGGATCATGACCTGAGCCGAAAGCAGAGGCTTAACCCACTGAGCCACCCAGGTGCCCCATCATTATGGTAAACGTTGAAGTCAGTCCTCAGTCTTTGTTCTCCTTCAACACTATGTTGACTATTGTGAGTCTTTGCCTCTCCATATAAACTTTAAAATAAGTTTGTTAATATTAAAAAAAAAGAACTTGCTGGAATGCATTAATTGTATAGATAAACTTGGAAACCAGTGACCTCTTGAGCTTAGCAGGAGATAGACCATGGACATCAGTTGTCACTGTGGTGCCTCTGGCAGAACCTACTGCAAATCCCTAGGCAAAATGAGACCTCAAGGATCTGAGAGAATGTCTAGGAAGTACTTGATACATCCCTTGGGTATGGTTTATTGAAGTGTCCATGTCTGATAGCTGGGGAATCTAGATAAGGGAGGGAAAATTAGTTATGATAAAACATATCAACAAACATCAATAAATTTTGTAAAACTAATTGTCATGGCTCATATACAATATGACCAACAGAGGGACCGTCAGAAGGAAAGCATCAGTTATGTTTATTGTGAAATATTTATTCAAAATAAAGAAATGTGAGGGGAAGACACAATGAGAAAATTACCATTTTTAAAATGGTTAAACTTCTTACAAAATGGAATAGGTTTTATATTCTAAGTAGTATACTGAAAAGTAAAACATTAGGGCGCCTGGGTGGCTCAGTGGTTTGGGCTGCTGCCTTCGGGTCGGGTCATGATCTCAGGGTCCTGGGATTGAGCCGCGCATCAGGCTCTCTGCTCCGCAGGGAGCCTGCTTCCCTCTCTCTCTCTCTCTCTCTGCCTGCCTCTCTGCCTACTTGTGATCTCTGTCTGTCAAATAAATAAATAAAATCTTTAAAAAAGAAAAGAAATGTAAAACATTAAAAAATAAAATTTTAATTAAAAAATTATGTAATTAAAAAAAAAGTTTAAAAATAGCAGAACCATTTTTCCTCTAACTGGAAAATACATTGTATATATATCTATCAAAAATCACTTGATATGGGTCGCCTGTGTGGCTCAGTGGGCTAAAGCCTCTGCCTTCGGCTCAGGTCATGATCCCAGGATCCTTGGAGCGAGTTCCACAGCGGGCTCTCAGCTCAGCAGGAAGCCTGCTTCCTCCTCTCTCTCTCTCTCTGCCTGACTCTGCCTACTTGTGATCTCTGTTAAATAAATACATAAAATCTTTTATAAAAAATTTTTTTAAAAATAACTTGTCATGTCTGGAATCAGGAGCATATGGAAAAAAATAATATCTGAGGACAATACTTCTGCCATGTTTTGTGCCTTGTTAATATTTTTAAACAGTCAGGCAACTTTTAGCTTTATTGAAATACCTGCTAAGATACCAGCAGTGCCTTTTGGAGCCCTATGACTATAAAGATTAATTGCAAATATTCAAAATGTTTACTATGGTGTCACTATTTAGGGCCACCACCAAGTATGTTTCAGAAGTAAGCATAACTGTTACTCTTCCATAAGGCAAAAGGGCATATTTTCAGGAGTTCCATCTGCTGTACCAGGAGGTGAATCAAGTAATGGTTTTTGTCTATAAAATAATTCACTTTTCCATCTAACATTCCTCATTCCACATTATAATAATAAAAACTAGGAGGAGACTAAAACAAACAAACAACTACAACTACAAAAACCAGCTTTTCCTTCAGTGGAAAAGTAAATATAACCTTATGAGTAGCCTAAAATTTATTTTTAAATATTTTTAAGATAAACGTTTTTGTTAGAAAACCATATATTTTATATTACTAAGAAATAACAGGCAATGTTTTATTAACTTCTAAAAAGTCTAGTTACTTCTATTTATCTATTAACTCATCTCTTTACAAAGTAGAACATGATCACACCTATTGTATCTACCCAAGTTTGTATGCTTTGGTTATTTTATGTTTGCTATTTCCTTGCTTAATTTTTACAATATTTGATACACAATAGTACCTTTAAGTCCTTCTATGGTTTCACAGAATTTGTTTGAACTTCATAAAAATGTACCATACTTTTTGCACTGTCCTTGTTTTACTTCTCTATTAGCTTTCCAAGATTTATTCACTTTAGAGTGTGTATTTTATTTTTATTCCTCCATAATGCTATGTTTACAAATTTGTATTTATCTGAACTTTTAAAAATATCTTAATTATATACCATTTCTCATCTCACGTAACACTCATGTTACTTCTACACTTATCAGATATTATGTAACTGAAAACCACAACTCAGCAACAATAGAACACCATTTTTCAAAATTAAATGGCTTACCAGAGTTCTTTAATTCTATCCTTTACTTGTATTAGATGACCCTTTATTCTGGTATTTGGCATTGTTCATATGGAGAAAAGCTTATAAGTTGATATTCCATAAATAGAAGGATTTATTATGATTGATTAATTATTTTCATTTAGAATGCATAGAATATGGTTGATTTAATATTTCTTTCTTACTCTCTGCCTGGAACATAGTGCTATCTATGTAATAGCCACTAAAATATTAAGTTAATTACCTAGACTTTAAACTGCATATTAATAGGATTAACATACAGAACTCTTCTCAGATTGGGACAGCTGGGTGGCTCAGTCAGTTAAACGCCTGAGCCTTTAGCTCAGGTCATGATCTTAGGGTCCTGGGACTCAGTTCTGCAACAGATTCCCTGCTTAGCCGGGAGTTTGCTTCTCCCTCCCCCTGCTGCTCCCCCTGCTTGTGCTCTCTCTCACTCTCTCTCTTACAAATAAATAAAATTTAAAAAATGAATTCTTCTCAGATAGCTAATATAGAATATCGTTTTTGTATTCATCAAAGGGAAAGTGCCATATAATAATGAAATTCAGACTACTTCAAATTCATTTTTTAACCAGTAAGAAAGTACTGGAAACAAGCCAAAAATGTCTTCAATGAATTAAAGAAATAGATTGATTTTCAATATCTTAATGCTTCTAAAATAATTTGCAAGATTTTTATACTAGATATCAGTATACTAGATATTATTGCTAATATCTCTATTATAAATAATTCACAAGGGCATCTTTCTGGCAAAAGACAAAGAGCTGGCTACTAGTAGAAAAAGTACATTTGACTCTGTCAGTCACAGTTGTAAAGGGATTTGAGAAAATAAGGCAAAGCACTGAAATTATGTGTAAAAACTTTAAATATTATAGACACATTTACTTAATTTCTAATACTGTTGTTGCTTATAATTAAATAAGATGTTTTCCATGAACCACGCATTACAGCAAATATATTGTTTATACAGATTAAATTTTCACCAAAAGGGATGCCTGGGTGGCTCAGTTGGTTAAGCAGCTGCCTTTGGCTCAGGTCATGATCCCAGCGTCCTGGGATCGAGTCCCGCATCGGGCTCCTTGCTCGGCCGGGAGCCTGCTTCTCCCTCTGCCTCTGCCTGCCATTTTGTCTGCCTGTGCTTGCTCTCTCGCCCACTCTCTCTGATAAAGAAATAAAATCTTAAAATAAATAAATAAATTTTCATCAAAAAATTGTAAGTGTATTTTATTGTAGGATCATGATAAGCATTTTGCAGATGAGAAAAGTGAAATTTAGAAAAGTATGTCTCTTCAAATCCCTCATACAATATCTGGCCTAGATAGAAGGATATACTATCACAATTGGGGAAGACAATTGAGATTACTTAAAATGATAAACTTTACTGTATAGGGTTTTTTAAAAGTTTGCCACAGATTCAGATTCTTTTAAAATATATATCTATTTTGTGTAAAGAGAATGCACTGAGAAGTAAAAAGAAAGTGATATATCAGTGCTACCAACTAATGGCTATAATATCATCACCTTATTTATGAACAATGAAACAGTGTGCAATATTTAAATAAATTTAAATAAATTCCTATTTATTTTATATATTTATAAATTTAAATAAATTCCTATTTATTTATTATTCAAGAAGTTCCTCTAACAAACAGTATGTTTTGAAGGTTGCTAGCAGGAGAGTGTTGTACTACATGGAAGTAATCAGAAAATGGGATCTAAAAGTCTGCTTTCAAGGGCGCCTGGGTGGCTCAGTGGGTTAAAATTCTGCTTTCAAGAAGCTATAACAGTAAGTACTGAGCATTAGCTATTATATGCTATGGATGAATAACTGAAATCTACATTTGAAACTAATGGTACACTATATGTTAACTAATTGAATTTTAAAAAGTTAATTTAAAAAAACACTATTTTATAAAACAATATTCCCAACAGACTCTTTTGCTTTAAAATACTCACTTTGTAATGAGAGTCATTACTTTGTCTAGCCAATTCTTACATCACTGTTTATCCCTTCCCTGCTTTATCCCTTCCCAGTATCAATAAAGGCTCACTTGGGTTACCTAGAAGGCATAAGAAAGCTTGTAATAGATCTGGCTGTTTTTCACCAGCAATTTGACCACCATGTGCACAGGGAAGTCTATTGATAAAGGCTTTATTGCAATAAGTTGCAAATACATGGATGATTTTGAATTCTCTTTCTTGAGGTCTTGTTTCATGACAATAAGTTTAGGGTGGCTTATTGGAATGGATGTTATTAACATATCTTCATAGTTATAAGTACATGGAATTGTAAAATAGATGAATGAATGTGGCATTACTGACAACTGTCCTCATTTTGAAATCAAATTACAGTGTACTAAGACGAGGAAGCAAAGCAGATTTGGGATTATGAGTGAAATAATTAAAAAAAGTCTTAGGGGTATGATCAGACTATTGGGTAGTTCAGTAGAAAAATGTCAACTGATTGAGATTCTGTGTTCCCTGATTTCAGACAGAAGTTAAGATAAATAAGTAACACGAGGAGACTAGGAAGCCAAACATAAGTGATAATTTTGTGCCAGGGTGTGTATACATCTGTTTATCTTCTTGCTTTACCACTAAGGTTGCTCCTAGAGGAGAGTTTAAATATGTGTTGGAGCTCATCTCTGTGGATTACACAAGAAACCACATCCTACAGCTCTCCCTGAAATACCCCTTATGATTTCAATGTAATTTGGTTTTTGCATTTTTAGAAATAACAAAATACTTTGCAAACTCATCTACTTTATTATTTCTACAAGTTACCACCACAAGTCAGTCAGCCGACTCCACATTTTAACACAGTGACAGTCACAGAGGAATGGAGGAATGAGTAGAGTTATCAATATATGTGCTTTTAAGAAGTATGACAGGGTAGCAGCTATTTCCAGGAACCAAAACATGGGTCAGCAGCTGTGCAGGAAAAGTGATGGAAGAAATGACTCATTTCAGAGGAGTTCTATAACATATTAGTTCTATAATGTATCTTCAGCACCCAATTAAATACCCGCTTTGATCTAAAGATAAGGATTTACAGTTAAGGTCCCATTTATGATTTGACTGGTAGGGTCTGAATCATGTTTACTATTGTTTTGACTATTACTTGAAACCTAGAGTAGTACTTGGGATATGTGTTGTGTATTCTGTGAACATGTGCTATTTTTAGATTAGATAACTTCTGTCTCGAACCCCTGTTAATTTGTTTGTTTTTGTTTATTTGATAGTGGTTTCAGTAAATGGATATATCTGAAAAATTGCAAAGCCACTATTAAAATAAGTTATTATTATATATAGCATGGAACTGCACATTCCTCCTTTGAATCAGACAGAGCTTCACCATATCCTTAACAACTTGGG
Source organism: Mustela nivalis (assembly GCF_964662115.1). Lineage (NCBI taxonomy): Eukaryota > Metazoa > Chordata > Mammalia > Carnivora > Mustelidae > Mustela > Mustela nivalis. The sequence goes on from NW_028135931.1 coordinate 244,087, forward strand.
AAAAACATGCTATTATTTTTCTTTATAAAATTTCTCCTGTTAGGCTGTGATGGTTGTCATCAGCAGTAACTCCTCTGAAGGCTTTTTCACAAAAGTTGAAAAAATTGGAAAGATGTGAATGAAGCTGTTTGCTGAATATAAAGAAAAGAGCATTGAAATACAATTCACACTCTTACTTCTCCTTCTATGCTTTCAGATATTTGACATTTGAAAATATTGCTTCTAGAAGGATGCCCTATATAATTCTTACTTTAAGGAGCAAGTTGCTTTTATAATTTTTTTATTATTCTACCATTCAAGTATTTGCATTTAAATTAAATTCAATACCATTTAAAAAAATCAAAAGTGCAGCCAGTATTCAATTCCTGGGCTAAATAATTTTAGAAAGTTTTGTGTTATTGAACCTACAGGGTTTTTCTATAGTTTTAACTCTTTCTCTCTGTGATTTTTCCCATTAGTCACGTAAGTGACTGCAATATAACAGACATTGAGGATAAAGAAGGACTGAATAGAACAATCCTTGGCCTCATGAAGTTGAGAACCTAGCAAGGGAGTCAAACATTTCAATCATTCAGAGACAATTTATTGAGTGCCTGGCCTAAGATGAGCACAACAAAACCCCAGCCCAGAGGAATCATTTTAATGGGAGAGATAGATAATAGGTAAGCCAACTTAAAAAAAAAATCGTTCTGGTTTTTCTTTAATAGTGATGCATATTTGAACTAAATAAGCACATTTAAAAAAGAGCAGTGATTGAGAAGAGGCTTTTTAACTGAGTGGTCCGAAAGGGCCTCCCTGAAAAAGTCTGTTTTGAACAGATTTCTGAATAATATCAGCTAGGAAGCTGCGTAAAAATCTCAGGGATGGGTGATTTTTCCAGTCAAAAAACTGTAAAGGCTCCAAAGTCACAATAGAGCTATAAGTTTCTCTAATAAAGTAACTTCGGACAAAGAATGAGAAGAAATAACTAACCCAGGTTTGAAAGAAAAGGGACAGACTTTCTATGGAATTCATATTTAATTAAAGCTCTAAAGGACCAAAATACAATAGAGCAAAATTCTGGTCACGCTGATATACCTAATGAAAGTTCATAAACAAGGTGTGGGAAGCAAAGAGTGTGTGGGAATGTTGGTAAGAACAGTGGGGAAGAGTCATCCCTGAACATGTTCTTAAATGAAGCAATTCTTGTGTTGTTTTAAAGGGTAAATTGGAGTTTGCCTAAGTGATTAGAGAAGGATGCCTCAGCTTATGGAAGTTCAAAGCCATAAAGATGTGATAAACTACTGCGGACATTTTCATGTATATTTGGTGTTGATTCTAGTAATGGTGATCTAAAAACTCCTACTTAGGACAACTAAAAATCCAGACAAAATAGCTTTTAAAATTAAAAATATCAGAATGATTATAAAAATTAAGTGTGGGATTACTGGGCCAAAATACGAAATACAATGAGAGCCTAGAGATATATGCCCTGAAGCCATTTTAACTATGAGAGCATTTGAAACTGCTAAAACACACTGAGCTGTGTTGTTAATAGACTCTTGATACTAGAGAAACAAAATTCAAAATCCAGCAGCAATCAAATTTGAGGACTTTGGTACAACCCAAATGTAAGTTGAGATCCCCAAAGCACAAGGAGAAGCAGAAATAAGACTTCTGTGTAAACTGAGAAAGTCAATCACTGAATTTGGAGTATGGTTGTCTTGTAGAGTCTCAGATATAAGAGAAAATCCTGCCAAGGAGGACCATACCATTATTATAGCTCTTAATTATCCCTACTCAATAAGAGTTTCAAATATAATGTCTTGAACATACCAAAATGGAACAAAGCACACAAAGAAAAACCATTAACAAGATTTGATAGACAAAATGGGATTAAGTATGATGTTAAAATGATCAATAAAGATTGTAAAATGGCTTGATTACTCTGCTCAAAGAAATGAGAGGGGAAGAAAATTGAACAAAAAACTGAAACTAAAAATGATATTGAGAAAGGTTTTATAAAATGAAACAAATGGATACTCTAGAACTTTATAGATATGACAGCTAATTTAAGATACCACAGGGGTGCCTGGGTGGCTCACTTAATTAAACCTCCAATTCTTTTTACTTTTTTTTTTAACACCTTAATTTTATTTTATTTCTTTCACTTTGGCTCAGGTCATGATGTCAGGGTTGTGAAATAGAACCCAGAGTTGGGCTCTGTCCTGAGCCTGGAGCCTGCTTAAGATTCTTTTCCCTTCTTTTTCTATCCCTCCCTGCGCTCTCACTTGCTCACTCTCTCTTGCTTGCAAATAAATAGATAGATAGATAGATAGATAGATAATAGACAAAGCAAAGTAAAAGCAAATTATGAAAATAAATATAAAGATTTTGAAATGAAAACAAGTTCAAAATAAAATAGAGAAGACCTACACAGCTAAAAGTTCATTCAGAAAATCTACTATTAAAGAAGTCAGTATGACACAATGTAAGATATCAAAAGATTTGAGCATGTACTTTACAGAAAGGGTAATCCAAATGGCCACTCATATATAAAAACTGTTTATCTTTATTATGAATCTGGAATTAAATTAAATTAAATTAAAAATAAATAAAAACCTAAAATGACATACGATTACACACTTACCATATTGGGCAACAGTAAAATTGTCTTGCAAGAATGTGAAAGAATGAAAGTGCCCATAATGAAAACATTTGAGGTAAGTTGGACAATATTTAGAAAACTTAAAAATAAAAATAAAGATTTGGTCCATTCCTAGAAATACAACATGGAACTAAATGAATATTTTCACCAGGATATGCAAACAGATGATTATAGCTATTTCATTCATAACGGCAGATCAGTAGTGGTCTATTTGCACAATGTTACATTAAATAAGGGAGAATATTAACAAACTGGGACGAGGGGCTAGGTTGTTATCATAAACAGATCTTCTATGGTGCTGATTATGTTCTATTTCTCAAAATCTTTAAGTTAAAAAAGTTTTCAAATTTATATCTAGATAGATAGCTGATAGATAGACAGATATCCCAGAAGCTGCAATGCAAGGCTAAGACCAGGCTTTAAAGGGCTTTTCTAGACTCTACTAAATACTTGAAACCATTCATTATATCATAGCTCAGTGTTCAAATCTCCATTTGTTTCCTCAGTTTCCTAATATTTATCTTAAGGTGACCTGATCCAGACTTTTGATCACCTTTGTCTAAATATTTCTATTTTAACAAAGTCCTTTTTAACACTGAGAGACCAAAACTAAGAAAAATACTCTGATTGTTATCTCACTAGAGTGGAAAATATATAGTTACCCATTAATTAATGATATCCATGTCTACATTAGATCCATGACATTTTTAATTCTTGGGAGCTTTTGGTTAAATGAATTTTTTAAGCTTCCTTTAAATGAAGCTTTAAGCCATCACCACATGAACAAAATTAAAGAACTAAATGAAAACAGGCCAAGTATTTACAGAGTAATAGAATGTGCAGTGGAAAGAGGGCAATTCTGAAATCATAAAGCCTAAATTAGTGTGATGCATCTTTACTAGCCATGTAATCATAAACCAGTTATCTAAATGTGTTAGCCTCAGTTTTTTCACCCATGAAATGGTGATGATAATACTTATTATGCAGAGTTGTTTTGTGGGTGTGATGAAGCATGGAGCATGAGAGTCTCATATTCCATGCTAAAATGATAGCTATTTTTATACTTATAATAATTCTAATAATAGTAATTAAATTGTTCAAAATGGTAATATTCATTTATATTGAGGCATTGTATTGACTATTCATAGACACATTTACCAAAATAAATTTCATTTTACTTTACCCCTCTGAGGATATATATTCCCTCATTCAATATGAATCTCATTATGAATAATAATTATCAGAATAAATATGCTGATTTTTCTTCTATTTATTTCGTGGAAAGTATCCTTTACTGTTGAACATAAAGAAACTTAAGCAAGTCTGTCTTATTCAAAATTTGCATGCTGCTTTCTTATGAAACTAGATGATAGAGTTGTATGAAATAAATTCATGCAGTTAAGACATTTATGTTTGGAAAGCTGGGTGGTCAGTTTAGTGTTTCAAAAGAAGATTTTAAATTTAAACCATAAAGCTGAGCTCTTTCAGCCTTATTTATAGACCATCCTTCATGCTTCATAAGTACTCCTTCATTGTAAACTAAGTAAAAGTTTTTGTCACAGTGTATATAACGAAAAAGGATTTTATATTCTATTATTTCAGAGTTAGTTGCAGTTTCTACTTCCTTACTTACTTTTTTGAAAAATAGATTAATTCTACAAAAAGTTTTTTCCAGCTTTATTGAAAAATAATCAACATATTATAATTTGTAAATTTAAGAAATGATTTCTTATAACATTGCACTTTTAACATTGTGTCAATTTTGTTCAATTTGATAAATTGGTATACATCATTATTGCAATATAATCTACATAAAAATGTTAATACATCTACTACCTCGTATAGTTGCCACTGTTTTTTATGCATGTATCGTAAGGAATTTTAAGATCTACTCTCTTAGCAACTTTTATGTATATAGTATAGTAGAGATAAACTTCAGAGGTCTTGTGGGTTTTGTTCCAGACTGCCTCAATAAAGTGATTTTCTCAATAAACTAAGTCAAATTATTATTTTTTTTGGTTTCCCAGTGCATATAAAAATTATGTTTCCCAGTGCATATAAAAATTAAACACTATACTGTACTGTTCAAAAGCATTATGTTTTTAAACAAAAACAATGTATATACCTTAAGTAAACTAGTTCTGAGTTTTCAGTGGGTCATAATTACTGATCACAGATCACCATAACAAATACAATAATAATGAAAAAACTTGAAATATTGCAAGAATTACCAACATGTGACAGAGAGACACAAAATGAACAAATGTTGTTAGAAAAATGGTGGCAGCAGACCTCTTTTATACAAGATTGCTATAAACTTTCAACTTGTAAGAATGTGATATATGCAAAGTTTAATAAAGGGAAGCACAATAAAAAAAGTATGTATATTATATTAACTATGATCATCATGCTGTACATTAGATCCCCAGAACTTTTTCATATTATAGTTGCAAGTTTGCACCCTTTGACCACCTTACTCCACGCCAGGTTCACCCCTTGTCAACTCAACTCTAAGTTTCCATTAGTTTGCCTTTTCCTCAGATTCTGTATGTAAGGGATATCATAATACATAAATTAAAAAAATATATAAAATATTTGAAATATTTCACTTAGTATAACACCTTCAAGAGCCATCCATGCTGTTTTAAATGGCAGTATTTCTTAATTTTTCATGGTTAAGTAGTATTCCATAGTATATATTTACCATACTTATTTTATTCATTCATCCATTAATGGATACTGAAGTTATTTCCATCTCTTGCTTAGAGTTAATAATTTTATAATAAACATAAGAGTGCAGATATGTCTTTGAACAGTGACTTCATTTCCTTTAGATATATACCTAGAAGTGGGATTACTGAATCATATCATAATTTTACTTTTAATAATATGAATAATCTCCATACTGTTTTCCATACAAATTTATATCCCTATCACAGTGCATAAGTTCCCCATTTTCCCCAATATTTACCAAAATTTGTTAGTTTCAATTTTTTGGTAGTATATATTCTAATAGGTAGTAATATCTTGCTGTGTTTTTCAGAGGTAAACAACAACAACAACATAATGACTTTGCCCTGAGTTTTTTACGTTGAGCACTTTTTAATGCTCCTGTTGGTCATTTATATAACTTTTTTGAAAAAAAAGTCTATTGAGATCCTTTTGCTATTTTTTTAATTATATATATTTTTTCTATTTGTATCTGTTGGTTATTAACCTCTTTTCAGATATAAGATTTGTATGTATTTTCTTACATTCTGTGGATTGTGTTTTCATTCTTTCTCTCTCTCTTTTTTTGGCAATGCAGAAACTTTAGTTTGATGTAATACCATTTATTTATTTTTGCTCTTTTTGCTTGTGTTTTTGGTCTGGTATCCAGAAAACTATTGGCAAGACCAATGTCAAGGAGAATTTTTCCTATGTTTTCCTTTAGGAAATGTAGTTTCATGTATCACCTTTAAGTCTTTCATCTATTTCAAGTTAAGACTTATGAGTGATATGTTTCCAGTTTCATACTGTTTATGTGACTATTCAGTTTTAAATATCATTTATTGAACAGACTATCTTTACCCATTACATATGTTGGCCCCTGTCAAATATTAGGTGACTGTATGAAAGGATTTATTTCTGGACTCTCAATTCTGTTCTACTTGTTTATTGGTCAGTTTTTATGCCAGTATACTTTATTGTTTTGAGCATGAGGGCTTTGTAGTATACTTTCAAATCAAGAAGTGTAATTTCTCTTCCTCATTGTTTCTCAGAACTGCTTTGATTATTTGTTGTCTTTTATGGTCTCCTATAAATTTTAGGATTCTTTACTTACTTCTGTAAAAAAAATAATATTGAATTTTTTTTAAGATTTTTAATTTATTTATTTGACAGAGAGAGATGACAATCAGGCAGAGAGGCAGGCGGAGAGAGAAGAGGAAGCAGGCTTCCTGCTGAGCAGAGAGCCTGATGCGGGGCTCGATCCCAGGACCTTGGGATCATGACCTGAGCTGAAGGCAGCGGCTTAACCCACTGAGCCACCCAGGCGCCCCTAACATTGGATTTTTGATAGGAATTGGATTTACAGATGGTTTTCGGGAGTATGGACATTTTAACAATGTTAATTCTTACCATTCATAAATATGAGCTATCTTTCCATTTGTGTCTCCTTCCATTTCTTTATCAATGCCATAATTTATGGAGTACAGATCTTTCATCTTCTTAGTTAAATCTATTCCTAAGTATTTTATAATTTTTGATGCTATTGTGAATTAGATTGTCTTCTTTAGTTTTTCAGATAGTTCATCATTAGAGTGTTAAAATGCTCCTGTCTTGTGCTTACTTTGGCAGCACATATACTAAAATTGGAATGATGCAGCGAAAATTAGCGTGATCACTGAACAAGGATGACATGAAAAACTGGGAAGCAGTCCATATTAAAAAAAAATGAAACAAAACAAAATTCTTGTCTTTTATATATTGATCTTGTTATTGGCAGCTTTACTAAATTTGTTTATTCAAATTTTTTTGTGAAGTGTTTAAGATTTTTAACATGTAGGTTCATGTTATCCAAAAAAAGAAAATTTTACCTCTTTTTTTTTTTGGAGTCTCTTATTTCTTTGTGTTCCATGTTTCTCTGGCTAGGACATCCAGTACTATGTCAAATGAGAGTAGTGAAAGTGGACACATTTGTCTTTTTTCTGATCTTTAAGGGGAAAACTTTCAAAATTATCTGATTGAATATGAGATTAACTCTGGGCTTGCAATATGTGTTTTCTCTTTAATAGATTTGTAAATTTATTTTTTAAAATTTTTTATAAACATATAATGTGTTTTTATCCCTAGGGGTTCAGGTCTGTGAATCACCAGGTTTACACATTTCACAGCACTCACCATCAATCACCATAGCACTTGCCCTCCCCAATGTCCATACCCCCACCATCCTCTCCCAACACACCTCCCCCCAGCAACCCTCAGTCTGTTTTGTGAGATTCAGTCTTTTATGGTTTGTCTCCCTCCCAATCCCATCTTCTTTTATTTTCCTTTTCGTACGCCCGAAACTGCCTATGTTGCATCTCTACTTCATCATATCAGGGAGATCATAGGATAGTTGTCTTTCTCAGATTGATTTATTTCGCCAAGCATAATACCCTCTAGTTCCATCCACGTCATCACAAATAGCAGGATTTCATTTCTTTTGATGGCTGCATAGTATTCCATTGTACATATATACCACATCTTATTTATTGATTCATCTTTTGAAGGACATTTAGGTTCTTTCCATAGTTTAACGATTGTGGACATTGCTGCTATAAACATTTGGGTGCATGTGCCTCTTCAGAATGCCACGTTTGTATCTGTAGGGTATATACCCAGTACTACAATCACTGGGTCATAGGGTAGTTCTATTTTCAGCTTTGAGAGGCACCTCCACGCTGTTATCCAGAGTGGTTGCACCAGCTTGCATTCCCACGTAGAGTGTAGGAGGGTTGCCCTTTCTCCACACCCTCGCCAGCATCTGTCATTGACTGACTTGTGCATTTTAGCCATTCTGCAAGGTGTGAGGTGGTATCTCATTCTGGTTTTGATTTGTATTTCCCTGATGCCGAGTAATGTGGAGCATTTTTTCATGTGTCTGTTGGCCATTTGGATGTATTCTTTGCAGAAATGTCTGTTCATGTCCTCTGCCCTTTTCTTCATTGGATTATTTGTTCTTAGGGTGTTGAGTTTGATAAGCTCTTTATAGATTTTGGATACTGGCCCTATATCTGGTATGTCATTTGCAAATATCTTCACCCAGATAACTTCTGACAGTCATCTTTTGGCTTTGTTAACTGTTTCCTTTGCTGGGCAAAAGCTTTTTGATCTGATGAAATCCCAATAGTTCATTCTTGCTCTTGCTTCCCTTGCCTTTGGCGATGTTCCTAGGAAGAAGTTGCTGCTGCTGAGGTGAAAGAGGTTGCTACCTGTTCTCTCCTCAATGATTTTGATGGATTCCTTTCTCACATTATGCTTCTTCATCCATTTCCAGTCTATTTTCATGTATGGTGAAATGAAATGGTCCAATTTTATTTTTCTGCATGTGGTTGTTCAATTTTCCCGACCCTGAGGCCAGCGGCTCCTTCTCTTCTCCAGGGGCAGCGTGCTGGGCCTTCTGCACACTTGCTCCTGGGGAGCGTGGTGACAGACTTGTGCGACCACGCTTCTCTCTCAGGCAGAGGAATGCTAGGGCAAAGAGTATTTCACTGTATGCGGGTATCTTCCACCGTGCATTGGAGACTAGCTCAGACAAGCAACAGCAGCATTCCCAAACCCAACTCTGATTTCCCTTCCAATGCAGTGCTTTCCCAGGGGAGGTGCACAGGCAAAGAGGCTTTCGCGGTATGCGGGTTTCTCCCACCGAGAGACTGGACTCAGGCAAGCAGCAGCAGCCCGCCGAACATTTCTCAGCGAATGCTGTGCTTTCACAGAGGCTTTGCCTTGGAGCGAACAGCACTTCGCCGCTGCTTCCTCTGCAAGGCTTCAGTTGCGTCAGGGAAGAAGAGCTGTGGTAGAGCTGGTGCCTCTTCTGTCTTCCTTTCCCGGGCTCCATGTTCACGTCCTGGGTTCACCCTGCCAGGCCGAACTAAGCAGACAGAGCCACAAAAGTGCAGTAGCGTGCGTAGCCTAGGATGGCACTCTATGCACACAAACATCTCCCGGGTAGGCATCGCTTGGCCTTTTACTCTCGCGCTCAGGCGGACTCGCAGACTAAGCCAGTGCTTTCCCCACAGGAAAGGAGAGGTGACAGGATCCCTGCACACCGCCCGTGCACTGAATAGGGAGCTTTGGGGGACTGTCCCCACTCCTACCCCTTAAACCCCGTGCCTCCTCCAAGCTTCCACATCCTGGAGGAAGCCGGCATCTGATGGCCAGTTCTTTCTGAGAGTTGTTTCTCGAGTTCAGGGTAGGCGCCTGGTGGCAAGCCCATGTCTCCACCACGGATAGTTGGCCAAGGACCTGCTGTCTCCTTGAGCCCAAAGGCTCAGGACAGGCATGCTTTCTGCCCAGACTCCTTCCTCAGAGTGGAGCCCTACCCTGCCCTAATCTTCCCCTCGTGTCTCCTTAGCAGCCAGGCTTTCCTCGCTCTGCCGTGACAGACGTGTCCCTTTCCTTAAGGCTCTTTCCACAGGCGTCCCCGCGCTTCTCTCTCAGGCAGAGGGGATGCCCAGGCAAAGAGGATTTCGCTCCATGCGGGTTTATTACACCATGCTGTGGAAACTAGCTCCGGCAAGCAGCAGGCAGCATCCCACAGACCCGACTCTGATTTCCAATAGAATGCTGTGCTTTCCCAGAGGGGATGCCCAGGCAATGAGGCTTTCGCTCTATGCGGGTTTCTCCCATCGTGCTGCGAACACTAGCCTAAGGCAAGCAAAAAAACAGCCCACAGAACCAACTCTGATTTCCCAGCGACTGCTATGCTTTTGCAGAAGTTTTCAGCTTGGTGCGAACCGCACTTCGCTGCTGCTTCCTCAGCAAGGCTTTGGTCGTTCGCTCTGTCGCGGCAGGGATGAAGAGCCGCGGGAGAGCTGGTGCCTCTTGGGCCTTGCATTCCCGTGCTCCTATTTCGCGCCCGGGGTTCACCTTGCTATGCCGAACAAAGCAGACACAGTCAGAACCCTGCAGCAGCGTGCATGGCCTAGCATGGCACTCTATGTTTATTACCATCTCTTGGCGTAGGTAAGGCTTTGCCTTTTGCTCCAGCGCTCAGGCAGACTCGGGGTCTAGGCCAGTGCCTTCACCACAGGAGACAGGAGGCGACAGGATCCCTGCACACGGCCCGTGCTCTGGATGGGTAACTGTGGGGGACTGTCTCCACTCCTTACCAGGCACAAACCCTGCCACCCACAACACTGCCACATCTTGTTGGAAGACGGCATCTGACTGCCCGTTTCTCATGGGGTTGTTTCTGCGAGTTCCGGGAATGGCACATGGGAGCAAGCCCGACTGCCAACGGGACAGGTGGCCAAGGTAATGCTTTCCCCTAGGGACCAAAGGTACAGGACAGGCATGCTTTCTGCCCAGACTCCTTCCTCAGAGTGGAGCCCATTCCCCTGCCCTAATCTTCCCCTCGTGTCTCCTTAGCAGCCAGGCTTCCGTCGCTCTGCCGTGACAGAGGTGTCTTTTTCCTTAAGGCTCTTTCCACAGGCGCCACCGCGCTTCTCTCTCAGGCAGAGGGGATGCCCAGGCAAAGAGGATTTCGCTCCATGCGGGTTTATTACACCGTGATTTGGAGACCAGCTCTGGCAAGCAGCAGGCAGCATCCCACAGAACAGTCTCTGATTTCCCAAGGATGCTGTGCTTTCCAATAGGGGATGCCCCGGTAAAGAGGCTTTCGCTCTATGCGGGTTTCTCCCAGCGTGCTGCGAATACTAGGCTAAGGCAAGTAGCAAAAGCAGCCCACAGAACAATCTCTGATTTCCCAGCGAATGCTATGCTTTCGCAGAGGTTGCCAGCTTGGCGTGAACCGCACTTTGCTGCTGCTTCCTCAGCAAGACTTTCGTCGTTCGCTCTGTCGCAGGGATGAAGAGCCGCAGGAGAGCTGGTGCCTCTTGGGCCTTGTATTCCCGGGCTCCCATTTCGCGCCCGGGGTTCACCTTGCTAAGCCAAACTAAGCAGACACAGTCACAACCCTGCAGCAGCGTGCGTGGCCTAGCATGGTACTCTTTGCCCATTACCAACTCCTGGCGTAGGTAAGGCTTTGCCTTTTCCTCCGACTCTCAGGCAGACTCAGGGTCTAGGCCAGTGCCTTCACCACAGGAGAAAGGAGGCGACAGGATCCCTGCACAGGGCCCGTGCTCTGGGATGGGGAACTGTGGGGGACTGTCTCCAACCTTACCAGGCACACCCCCTGCCACCCACAACACTGCCACATCTTGGTGGAAGACGGCATCTGACTGCCCGTTTCTCCATGGGGTTGTTTCTGCGAGTTCCGGGTATGGCACCTGGGGGCAAGGCCGACTGCCCTTGGGACATGTGGCCTAGGAGATGTTCTCACCTTGGGACCAGAGGCACTAGACAGGCCTGCCATCTGCCCAGACTCCTTCCTCAGAGTGGAGCATGTGCCCCTGCCCTAGTCGTCCCCTCATGTCTCCTTAGCAGCCAGGCTTCGATCTCTCCGCACAGGGAGTGGGTGACACTTGTCTTGCCACTGGCCTGCTGTTTGTGCAATGGCAGGCTATTCTGCTTCTGGAGCATTTCCGGACCCCAAGGCCAAGGGCTCCTTCTCATCCCAAGCGGCGGCGTGCTGCGCCTTCCCCACACTTGCTCCTGGTGAGCGCGGTGATAGATTTTTGCGACCATGCTTCTCTCTCAGGCAGAGGGGATGCTAGGGCAAAGGGTATTTCTCTCCATGCGGGTATCTTCCACCGTGCTGCGGAGACTAGCTCAGGCAAGCAGCAGCAGCATCCCGAACCCAACTCTGATTTCCCAAAGAATGCTGTGCTTTCCCAGGGGAGATGCCCAGGCAAAGAGGCTTTCACTGTATGCGGGTTTCTCCCACCGCGATTTCTCCCACTGGGAGACTGGGCTCAGGCAAGCAGCAGCAGCCCGCCGATCATTTCTCAGCGAATGCTGTGCTTTCGCAGAGGCTTTGCCTTGGAGCGAACAGCACTTCGCCGCCGCTTCCTCAGCAAGGCTTCAGTCGCGTCAGGGAAGAAGAGCTGCGGGAGAGCTGGTGCCTCTTGGGCCTTGCTTTCCCCGGCTCCATGTTCGCGTCCTGGGTTCACCCTGCCAGGCCGAACTAAGCGGACAGAGCCACAAAAGTGCAGCAGCGTGCGTTTCCTAGGATGGCACTCTATGCACACTAACATCTCCCGGGTAGGCATCGCTTGGCCTTTTACTCTGGCGCTCAGGAGGACTCGCGGACTTAGCCAGTGCTTTCCCCACAGGAAAGGAGAGGTGACAGGATCTCTGCACACCGCCCGTGCACTGAATAGGGAGCTTTGGGGGACTGTCCCCACTCCTTCCCCTTAAACCCCGTGCCTCCTCCAAGCTTCCACATCCTGGAGGAAGCAGGTACTTGATGGCCACTTCTTTCTGGGAGTTGTTTCTCGAGTTCAGGGTAGGCGCATTTTGGCAAGCCCATGTCTCCAACACGGACATGTGGCCAAGGAGCTGCTGTGTCCTAGAGCCCAAAGGCTCAGGACAGGCATGCTTTCTGCCCAGACTCCTTCCTCAGAGTGGAGCCCTTTCCCCTGCCCTAATCTTCCCCTCGTGTCTCCTTAGCAGCCATCTTTCCTCGCTCTGCCGTGACAGAAGTGTCCCTTTCCTTAAGGCTCTTTCCACAGGCGCCACCGCGCTTCTCTCTCAGGCAGAGGGGATGCCCAGGCAAAGAGGATTTCGCTCCATGCGGGTTTATTACACCATGCTGTGGAAACTAGCTCCGGCAAGCAGCAGGCAGCATCCCACAGACCCGACTCTGATTTCCAATAGAATGCTGTGCTCTCCCAGAGGGTATGCCCGGGCAATGAGGCTTTCTCTCTATGCGGGTTTCTCCCATCGTGCTGCGAACAATAGCCTAAGGCAAGCAACAAAAGCAGCCCACAGAACCAACTCTGATTTCCCAGCGACTGCTATGCTTTTGCAGAAGTTTTCAGCTTGGTGCGAACCGCACTTCGCTGCTGCTTCCTCAGCAAGGCTTTGGTCATTCGCTCTGTCGTGGCAGGGATGAAGAGCCGCGGGAGAGCTGGTGCCTCTTGGGCCTTGCATTCCCGGGCTCCTATTTCGCGCCCGGGGTTCACCTTGCTATGCCGAACAAAGCAGACACAGTCACAACCCTGCAGCAGCGTGCGTGACCTAGCATGGCACTCTATGCCTATTACCATCTCTTGGCGTAGGTAAGGCTTTGCCTTTTGCTCCGGCGCTCAGGCAGACTCGGGGTCTAGGCCAGTGCCTTCACCACAGGAGACAGGAGGCGACAGGATCCCTGCACATGGCCCGTGCACTGGGATTGGGAACTGTGGGGCACTGTCTCCACTTCTTACCAGGCACAAACCCTGCCACCCACAACACTGCCACATCTTGTTGGAAGACGGCATCTGATTCCCGTTTCTCCATGGGGTTGTTTCTGCGAATTCCGGGTATGGCACCTGGGAGCAAGCCCGACTGCCGACGGGACAGGTGGCCAAGGTGATGCGGTCCCCTTGGGACCAAGGGAAAGGACAGGCCTGCCTTTTGCCCAGATCCTTCAACAGAGTGGAGCCCTTTCCGGTGCCTTAATCTTCCCCTCGTGTCTCCTTAACAGCCAGGCTTCCGTCGCTCTGCCGTGACAGACGTGTCCCTTTCCTTAAGGCTCTTTCCACAGGCGCCACCGCGCTTCTCTCTCAGGCAGAGGGGATGCCCAGGCAAAGAGGATTTCGCTCCATGCGGGTTTATTACACCGTGCTTTGGAGACCAGCTCTGGCAAGCAGCAGGCAGCATCCCACAGAACAGTCTCTGATTTCCCAAGGATGCTGTGCTTTCCCATAGGGGATGCCCCGGCAAAGAGGCTTTCGCTCTATGCGGGTTTCTCCCATCGTGCTGCGAATACTAGGCTAAGGCAAGTAGCAAAAGCAGCCCACAGAACAATCTCTGATTTCCCAGCGAATGCTATGCTTTCGCAGAGGATGACAGCTTGGCGCGAACCGCACTTCGCTGCTGCTTCCTCAGCAAGACTTTCGTCGTTCGCTCTGTCGCGGCAGGGATGAAGAGCCGCAGGAGAGCTGGTGCCTCTTGGGCCTTGTATTCCCGGGCTCCCAGTTCGCGCCCGGGGTTCACCTTGCTAAGCCGAACTAAGCAGACACAGTCACAACCCTGCAGCAGCGTGCGTGGCCTAGCATGGTACTCTTTGCCCATTACCAACTCCTGGCGTAGGTAAGGCTTTGCCTTTTCCTCCGACTCTCAGGCAGACTCAGGGTCTAGGCCAGTGCCGTCACCACAGGAGAGAGGAGGCGACAGGATCCCTGCACAGGGCCCGTGCTCTGGGATGGGGAACTGTGGGGGAATGTCTCCACTCCTTACCAGGCACACCCCCTGCCACCCACAAAACTGCCACGTCTTGGTGGAAGACGGCATCTGACTGCCCGTTTCTCCATGGGGTTGTTTCTGCGAGTTCCGGGTATGGCACCTGGGGGCAAGCCCGACTGCCCTTGGGACAGGTGGCCTAGGAGATGTTCTCACCTTGGGACCAGAGGCACAGGACAGGCCTGCCATCTGCCCAGACTCCTTTCAGAGTGGAGCACGTGCCCCTGCCCTAGTCGTTCCCTCGTGTCTCCTTAGCAGCCAGGCTTCGATGTCTCCGCACAGGGAGTGGGTGACACTTGTCTTGCCACTGGCCTGCTGTTTGTGCAATGGCAGGCTATTCTGCTTCCGGAGCGTTTCCCGACCCCAAGACCAAGGGCTCCTTCTCATTCCAAGCGGCGGCATGCTGCGCCTTCCCCACACTTGCTCCTGGTGAGCGCGGTGATAGACTTGTGCGACCATGCTTCTCTCTCAGGCAGAGGGGATGCTAGGGCAAAGGGTATTTCGCTCCATGCGGGTATCTTCCACCGTGCTGCGGAGACTAGCTCAGGCAAGCAGCAGCAGCATCCCGAACCCAACTCTGATTTCCCAAAGAATGCTGTGCTTTCCCAGGGGAGATGCCCAGGCAAAGAGGCTTTCACTGTATGCGGGTTTCTCCCACCGCGATTTCTCCCACTGGGAGACTGGGCTCAGGCAAGCAGCAGCAGCCCGCCGATCATTTCTCAGCGAATGCTGTGCTTTCCCAGAGGCTTTGCCTTGGAGCGAACAGCACTTTGCCGCCGCTTCCTCAGCAAGGCTTCAGTCGCGTCAGGGAAGAAGAGCTGCGGGAGAGCTGGTGCCTCTTGGGCCTTGCTTTCCCCGGCTCCATGTTCGCGTCCTGGGTTCACCCTGCCAGGCCGAACTAAGCGGACAGAGCCACAAAAGTGCAGCAGCGTGCGTTTCCTAGGATGGCACTCTATGCACACTAACATCTCCCGGGTAGGCATCGCTTGGCCTTTTACTCTGGCGCTCAGGAGGACTCGCGGACTTAGCCAGTGCTTTCCCCACAGGAAAGGAGAGGTGACAGGATCTCTGCACACCGCCCGTGCACTGAATAGGGAGCTTTGGGGGACTGTCCCCACTCCTTCCCCTTAAACCCCGTGCCTCCTCCAAGCTTCCACATCCTGGAGGAAGCAGGTACTTGATGGCCACTTTTTTCTGGGAGTTGTTTCTCGAGTTCAGGGTAGGCGCATTTTGGCAAGCCCATGTCTCCAACACGGACATGTGGCCAAGGAGCTGCTGTGTCCTAGAGCCCAAAGGCTCAGGACAGGCATGCTTTCTGCCCAGACTCCTTCCTCAGAGTGGAGCCCTTTCCCCTGCCCTAATCTTCCCCTCGTGTCTCCTTAGCAGCCATCTTTCCTCGCTCTGCCGTGACAGAAGTGTCCCTTTCCTTAAGGCTCTTTCCACAGGCGCCACCGCGCTTCTCTCTCAGGCAGAGGGGATGCCCAGGCAAAGAGGATTTCGCTCCATGCGGGTTTATTACACCATGCTGTGGAAACTAGCTCCGGCAAGCAGCAGGCAGCATCCCACAGACCCGACTCTGATTTCCAATAGAATGCTGTGCTCTCCCAGAGGGGATGCCCAGGCAAAGAGGATTTCTTTCCATGCGGGTTTATTACACCGTGCTGTGGAGACTAGCTCCGGCAAGCAGCAGGCAGCATCCCACAGACCCGACTCTGATTTCCAATAGAATGCTGTGCTTTCCCAGAGGGGATGCCCCGGCAATGAGGCTTTCGCTCTATGCGGGTTTCTCCCATCGTGCTGCGAACACTAGCCTAAGGCAAGCAACAAAAACAGCCCACAGAACCAACTCTGATTTCCCAGCGACTGCTATGCTTTTGCAAGGGCCCTGTGCAGGGATCCTGTCGCCTCCTCTCTCCTGTGGTGAAGGCAATGGACTAGACCCTGAGTCTGCCTGAGAGTCGGAGGAAAAGGCAAAGCCTTACCTACGCCAGGAGTTGGTAATGGGCAAAGAGTACCATGCTAGGCCACGCACGCTGCTGCAGGGTTGTGACTGTGTCTGCTTAGTTTGGCTTAGCAAGGTGAACCCCGGGCGTAAACTTGGAGCCCGGGAATACAAGGCCCAAGAGGCACCAGCTCTCCTGCGGCTCTTCATCCCTGCCGCGACAGAGCGAACGACGAAAGTCTTGCTGAGGAAGCAGCAGCGAAGTGCGGTTCGCGCCAAGCTGGCAACCTCTGCGAAAGCATAGCATTCGCTGGGAAATCAGAGATTGTTCTGTGGGCTGCTTTTGCTACTTGCCTTAGCCTAGTATTCGCAGCACGATGGGAGAAACCCGCATAGAGCGAAAGCCTCTTTGCCGGGGCATCCCCTATGGGAAAGCACAGCATCCTTGGGAAATCAGAGTCTGTTCTGTGGGATGCTGCCTGCTGCTTGCCAGAGCTGGTCTCCAAAGCACGGTGTAATAAACCCGCATGGAGCGAAATCCTCTTTGCCTGGGCATCCCCTCTGCCTGAGAGAGAAGCGCGGTGGCGCCTGTGGAAAGAGCCTTAAGGAAAAAGACACATCTGTTCACGGCAGAGCGACGGAAGCCTGGCTGTTAAGGAGACACGAGGGGAAGATTAGGGCAGGGTAATGGGCTCCACTCTGAGGAAGGAGTCTGGGCAGAAAGCATGCCTGTCCTGTACCTCTGGTCCCAAGGGGAACGCATCACCTTGGCCACCTGTCCCGTCGGCAGTCGGGATTGCTCCCATGTGCCATACCCGGAACTCGCAGAAACAACCCCATGAGAAACGGGCAGTCAGATGCCGTCTTCCAACAAGATGGAGTGGAGACAGTCCCCCACAGTTACCCATCCAGAGCACGGGCCGTGTGCAGGGATCCTGTCGCCTCCTGTCTCCTGTGGTGAAGGCACTGGCCTAGACCCCGAGTCTGCCTGAGCGCTGGAGCAAAAGGCAAAGCCTTACCTACGCCAAGAGATGGTAATAAACATAGAGTGCCATGCTAGGCCATGCACGCTGCTGCAGGGTTGTGACTGTGTCTGCTTTGTTCGGCATAGCAAGGTGAACCCCGGGCGCGAAATAGGAGCACGGGAATGCAAGGCACAAGAGGCACCAGCTCTCCCGCGGCTCTTCATCCCTGCCGCGACAGAGCGAACGACCAAAGCCTTGCTGAGGAAGCAGCAGCGAAGTGCGGTTCGCACCAAGCTGAAAACTTCTGCAAAAGCATAGCAGTCGCTGGGAAATTAGAGTTGGTTCTGTGGGCTGTTTTTTTGCTTGCCTTAGGCTAGTGTTCCCAGCACGATGGGAGAAACCCGCATAGAGAGAAAGCCTCATTGCCGGGGCATCCCCTCTGGGAAAGCACAGCATTCTATTGGAAATCAGAGTCGGGTCTGTGGGATGCTGCCTGCTGCTTGCCGGAGCTAGTTTCCACAGCATGGTGTAATAAACCCGCATGGAGCGAAATCCTCTTTGCCTGGGCATCCCCTCTGCCTGAGAGAGAGGCGCGGTGGCGCCTGTGGAAAGAGCCTTAAGTAAAGGGACACGTCTGTCACGGCAGAGCGAGGAAAGCCTGGCTGCTAAGGAGACACGAGGGGAAGCTTAGGGCAGGGGAAAGGGCTCCACTCTGAGGAAGGAGTCTGGGCAGAAAGCATGCCTGTCCTGAGCCTTTGGGCTCAAGGAGACAGCAGATCCTTAGCCACCTATCCGTGGTGGAGACATGGGCTTGCCACCAGGCGCCTACCCTGAACTCGAGAAACAACTCCCAGAAAGAACTGGCCATCAGATGCCGGCTTCCTCCAGGATGTGGAAGCTTGGAGGAGGCACGGGGTTTAAGGGGTAGGAGTGGGGACAGTCCCCCAAAGCTCCCTATTCAGTGCCGGACGGTGTGCAGGGATCCTGTCACCTCTCCTTTCCTGTGGGGAAAGCACTGCTAAGTCCGCGAGTCCTCCTGAGCGCCAGAGTAAAAGGCCAAGCGATGCCTTCCCGGGAGATGTTTGTGTGCATTGAGTGCCATCCTAGGTTACGCACGCTACTGCACTTTTGTGGCTCTGTCTGCTTAGTTCGGCCTGGCAGGGTGAACCCAGGACGTGAACATGGAGCCCGGGAAAGGAAGACAGAAGAGGTACCAGCTCTACCACAGCTCTTCTTCCCTGACGAAACGGAAGCCTTGCTGAGGAAGCAGCGGCGAAGTGCTCTTCGCTCCAAGGCAAAGCCTCTGCGAATGCACAGCATTCGCTGAGAAATGTTTGGCGGGCTTCTGCTGCTTGCCTGAGCTCAGTCTCCCAGTGGGAGAAATGGCAGTGGGAGAAAGCCGCATAGAGCGAAAGCCTCTTTGCCGTAGCAGTCCCTCTGGGAAAGCACAGCATTCTTTGGGAAATCAGAGTCGGGTCTGTGGGATGCTACCTGCTGCTTGCCAGAGCTGGTCTCCAAAGCACGGTGTAATAAACCCGCATGGAGCGAAATCCTCTTTGCCTGGGCATCCCCTCTGCCTGAGAGAGAAGCGCGGGGGCGCCTGTGGAAAGAGCCTTAAGGAAAGGGACACGTCTGTCACGGCAGAGCGAGGAAAGCCTGGCTGCTAAGGAGACACGAGGGGAAGATTAGGGCAGGGGAATCGGCTCCACTTGAGGAAGGAGTCTGGGCAGAAAGCATGCCTGTCCTGTACCTCTGGTCCCAAGGGGACCGCATCACCTTGGCCCCCTGTCCCGTCGACAGTCAGGCTTGCTCCCATGTGCCATACCCGGAACTCGCAGAAACAACCCCATGAGAAACGGGCTGTCAGATGCCGTCTTCCAACAAGATGTGGCAGTGTTGTGGGTGGCAGGGTTTGTGCCTGGTAAGGAGTGGAGACAGTCCCCCACAGTTACCCATCCAGAGCACGGGCCGTGTGCTGGGATCCTGTCGCCTCCTGTCTCCTGTGGTGAAGGCACTGGCCAAGACCCCGAGTCTGCCTGAGCGCTGGAGCAAAAGGCAAAGCCTTACCTACGCCAAGAGATGGTAATAAACATAGAGTGCCATGCGAGGCCATGCACGCTGCTGCAGGTTTGTGACTGTGTCTGCTTTGTTCGGCATAGCAAGGTGAACCCCGGGCGCGAAATAGGAGCACGGGAATGCAAGGCCCAAGAGGCACCAGCTCTCCCGCGGCTCTTCATCCCTGCCGCGACAGAGCGAACGACCAAAGCCTTGCTGAGGAAGCAGCAGCGAAGTGCGGTTCGCACCAAGCTGAAAACTTCTGCAAAAGCATAGCAGTCGCTGGGAAATCAGAGTTGGTTCTGTGGGCTGCTTTTGTTGCTTGCCTTAGGCTATTGTTCGCAGCACGATGGGAGAAACCCGCATAGAGAGAAAGCCTCATTGCCCGGGCATACCCTCTGGGAGAGCACAGCATTCTATTGGAAATCAGAGTCGGGTCTGTGGGATGCTGCCTGCTGCTTGCCGGAGCTAGTCTCCACAGCACGGTGTAATAAACCCGCATGGAAAGAAATCCTCTTTGCCTGGGCATCCCCTCTGCCTGAGAGAGAAGCGCGGTGGCGCCTGTGGAAAGAGCCTTAAGGAAAGGGACACTTCTGTCACGGCAGAGCGAGGAAAGATGGCTGCTAAGGAGACACGAGGGGAAGATTAGGGCAGGGGAAAGGGCTCCACTCTGAGGAAGGAGTCTGGGCAGAAAGCATGCCTGTCCTGAGCCTTTGGGCTCTAGGACACAGCAGCTCCTTGGCCACATGTCCGTGTTGGAGACATGGGCTTGCCAAAATGCGCCTACCCTGAACTCGAGAAACAACTCCCAGAAGAAGTGGCCATCAAGTACCTGCTTCCTCCAGGATGTGGAAGCTTGGAGGAGGCACGGGGTTTAAGGGGAAGGAGTGGGGACAGTCCCCCAAAGCTCCCTATTCAGTGCACGGGCGGTGTGCAGAGATCCTGTCACCTCTCCTTTCCTGTGGGGAAAGCACTGGCTAAGTCCGCGAGTCCTCCTGAGCGCCAGAGTAAAAGGCCAAGCGATGCCTACCCAGGAGATGTTAGTGTGCATAGAGTGCCATCCTAGGAAACGCACGCTGCTGCACTTTTGTGGCTCTGTCCGCTTAGTTCGGCCTGGCAGGGTGAACCCAGGACGCGAACATGGAGCCGAGGAAAGCAAGGCCCAAGAGGCACCAGCTCTCCCGCAGCTCTTCTTCCCTGACGCGACTGAAGCCTTGCTGAGGAAGCGGCGGCGAAGTGCTGTTCGCTCCAAGGCAAAGCCTCTGCGAAAGCACAGCATTCGCTGAGAAATGATCGGCGGGCTGCTGCTGCTTGCCTGAGCCCAGTCTCCCAGTGGGAGAAATCGCGGTGGGAGAAACCCGCATACAGTGAAAGCCTCTTTGCCTGGGCATCTCCCCTGGGAAAGCACAGCATTCTTTGGGAAATCAGAGTTGGGTTCGGGATGCTGCTGCTGCTTGCCTGAGCTAGTCTCCGCAGCACGGTGGAAGATACCCGCATGGAGAGAAATACCCTTTGCCCTAGCATCCCCTCTGCCTGAGAGAGAAGCATGGTCGCACAGGTCTATCACCGCGCTCACCAGGAGCAAGTGTGGGGAAGGCGCAGCACGCCGCCGCTTGGGATGAGAAGGAGCCCTTGGCCTTGGGGTCGGGAAATGCTCCGGAAGCAGAATAGCCTGCCATTGCACAAACAGCAGGCCAGTGGCAAGACAAGTGTCACCCACTCCCTGTGCGGAGAGATCGAAGCCTGGCTGCTATGGAGACACGAGGGGACGACTAGGGCAGGGGCACGGGCTCCACTCTGAGGAAGGAGTCTGGGCAGATGGCAGGCCTGTCCTGTGCCTCTGGTCCCAAGGGGAGAACATCTCCTAGGCCACCTGTCCCAAGGGCAGTCGGGCTTGCCCCCAGGTGCCATACCCGGAACTCGCAGAAACAACCCCATGGAGAAACGGGCAGTCAGATGCCGTCTTCCACCAAGATGTGGCAGTGTTGTGGGTGGCAGGGGGTGTGCCTGGTAAGGAGTGGAGACAGTCCCCCACAGTTCCCCATCCCAGAGCACGGGCCCTGTGCAGGGATCCTGTCGCCTCCTCTCTCCTGTGGTGAAGGCACTGGCCTAGACCCTGAGTCTGCCTGAGAGTCGGAGGAAAAGGCAAAGCCTTACCTACGCCAGGAGTTGGTAATGGGCAAAGAGTACCATGCTAGGCCACGCACGCTGCTGCAGGGTTGTGACTGTGTCTGCTTAGTTCGGCTTAGCAAGGTGCACCCCGGGCGCGAACTGGGAGCCCGGGAATACAAGGCCCAAGAGGCACCAGCTCTCCTGCGGCTCTTCATCCCTGCCGCGACATAGCGAACGACGAAAGTCTTGCTGAGGAAGCAGCAGCGAAGTGCGGTTCGCGCCAAGCTGGCAACCTCTGCGAAAGCATAGCATTCGCTGGGAAATCAGAGATTGTTCTGTGGGCTGCTTTTGCTACTTGCCTTAGCCTAGTATTCGCAGCACGATGGGAGAAACCCGCATAGAGCGAAAGCCTCTTTGCCGGGGCATCCCCTATGGGAAAGCACAGCATCCTTGGGAAATCAGAGACTGTTCTGTGGGATGCTGCCTGCTGCTTGCCAGAGCTGGTCTCCACAGCACGGTGTAATAAACCCGCATGGAGCGAAATCCTCTTTGCCTGGGCATCCCCTCTGCCTGAGAGAGAAGCGCGGTGGCGCCTGTGGAAAGAGCCTTAAGGAAAAAGACACCTCTGTCACTGCAGAGCGACGGAAGCCTGGCTGCTAAGGAGACACGAGTGGAAGATTAGGGCAGGGGAATGGGCTCCACTCTGAGGAAGGAGTCTGGGCAGAAAGCATGCCTGTCCTGTACCTATGGTCCCAAGGGGACCGCATCACCTTGGCCACCTGTCCCGTCGGCAGTCGGGCTTGCTCCCATGTGCCATACCCGGAACTCGCAGAAACAACCCCACGAGAAACGGGCAGTCGGATGCCGTCTTCCAACAAGATGGAGTGGAGACAGTCCCCCACAGTTACCCATCCAGAGCACGGGCCGTGTGCAGGGATCCTGTCGCCTCCTGTCTCCTGTGGTGAAGGCACTGGCCTAGACCCCGAGTCTGCCTGAGCGCTGGAGCAAAAGGCAAAGCCTTACCTACGCCAAGAGATGGTAATAAACATAGAGTGCCATGCTAGGCCATGCACGCTGCTGCAGGGTTCTGACTGTGTCTGCTTTGTTCGGCATAGCAAGGTGAACCCCGGGCGCGAAATAGGAGCACGGGAATGCAAGGCCCAAGAGGCACCAGCTCTCCCGCGGCTCTTCATCCCTGCCGCGACAGAGCGAACGACCAAAGCCTTGCTGAGGAAGCAGCAGCGAAGTGCGGTTCGCACCAAGCTGAAAACTTCTGCAAAAGCATAGCAGTCGCTGGGAAATCAGAGTTGGTTCTGTGGGCTGTTTTTTTGCTTGCCTTAGGCTAGTGTTCGCAGCACGATGGGAGAAACCCGCATAGAGCGAAGGCCTCATTGCCGGGGCATCCCCTCTGGGAAAGCACAGCATTCTATTGGAAATCAGAGTCGGGTCTGTGGGATGCTGCCTGCTGCTTGCCGGAGCTAGTTTCCACAGCATGGTGTAATAAACCCGCATGGAGCGAAATCCTCTTTGCCTGGGCATCCCCTCTGCCTGAGAGAGAGGCGCGGTGGCGCCTGTGGAAAGAGCCTTAAGGAAAGGGACACGTCTGTCACGGCAGAGCGAGGAAAGCCTGGCTGCTAAGGAGACACGAGGGGAAGATTAGGGCAGGGGAAAGGGCTCCACTCTGAGGAAGGAGTCTGGGCAGAAAGCATGCCTGTCCTGAGCCTTTGGGCTCAAGGAGACAGCAGGTCCTTGGCCACCTATCCGTGGTGGAGACATGGGCTTGCCACCAGGCGCCTACCCTGAACTCGAGAAACAACTCCCAGAAAGAACTGGCCATCAGATGCCGGCTTCCTCCAGGATGTGGAAGCTTGGAGGAGGCACGGGGTTTAAGGGGTAGGAGTGGGGACATCCCCCAAAGCTCCCTATTCAGTGCACGGACGGTGTGCAGGGATCCTGTCACCTCTCCTTTCCTGTGGGGAAAGCAAGGCTTAGTCCGCGAGTCCTCCTGAGCGCCAGAGTAAAAGGCCAAGCGATGCCTTCCCGGGAGATGTTTGTGTGCATAGAGTGCCATCCTAGGTTACGCACGCTACTGCACTTTTGTGGCTCTGTCTGCTTAGTTCGGCCTGGCAGGGTGAACCCAGGACGTGAACATGGAGCCCGGGAAAGGAAGACAGAAGAGGTACCAGCTCTACCACAGCTCTTCTTCCCTGACGAAACGGAAGCCTTGCTGAGGAAGCAGCGGCGAAGTGCTCTTCGCTCCAAGGCAAAGCCTCTGCGAATGCACAGCATTCGCTGAGAAATGTTTGGCGGGCTTCTGCTGCTTGCCTGAGCTCAGTCTCCCAGTGGGAGAAATGGCAGTGGGAGAAAGCCGCATAGAGCGAAAGCCTCTTTGCCGTAGCAGTCCCTCTGGGAAAGCACAGCATTCTTTGGGAAATCAGAGTCGGGTCTGTGGGATGCGGCCTGCTGCTTGCCAGAGCTGGTCTCCACTGCACGGTGTAATAAACCCGCATGGAGCGAAATCCTCTTTGCCTGGGCATCCCCTCTGCCTGAGAGAGAAGCGCGGTGGCGCCTATGGAAAGAGCCTTAAGGAAAGGGACACGTCTGTCACGGCAGAGCGACGGAAGCCTGGCTGTTAAGGAGACACGAGGGGAAGATTAAGGCAGCGGAAAGGGCTCCACTCTGTTGAAGGATCTGGGCAGAAGGCAGGCCTGTCCTTTCCCTTGGTCCCAAGGGGACCGCATCACCTTGGCCACCTGTCCCGTCGGCAGTCGGGCTTGCTCCCAGGTGCCATACCCGGAATTCGCAGAAACAACCCCATGGAGAAACGGGAAGTCAGATGCCGTCTTCCAACAAGATGTGGCAGTGTTGTGGGTGGCAGGGTTTGTGCCTGGTAAGAAGTGGAGACAGTGCCCCACAGTTCCCCATCCCAGTGCACGGGCCATGTGCAGGGATCCTGTCGCCTCCTGTCTCCTGTGGTGAAGGCACTGGCCTAGACCCCGAGTCTGCCTGAGCGCCGGAGCAAAAGGCAAAGCCTTACCTACGCCAAGAGATGGGAATAGGCATAGAGTGCCATGCTAGGTCACGCACGCTGCTGCAGGGTTGTGACTGTGTCTGCTTTGTTCGGCATAGCAAGGTGAACCCCGGGCGCGAAATAGGAGCCCGGGAATGCAAGGCCCAAGAGGCACCAGCTCTCCCGCGGCTCTTCATCCCTGCCACGACAGAGCGAATGACCAAAGCCTTGCTGAGGAAGCAGCAGCGAAGTGCGGTTCGCACCAAGCTGAAAACTTCTGCAAAAGCATAGCAGTCGCTGGGAAATCAGAGTTGGTTCTGTGGGCTGCTTTTGTTGCTTGCCTTAGGCTATTGTTCGCAGCACGATGGGAGAAACCCGCATAGAGAGAAAGCCTCATTGCCCGGGCATACCCTCTGGGAGAGCACAGCATTCTATTGGAAATCAGAGTCGGGTCTGTGGGATGCTGCCTGCTGCTTGCCGGAGCTAGTCTCCACAGCACGGTGTAATAAACCCGCATGGAAAGAAATCCTCTTTGCCTGGGCATCCCCTCTGGGAGAGCACAGCATTCTATTGGAAATCAGAGTCGGGTCTGTGGGATGCTGCCTGCTGCTTGCCGGAGCTAGTTTCCACAGCATGGTGTAATAAACCCGCATGGAGCGAAATCCTCTTTGCCTGGGCATCCCCTCTGCCTGAGAGAGAAGCGCGGTGGCGCCTGTGGAAAGAGCCTTAAGGAAAGGGACACTTCTGTCACGGCAGAGCGAGGAAAGATGGCTGCTAAGGAGACACGAGGGGAAGATTAGGGCAGGGGAAAGGGCTCCACTCTGAGGAAGGAGTCTGGGCAGAAAGCATGCCTGTCCTGAGCCTTTGGGCTCTAGGACACAGCAGCTCCTTGGCCACATGTCCGTGTTGGAGACATGGGCTTGCCAAAATGCGCCTACCCTGAACTCGAGAAACAACTCCCAGAAAGAAGTGGCCATCAAGTACCTGCTTCCTCCAGGATGTGGAAGCTTGGAGGAGGCACGGGGTTTAAGGGGAAGGAGTGGGGACAGTCCCCCAAAGCTCCCTATTCAGTGCACGGGCGGTGTGCAGAGATCCTGTCACCTCTCCTTTCCTGTGGGGAAAGCACTGGCTAAGTCCGCGAGTCCTCCTGAGCGCCAGAGTAAAAGGCCAAGCGATGCCTACCCAGGAGATGTTAGTGTGCATAGAGTGCCATCCTAGGAAACGCACGCTGCTGCACTTTTGTGGCTCTGTCCGCTTAGTTCGGCCTGGCAGGGTGAACCCAGGACGCGAACATGGAGCCGGGGAAAGCAAGGCCCAAGAGGCACCAGCTCTCCCGCAGCTCTTCTTCCCTGACGCGACTGAAGCCTTGCTGAGGAAGCGGCGGCGAAGTGCTGTTCGCTCCAAGGCAAAGCCTCTGCGAAAGCACAGCATTCGCTGAGAAATGATCGGCGGGCTGCTGCTGCTTGCCTGAGCCCAGTCTCCCAGTGGGAGAAATCGCGGTGGGAGAAACCCGCATACAGTGAAAGCCTCTTTGCCTGGGCATCTCCCCTGGGAAAGCACAGCATTCTTTGGGAAATCAGAGTTGGGTTCGGGATGCTGCTGCTGCTTGCCTGAGCTAGTCTCCGCAGCATGGTGGAAGATACCCGCATGGAGAGAAATACCCTTTGCCCTAGCATCCCCTCTGCCTGAGAGAGAAGCATGGTCGCACAGGTCTATCACCGCGCTCACCAGGAGCAAGTGTGGGGAAGGCGCAGCACGCCGCCGCTTGGGATGAGAAGGAGCCCTTGGCCTTGGGGTCGGGAAATGCTCCGGAAGCAGAATAGCCTGCCATTGCACAAACAGCAGGCCAGTGGCAAGACAAGTGTCACCCACTCCCTGTGCGGAGAGATCGAAGCCTGGCTGCTATGGAGACACGAGGGGACGACTAGGGCAGGGGCACGGGCTCCACTCTGAGGAAGGAGTCTGGGCAGATGGCAGGCCTGTCCTGTGCCTCTGGTCCCAAGGGGAGAACATCTCCTAGGCCACCTGTCCCAAGGGCAGTCGGGCTTGCCCCCAGGTGCCATACACGGAACTCGCAGAAACAACCCCATGGAGAAACGGGCAGTCAGATGCCGTCTTCCACCAAGATGTGGCAGTGTTGTGGGTGGCAGGGGGTGTGCCTGGTAAGGAGTGGAGACAGTCCCCCACAGTTCCCCATCCCAGAGCACGGGCCCTGTGCAGGGATCCTGTCGCCTCCTCTCTCCTGTGGTGAAGGCACTGGCCTAGACCCTGAGTCTGCCTGAGAGTCGGAGGAAAAGGCAAAGCCTTACCTACGCCAGGAGTTGGTAATGGGCAAAGAGTACCATGCTAGGCCACGCACGCTGCTGCAGGGTTGTGACTGTGTCTGCTTAGTTCGGCTTAGCAAGGTGAACCCCGGGCGCGAACTGGGAGCCCGGGAATACAAGGCCCAAGAGGCACCAGCTCTCCTGCGGCTCTTCATCCCTGCCGCGACATAGCGAACGACGAAAGTCTTGCTGAGGAAGCAGCAGCGAAGTGCGGTTCGCGCCAAGCTGGCAACCTCTGCGAAAGCATAGCATTCGCTGGGAAATCAGAGATTGTTCTGTGGGCTGCTTTTGCTACTTGCCTTAGCCTAGTATTCGCAGCACGATGGGAGAAACCCGCATAGAGCGAAAGCCTCTTTGCCGGGGCATCCCCTATGGGAAAGCACAGCATCCTTGGGAAATCAGAGACTGTTCTGTGGGATGCTGCCTGCTGCTTGCCAGAGCTGGTCTCCACAGCACGGTGTAATAAACCCGCATGGAGCGAAATCCTCTTTGCCTGGGCATCCCCTCTGCCTGAGAGAGAAGCGCGGTGGCGCCTGTGGAAAGAGCCTTAAGGAAAAAGACACCTCTGTCACTGCAGAGCGACGGAAGCCTGGCTGCTAAGGAGACACGAGTGGAAGATTAGGGCAGGGGAATGGGCTCCACTCTGAGGAAGGAGTCTGGGCAGAAAGCATGCCTGTCCTGTACCTATGGTCCCAAGGGGACCGCATCACCTTGGCCACCTGTCCCGTCGGCAGTCGGGCTTGCTCCCATGTGCCATACCCGGAACTCGCAGAAACAACCCCACGAGAAACGGGCAGTCGGATGCCGTCTTCCAACAAGATGGAGTGGAGACAGTCCCCCACAGTTACCCATCCAGAGCACGGGCCGTGTGCAGGGATCCTGTCGCCTCCTGTCTCCTGTGGTGAAGGCACTGGCCTAGACCCCGAGTCTGCCTGAGCGCTGGAGCAAAAGGCAAAGCCTTACCTACGCCAAGAGATGGTAATAAACATAGAGTGCCATGCTAGGCCATGCACGCTGCTGCAGGGTTCTGACTGTGTCTGCTTTGTTCGGCATAGCAAGGTGAACCCCGGGCGCGAAATAGGAGCACGGGAATGCAAGGCCCAAGAGGCACCAGCTCTCCCGCGGCTCTTCATCCCTGCCGCGACAGAGCGAACGACCAAAGCCTTGCTGAGGAAGCAGCAGCGAAGTGCGGTTCGCACCAAGCTGAAAACTTCTGCAAAAGCATAGCAGTCGCTGGGAAATCAGAGTTGGTTCTGTGGGCTGCTTTTGTTGCTTGCCTTAGGCTATTGTTCGCAGCACGATGGGAGAAACCCGCATAGAGAGAAAGCCTCATTGCCCGGGCATACCCTCTGGGAGAGCACAGCATTCTATTGGAAATCAGAGTCGGGTCTGTGGGATGCTGCCTGCTGCTTGCCGGAGCTAGTCTCCACAGCACGGTGTAATAAACCCGCATGGAAAGAAATCCTCTTTGCCTGGGCATCCCCTCTGGGAGAGCACAGCTTTCTATTGGAAATCAGAGTCGGGTCTGTGGGATGCTGCCTGCTGCTTGCCGGAGCTAGTTTCCACAGCATGGTGTAATAAACCCGCATGGAGCGAAATCCTCTTTGCCTGGGCATCCCCTCTGCCTGAGAGAGAAGCGCGGTGGCGCCTGTGGAAAGAGCCTTAAGGAAAGGGACACTTCTGTCACGGCAGAGCGAGGAAAGATGGCTGCTAAGGAGACACGAGGGGAAGATTAGGGCAGGGGAAAGGGCTCCACTCTGAGGAAGGAGTCTGGGCAGAAAGCATGCCTGTCCTGAGCCTTTGGGCTCTAGGACACAGCAGCTCCTTGGCCACATGTCCGTGTTGGAGACATGGGCTTGCCAAAATGCGCCT
The DNA here is from genome assembly GCF_964662115.1 of Mustela nivalis. Lineage (NCBI taxonomy): Eukaryota > Metazoa > Chordata > Mammalia > Carnivora > Mustelidae > Mustela > Mustela nivalis. The sequence continues at coordinate 273,044 of NW_028135931.1, forward strand.
ACCCTGAACTCGAGAAACAACTCCCAGAAAGAAGTGGCCATCAAGTACCTGCTTCCTCCAGGATGTGGAAGCTTGGAGGAGGCACGGGGTTTAAGGGGAAGGAGTGGGGACAGTCCCCCAAAGCTCCCTATTCAGTGCACGGGCGGTGTGCAGAGATCCTGTCACCTCTCCTTTCCTGTGGGGAAAGCACTGGCTAAGTCCGCGAGTCCTCCTGAGCGCCAGAGTAAAAGGCCAAGCGATGCCTACCCAGGAGATGTTAGTGTGCATAGAGTGCCATCCTAGGAAACGCACGCTGCTGCACTTTTGTGGCTCTGTCCGCTTAGTTCGGCCTGGCAGGGTGAACCCAGGACGCGAACATGGAGCCGAGGAAAGCAAGGCCCAAGAGGCACCAGCTCTCCCGCAGCTCTTCTTCCCTGACGCGACTGAAGCCTTGCTGAGGAAGCGGCGGCGAAGTGCTGTTCGCTCCAAGGCAAAGCCTCTGCGAAAGCACAGCATTCGCTGAGAAATGATCGGCGGGCTGCTGCTGCTTGCCTGAGCCCAGTCTCCCAGTGGGAGAAATCGCGGTGGGAGAAACCCGCATACAGTGAAAGCCTCTTTGCCTGGGCATCTCCCCTGGGAAAGCACAGCATTCTTTGGGAAATCAGAGTTGGGTTCGGGATGCTGCTGCTGCTTGCCTGAGCTAGTCTCCGCAGCACGGTGGAAGATACCCGCATGGAGAGAAATACCCTTTGCCCTAGCATCCCCTCTGCCTGAGAGAGAAGCATGGTCGCACAGGTCTATCACCGCGCTCACCAGGAGCAAGTGTGGGGAAGGCGCAACACGCCGCCGCTTGGGATGAGAAGGAGCCCTTGGCCTTGGGGTCGGGAAATGCTCCGGAAGCAGAATAGCCTGCCATTGCACAAACAGCAGGCCAGTGGCAAGACAAGTGTCACCCACTCCCTGTGCGGAGAGATCGAAGCCTGGCTGCTATGGAGACACGAGGGGACGACTAGGGCAGGGGCACGGGCTCCACTCTGAGGAAGGAGTCTGGGCAGATGGCAGGCCTGTCCTGTGCCTCTGGTCCCAAGGGGAGAACATCTCCTAGGCCACCTGTCCCAAGGGCAGTCGGGCTTGCCCCCAGGTGCCATACCCGGAACTCGCAGAAACAACCCCATGGAGAAACGGGCAGTCAGATGCCGTCTTCCACCAAGATGTGGCAGTGTTGTGGGTGGCAGGGGGTGTGCCTGGTAAGGAGTGGAGACAGTCCCCCACAGTTCCCCATCCCAGAGCACGGGCCCTGTGCAGGGATCCTGTCGCCTCCTCTCTCCTGTGGTGAAGGCACTGGCCTAGACCCTGAGTCTGCCTGAGAGTCGGAGGAAAAGGCAAAGCCTTACCTACGCCAGGAGTTGGTAATGGGCAAAGAGTACCATGCTAGGCCACGCACGCTGCTGCAGGGTTGTGACTGTGTCTGCTTAGTTTGGCTTAGCAAGGTGAACCCCGGGCGCGAACTGGGAGCCCGGGAATACAAGGCCCAAGAGGCACCAGCTCTCCTGCGGCTCTTCATCCCTGCCGCGACATAGCGAACGACGAAAGTCTTGCTGAGGAAGCAGCAGCGAAGTGCGGTTCGCGCCAAGCTGGCAACCTCTGCGAAAGCATAGCATTCGCTGGGAAATCAGAGATTGTTCTGTGGGCTGCTTTTGCTACTTGCCTTAGCCTAGTATTCGCAGCACGATGGGAGAAACCCGCATAGAGCGAAAGCCTCTTTGCCGGGGCATCCCCTATGGGAAAGCACAGCATCCTTGGGAAATCAGAGACTGTTCTGTGGGATGCTGCCTGCTGCTTGCCAGAGCTGGTCTCCAAAGCACGGTGTAATAAACCCGCATGGAGCGAAATCCTCTTTGCCTGGGCATCCCCTCTGCCTGAGAGAGAAGCGCGGTGGCGCCTGTGGAAAGAGCCTTAAGGAAAAAGACACCTCTGTCACTGCAGAGCGACGGAAGCCTGGCTGCTAAGGAGACACGAGTGGAAGATTAGGGCAGGGGAATGGGCTCCACTCTGAGGAAGGAGTCTGGGCAGAAAGCATGCCTGTCCTGTACCTATGGTCCCAAGGGGACCGCATCACCTTGGCCACCTGTCCCGTCGGCAGTCGGGCTTGCTCCCATGTGCCATACCCGGAACTCGCAGAAACAACCCCACGAGAAACGGGCAGTCGGATGCCGTCTTCCAACAAGATGGAGTGGAGACAGTCCCCCACAGTTACCCATCCAGAGCACGGGCCGTGTGCAGGGATCCTGTCGCCTCCTGTCTCCTGTGGTGAAGGCACTGGCCTAGACCCCGAGTCTGCCTGAGCGCTGGAGCAAAAGGCAAAGCCTTACCTACGCCAAGAGATGGTAATAAACATAGAGTGCCATGCTAGGCCATGCACGCTGCTGCAGGGTTCTGACTGTGTCTGCTTTGTTCGGCATAGCAAGGTGAACCCCGGGCGCGAAATAGGAGCACGGGAATGCAAGGCCCAAGAGGCACCAGCTCTCCCGCGGCTCTTCATCCCTGCCGCGACAGAGCGAACGACCAAAGCCTTGCTGAGGAAGCAGCAGCGAAGTGCGGTTCGCACCAAGCTGAAAACTTCTGCAAAAGCATAGCAGTCGCTGGGAAATCAGAGTTGGTTCTGTGGGCTGTTTTTTTGCTTGCCTTAGGCTAGTGTTCGCAGCACGATGGGAGAAACCCGCATAGAGCGAAGGCCTCATTGCCGGGGCATCCCCTCTGGGAAAGCACAGCATTCTATTGGAAATCAGAGTCGGGTCTGTGGGATGCTGCCTGCTGCTTGCCGGAGCTAGTTTCCACAGCATGGTGTAATAAACCCGCATGGAGCGAAATCCTCTTTGCCTGGGCATCCCCTCTGCCTGAGAGAGAGGCGCGGTGGCGCCTGTGGAAAGAGCCTTAAGGAAAGGGACACGTCTGTCACGGCAGAGCGAGGAAAGCCTGGCTGCTAAGGAGACACGAGGGGAAGATTAGGGCAGGGGAAAGGGCTCCACTCTGAGGAAGGAGTCTGGGCAGAAAGCATGCCTGTCCTGAGCCTTTGGGCTCAAGGAGACAGCAGGTCCTTGGCCACCTATCCGTGGTGGAGACATGGGCTTGCCACCAGGCGCCTACCCTGAACTCGAGAAACAACTCCCAGAAAGAACTGGCCATCAGATGCCGGCTTCCTCCAGGATGTGGAAGCTTGGAGGAGGCACGGGGTTTAAGGGGTAGGAGTGGGGACAGTCCCCCAAAGCTCCCTATTCAGTGCACGGACGGTGTGCAGGGATCCTGTCACCTCTCCTTTCCTGTGGGGAAAGCACTGCTAAGTCCGCGAGTCCTCCTGAGCGCCAGAGTAAAAGGCCAAGCGATGCCTTCCCGGGAGATGTTTGTGTGCATAGAGTGCCATCCTAGGTTACGCACGCTACTGCACTTTTGTGGCTCTGTCTGCTTAGTTCGGCCTGGCAGGGTGAACCCAGGACGTGAACATGGAGCCCGGGAAAGGAAGACAGAAGAGGTACCAGCTCTACCACAGCTCTTCTTCCCTGACGAAACGGAAGCCTTGCTGAGGAAGCAGCGGCGAAGTGCTGTTCGCTCCAAGGCAAAGCCTCTGCGAATGCACAGCATTCGCTGAGAAATGTTTGGCGGGCTTCTGCTGCTTGCCTGAGCTCAGTCTCCCAGTGGGAGAAATGGCAGTGGGAGAAAGCCGCATAGAGCGAAAGCCTCTTTGCCGTAGCAGTCCCTCTGGGAAAGCACAGCATTCTTTGGGAAATCAGAGTCGGGTCTGTGGGATGCGGCCTGCTGCTTGCCAGAGCTGGTCTCCACTGCACGGTGTAATAAACCCGCATGGAGCGAAATCCTCTTTGCCTGGGCATCCCCTCTGCCTGAGAGAGAAGCGCGGTGGCGCCTATGGAAAGAGCCTCAAGGAAAGGGACACGTCTGTCACGGCAGAGCGACGGAAGACTGGCTGTTAAGGAGACACGAGGGGAAGATTAAGGCAGCGGAAAGGGCTCCACTCTGTTGAAGGATCTGGGCAGAAGGCAGGCCTGTCCTTTCCCTTGGTCCCAAGGGGACCGCATCACCTTGGCCACCTGTCCCGTCGGCAGTCGGGCTTGCTCCCAGGTGCCATACCAGGAATTCGCAGAAACAACCACCTGGAGAAACGGGAAGTCAGATGCCGTCTTCCAACAAGATGTGGCAGTGTTGTGGGTGGCAGGGTTTGTGCCTGGTAAGAAGTGGAGACAGTGCCCCACAGTTCCCCATCCCAGTGCACGGGCCATGTGCAGGGATCCTGTCGCCTCCTGTCTCCTGTGGTGAAGGCACTGGCCTAGACCCCGAGTCTGCCTGAGCGCCGGAGCAAAAGGCAAAGCCTTACCTACGCCAAGAGATGGGAATAGGCATAGAGTGCCATGCTAGGTCACGCACGCTGCTGCAGGGTTGTGACTGTGTCTGCTTTGTTCGGCATAGCAAGGTGAACCCCGGGCGCGAAATAGGAGCCCGGGAATGCAAGGCCCAAGAGGCACCAGCTCTCCCGCGGCTCTTCATCCCTGCCGCGACAGAGCAAATGACCAAAGCCTTGCTGAGGAAGCAGCAGCGAAGTGCGGTTCGCACCAAGCTGAAAACTTCTGCAAAAGCATAGCAGTCGCTGGGAAATCAGAGTTGGTTCTGTGGGCTGCTTTTGTTGCTTGCCTTAGGCTATTGTTCGCAGCACGATGGGAGAAACCCGCATAGAGAGAAAGCCTCATTGCCCGGGCATACCCTCTGGGAGAGCACAGCATTCTATTGGAAATCAGAGTCGGGTCTGTGGGATGCTGCCTGCTGCTTGCCGGAGCTAGTCTCCACAGCACGGTGTAATAAACCCGCATGGAAAGAAATCCTCTTTGCCTGGGCATCCCCTCTGGGAGAGCACAGCATTCTATTGGAAATCAGAGTCGGGTCTGTGGGATGCTGCCTGCTGCTTGCCGGAGCTAGTTTCCACAGCATGGTGTAATAAACCCGCATGGAGCGAAATCCTCTTTGCCTGGGCATCCCCTCTGCCTGAGAGAGAAGCGCGGTGGCGCCTGTGGAAAGAGCCTTAAGGAAAGGGACACTTCTGTCACGGCAGAGCGAGGAAAGATGGCTGCTAAGGAGACACGAGGGGAAGATTAGGGCAGGGGAAAGGGCTCCACTCTGAGGAAGGAGTCTGGGCAGAAAGCATGCCTGTCCTGAGCCTTTGGGCTCTAGGACACAGCAGCTCCTTGGCCACATGTCCGTGTTGGAGACATGGGCTTGCCAAAATGCGCCTACCCTGAACTCGAGAAACAACTCCCAGAAAGAAGTGGCCATCAAGTACCTGCTTCCTCCAGGATGTGGAAGCTTGGAGGAGGCACGGGGTTTAAGGGGAAGGAGTGGGGACAGTCCCCCAAAGCTCCCTATTCAGTGCACGGGCGGTGTGCAGAGATCCTGTCACCTCTCCTTTCCTGTGGGGAAAGCACTGGCTAAGTCCGCGAGTCCTCCTGAGCGCCAGAGTAAAAGGCCAAGCGATGCCTACCCAGGAGATGTTAGTGTGCATAGAGTGCCATCCTAGGAAACGCACGCTGCTGCACTTTTGTGGCTCTGTCCGCTTAGTTCGGCCTGGCAGGGTGAACCCAGGACGCGAACATGGAGCCGAGGAAAGCAAGGCCCAAGAGGCACCAGCTCTCCCGCAGCTCTTCTTCCCTGACGCGACTGAAGCCTTGCTGAGGAAGCGGCGGCGAAGTGCTGTTCGCTCCAAGGCAAAGCCTCTGCGAAAGCACAGCATTCGCTGAGAAATGATCGGCGGGCTGCTGCTGCTTGCCTGAGCCCAGTCTCCCAGTGGGAGAAATCGCGGTGGGAGAAACCCGCATACAGTGAAAGCCTCTTTGCCTGGGCATCTCCCCTGGGAAAGCACAGCATTCTTTGGGAAATCAGAGTTGGGTTCGGGATGCTGCTGCTGCTTGCCTGAGCTAGTCTCTGCAGCACGGTGGAAGATACCCGCATGGAGAGAAATACCCTTTGCCCTAGCATCCCCTCTGCCTGAGAGAGAAGCATGGTCGCACAGGTCTATCACCGCGCTCACCAGGAGCAAGTGTGGGGAAGGCGCAGCACGCCGCCGCTTGGGATGAGAAGGAGCCCTTGGCCTTGGGGTCGGGAAATGCTCCGGAAGCAGAATAGCCTGCCATTGCACAAACAGCAGGCCAGTGGCAAGACAAGTGTCACCCACTCCCTGTGCGGAGAGATCGAAGCCTGGCTGCTATGGAGACACGAGGGGACGACTAGGGCAGGGGCACGGGCTCCACTCTGAGGAAGGAGTCTGGGCAGATGGCAGGCCTGTCCTGTGCCTCTGGTCCCAAGGGGAGAACATCTCCTAGGCCACCTGTCCCAAGGGCAGTCGGGCTTGCCCCCAGGTGCCATACCCGGAACTCGCAGAAACAACCCCATGGAGAAACGGGCAGTCAGATGCCGTCTTCCACCAAGATGTGGCAGTGTTGTGGGTGGCAGGGGGTGTGCCTGGTAAGGAGTGGAGACAGTCCCCCACAGTTCCCCATCCCAGAGCACGGGCCCTGTGCAGGGATCCTGTCGCCTCCTCTCTCCTGTGGTGAAGGCACTGGCCTAGACCCTGAGTCTGCCTGAGAGTCGGAGGAAAAGGCAAAGCCTTACCTACGCCAGGAGTTGGTAATGGGCAAAGAGTACCATGCTAGGCCACGCACGCTGCTGCAGGGTTGTGACTGTGTCTGCTTAGTTTGGCTTAGCAAGGTGAACCCCGGGCGCGAACTGGGAGCCCGGGAATACAAGGCCCAAGAGGCACCAGCTCTCCTGCGGCTCTTCATCCCTGCCGCGACATAGCGAACGACGAAAGTCTTGCTGAGGAAGCAGCAGCGAAGTGCGGTTCGCGCCAAGCTGGCAACCTCTGCGAAAGCATAGCATTCGCTGGGAAATCAGAGATTGTTCTGTGGGCTGCTTTTGCTACTTGCCTTAGCCTAGTATTCGCAGCACGATGGGAGAAACCCGCATAGAGCGAAAGCCTCTTTGCCGGGGCATCCCCTATGGGAAAGCACAGCATCCTTGGGAAATCAGAGACTGTTCTGTGGGATGCTGCCTGCTGCTTGCCAGAGCTGGTCTCCAAAGCACGGTGTAATAAACCCGCATGGAAAGAAATCCTCTTTGCCTGGGCATCCCCTCTGCCTGAGAGAGAAGCGCGGTGGCGCCTGTGGAAAGAGCCTTAAGGAAAAAGACACCTCTGTCACTGCAGAGCGACGGAAGCCTGGCTGCTAAGGAGACACGAGGGGAAGATTAGGGCAGGGGAATGGGCTCCACTCTGAGGAAGGAGTCTGGGCAGAAAGCATGCCTGTCCTGTACCTATGGTCCCAAGGGGACCGCATCACCTTGGCCACCTGTCCCGTCGGCAGTCGGGCTTGCTCCCATGTGCCATACCCAGAACTCGCAGAAACAACCCCACGAGAAACGGGCAGTCGGATGCCGTCTTCCAACAAGATGGAGTGGAGACAGTCCCCCACAGTTACCCATCCAGAGCACGGGCCGTGTGCAGGGATCCTGTCGCCTCCTGTCTCCTGTGGTGAAGGCACTGGCCTAGACCCCGAGTCTGCCTGAGCGCTGGAGCAAAAGGCAAAGCCTTACCTACGCCAAGAGATGGTAATAAACATAGAGTGCCATGCTAGGCCATGCACGCTGCTACAGGGTTCTGACTGTGTCTGCTTTGTTCGGCATAGCAAGGTGAACCCCGGGCGCGAAATAGGAGCACGGGAATGCAAGGCCCAAGATGCACCAGCTCTCCCGCGGCTCTTCATCCCTGCCGCGACAGAGCGAACGACCAAAGCCTTGCTGAGGAAGCAGCAGCGAAGTGCGGTTCGCACCAAGCTGAAAACTTCTGCAAAAGCATAGCAGTCGCTGGGAAATCAGAGTTGGTTCTGTGGGCTGTTTTTTTGCTTGCCTTAGGCTAGTGTTCGCAGCACGATGGGAGAAACCCGCATAGAGCGAAGGCCTCATTGCCGGGGCATCCCCTCTGGGAAAGCACAGCATTCTATTGGAAATCAGAGTCGGGTCTGTGGGATGCTGCCTGCTGCTTGCCGGAGCTAGTTTCCACAGCATGGTGTAATAAACCCGCATGGAGCGAAATCCTCTTTGCCTGGGCATCCCCTCTGCCTGAGAGAGAGGCGCGGTGGCGCCTGTGGAAAGAGCCTTAAGGAAAGGGACACGTCTGTCACGGCAGAGCGAGGAAAGCCTGGCTGCTAAGGAGACACGAGGGGAAGATTAGGGCAGGGGAAAGGGCTCCACTCTGAGGAAGGAGTCTGGGCAGAAAGCATGCCTGTCCTGAGCCTTTGGGCTCAAGGAGACAGCAGGTCCTTGGCCACCTATCCGTGGTGGAGACATGGGCTTGCCACCAGGCGCCTACCCTGAACTCGAGAAACAACTCCCAGAAAGAACTGGCCATCAGATGCCGGCTTCCTCCAGGATGTGGAAGCTTGGAGGAGGCACGGGGTTTAAGGGGTAGGAGTGGGGACAGTCCCCCAAAGCTCCCTATTCAGTGCACGGACGGTGTGCAGGGATCCTGTCACCTCTCCTTTCCTGTGGGGAAAGCACTGCTAAGTCCGCGAGTCCTCCTGAGCGCCAGAGTAAAAGGCCAAGCGATGCCTTCCCGGGAGATGTTTGTGTGCATAGAGTGCCATCCTAGGTTACGCACGCTACTGCACTTTTGTGGCTCTGTCTGCTTAGTTCGGCCTGGCAGGGTGAACCCAGGACGTGAACATGGAGCCCGGGAAAGGAAGACAGAAGAGGTACCAGCTCTACCACAGCTCTTCTTCCCTGACGAAACGGAAGCCTTGCTGAGGAAGCAGCGGCGAAGTGCTGTTCGCTCCAAGGCAAAGCCTCTGCGAATGCACAGCATTCGCTGAGAAATGTTTGGCGGGCTTCTGCTGCTTGCCTGAGCTCAGTCTCCCAGTGGGAGAAATGGCAGTGGGAGAAAGCCGCATAGAGCGAAAGCCTCTTTGCCGTAGCAGTCCCTCTGGGAAAGCACAGCATTCTTTGGGAAATCAGAGTCGGGTCTGTGGGATGCGGCCTGCTGCTTGCCAGAGCTGGTCTCCACTGCACGGTGTAATAAACCCGCATGGAGCGAAATCCTCTTTGCCTGGGCATCCCCTCTGCCTGAGAGAGAAGCGCGGTGGCGCCTATGGAAAGAGCCTTAAGGAAAGGGACACGTCTGTCACGGCAGAGCGACGGAAGCCTGGCTGTTAAGGAGACACGAGGGGAAGATTAAGGCAGCGGAAAGGGCTCCACTCTGTTGAAGGATCTGGGCAGAAGGCAGGCCTGTCCTTTCCCTTGGTCCCAAGGGGACCGCATCACCTTGGCCACCTGTCCCGTCGGCAGTCGGGCTTGCTCCCAGGTGCCATACCCGGAATTCGCAGAAACAACCCCATGGAGAAACGGGAAGTCAGATGCCGTCTTCCAACAAGATGTGGCAGTGTTGTGGGTGGCAGGGTTTGTGCCTGGTAAGAAGTGGAGACAGTGCCCCACAGTTCCCCATCCCAGTGCACGGGCCATGTGCAGGGATCCTGTCGCCTCCTGTCTCCTGTGGTGAAGGCACTGGCCTAGACCCCGAGTCTGCCTGAGCGCCGGAGCAAAAGGCAAAGCCTTACCTACGCCAAGAGATGGGAATAGGCATAGAGTGCCATGCTAGGTCACGCACGCTGCTGCAGGGTTGTGACTGTGTCTGCTTTGTTCGGCATAGCAAGGTGAACCCCGGGCGCGAAATAGGAGCCCGGGAATGCAAGGCCCAAGAGGCACCAGCTCTCCCGCGGCTCTTCATCCCTGCCGCGACAGAGCGAACGACCAAAGCCTTGCTGAGGAAGCAGCAGCGAAGTGCGGTTCGCACCAAGCTGAAAACTTCTGCAAAAGCATAGCAGTCGCTGGGAAATCAGAGTTGGTTCTGTGGGCTGCTTTTGTTGCTTGCCTTAGGCTATTGTTCGCAGCACGATGGGAGAAACCCGCATAGAGAGAAAGCCTCATTGCCCGGGCATACCCTCTGGGAGAGCACAGCATTCTATTGGAAATCAGAGTCGGGTCTGTGGGATGCTGCCTGCTGCTTGCCGGAGCTAGTCTCCACAGCACGGTGTAATAAACCCGCATGGAAAGAAATCCTCTTTGCCTGGGCATCCCCTCTGGGAGAGCACAGCATTCTATTGGAAATCAGAGTCGGGTCTGTGGGATGCTGCCTGCTGCTTGCCGGAGCTAGTTTCCACAGCATGGTGTAATAAACCCGCATGGAGCGAAATCCTCTTTGCCTGGGCATCCCCTCTGCCTGAGAGAGAAGCGCGGTGGCGCCTGTGGAAAGAGCCTTAAGGAAAGGGACACTTCTGTCACGGCAGAGCGAGGAAAGATGGCTGCTAAGGAGACACGAGGGGAAGATTAGGGCAGGGGAAAGGGCTCCACTCTGAGGAAGGAGTCTGGGCAGAAAGCATGCCTGTCCTGAGCCTTTGGGCTCTAGGACACAGCAGCTCCTTGGCCACATGTCCGTGTTGGAGACATGGGCTTGCCAAAATGCGCCTACCCTGAACTCGAGAAACAACTCCCAGAAAGAAGTGGCCATCAAGTACCTGCTTCCTCCAGGATGTGGAAGCTTGGAGGAGGCACGGGGTTTAAGGGGAAGGAGTGGGGACAGTCCCCCAAAGCTCCCTATTCAGTGCACGGGCGGTGTGCAGAGATCCTGTCACCTCTCCTTTCCTGTGGGGAAAGCACTGGCTAAGTCCGCGAGTCCTCCTGAGCGCCAGAGTAAAAGGCCAAGCGATGCCTACCCAGGAGATGTTAGTGTGCATAGAGTGCCATCCTAGGAAACGCACGCTGCTGCACTTTTGTGGCTCTGTCCGCTTAGTTCGGCCTGGCAGGGTGAACCCAGGACGCGAACATGGAGCCGAGGAAAGCAAGGCCCAAGAGGCACCAGCTCTCCCGCAGCTCTTCTTCCCTGACGCGACTGAAGCCTTGCTGAGGAAGCGGCGGCGAAGTGCTGTTCGCTCCAAGGCAAAGCCTCTGCGAAAGCACAGCATTCGCTGAGAAATGATCGGCGGGCTGCTGCTGCTTGCCTGAGCCCAGTCTCCCAGTGGGAGAAATCGCGGTGGGAGAAACCCGCATACAGTGAAAGCCTCTTTGCCTGGGCATCTCCCCTGGGAAAGCACAGCATTCTTTGGGAAATCAGAGTTGGGTTCGGGATGCTGCTGCTGCTTGCCTGAGCTAGTCTCCGCAGCACGGTGGAAGATACCCGCATGGAGAGAAATACCCTTTGCCCTAGCATCCCCTCTGCCTGAGAGAGAAGCATGGTCGCACAGGTCTATCACCGCGCTCACCAGGAGCAAGTGTGGGGAAGGCGCAGCACGCCGCCGCTTGGGATGAGAAGGAGCCCTTGGCCTTGGGGTCGGGAAATGCTCCGGAAGCAGAATAGCCTGCCATTGCACAAACAGCAGGCCAGTGGCAAGACAAGTGTCACCCACTCCCTGTGCGGAGAGATCGAAGCCTGGCTGCTATGGAGACACGAGGGGACGACTAGGGCAGGGGCACGGGCTCCACTCTGAGGAAGGAGTCTGGGCAGATGGCAGGCCTGTCCTGTGCCTCTGGTCCCAAGGGGAGAACATCTCCTAGGCCACCTGTCCCAAGGGCAGTCGGGCTTGCCCCCAGGTGCCATACCCGGAACTCGCAGAAACAACCCCATGGAGAAACGGGCAGTCAGATGCCGTCTTCCACCAAGATGTGGCAGTGTTGTGGGTGGCAGGGGGTGTGCCTGGTAAGGAGTGGAGACAGTCCCCCACAGTTCCCCATCCCAGAGCACGGGCCCTGTGCAGGGATCCTGTCGCCTCCTCTCTCCTGTGGTGAAGGCACTGGCCTAGACCCTGAGTCTGCCTGAGAGTCGGAGGAAAAGGCAAAGCCTTACCTACGCCAGGAGTTGGTAATGGGCAAAGAGTACCATGCTAGGCCACGCACGCTGCTGCAGGGTTGTGACTGTGTCTGCTTAGTTTGGCTTAGCAAGGTGAACCCCGGGCGCGAACTGGGAGCCCGGGAATACAAGGCCCAAGAGGCACCAGCTCTCCTGCGGCTCTTCATCCCTGCCGCGACATAGCGAACGACGAAAGTCTTGCTGAGGAAGCAGCAGCGAAGTGCGGTTCGCGCCAAGCTGGCAACCTCTGCGAAAGCATAGCATTCGCTGGGAAATCAGAGATTGTTCTGTGGGCTGCTTTTGCTACTTGCCTTAGCCTAGTATTCGCAGCACGATGGGAGAAACCCGCATAGAGCGAAAGCCTCTTTGCCGGGGCATCCCCTATGGGAAAGCACAGCATCCTTGGGAAATCAGAGACTGTTCTGTGGGATGCTGCCTGCTGCTTGCCAGAGCTGGTCTCCAAAGCACGGTGTAATAAACCCGCATGGAGCGAAATCCTCTTTGCCTGGGCATCCCCTCTGCCTGAGAGAGAAGCGCGGTGGCGCCTGTGGAAAGAGCCTTAAGGAAAAAGACACCTCTGTCACTGCAGAGCGACGGAAGCCTGGCTGCTAAGGAGACACGAGGGGAAGATTAGGGCAGGGGAATGGGCTCCACTCTGAGGAAGGAGTCTGGGCAGAAAGCATGCCTGTCCTGTACCTATGGTCCCAAGGGGACCGCATCACCTTGGCCACCTGTCCCGTCGGCAGTCGGGCTTGCTCCCATGTGCCATACCCGGAACTCGCAGAAACAACCCCACGAGAAACGGGCAGTCGGATGCCGTCTTCCAACAAGATGGAGTGGAGACAGTCCCCCACAGTTACCCATCCAGAGCACGGGCCGTGTGCAGGGATCCTGTCGCCTCCTGTCTCCTGTGGTGAAGGCACTGGCCTAGACCCCGAGTCTGCCTGAGCGCTGGAGCAAAAGGCAAAGCCTTACCTACGCCAAGAGATGGTAATAAACATAGAGTGCCATGCTAGGCCATGCACGCTGCTACAGGGTTCTGACTGTGTCTGCTTTGTTCGGCATAGCAAGGTGAACCCCGGGCGCGAAATAGGAGCACGGGAATGCAAGGCCCAAGAGGCACCAGCTCTCCCGCGGCTCTTCATCCCTGCCGCGACAGAGCGAACGACCAAAGCCTTGCTGAGGAAGCAGCAGCGAAGTGCGGTTCGCACCAAGCTGAAAACTTCTGCAAAAGCATAGCAGTCGCTGGGAAATCAGAGTTGGTTCTGTGGGCTGTTTTTTTGCTTGCCTTAGGCTAGTGTTTGCAGCACGATGGGAGAAACCCGCATAGAGCGAAGGCCTCATTGCCGGGGCATCCCCTCTGGGAAAGCACAGCATTCTATTGGAAATCAGAGTCGGGTCTGTGGGATGCTGCCTGCTGCTTGCCGGAGCTAGTTTCCACAGCATGGTGTAATAAACCCGCATGGAGCGAAATCCTCTTTGCCTGGGCATCCCCTCTGCCTGAGAGAGAGGCGCGGTGGCGCCTGTGGAAAGAGCCTTAAGGAAAGGGACACGTCTGTCACGGCAGAGCGAGGAAAGCCTGGCTGCTAAGGAGACACGAGGGGAAGATTAGGGCAGGGGAAAGGGCTCCACTCTGAGGAAGGAGTCTGGGCAGAAAGCATGCCTGTCCTGAGCCTTTGGGCTCAAGGAGACAGCAGGTCCTTGGCCACCTATCCGTGGTGGAGACATGGGCTTGCCACCAGGCGCCTACCCTGAACTCGAGAAACAACTCCCAGAAAGAACTGGCCATCAGATGCCGGCTTCCTCCAGGATGTGGAAGCTTGGAGGAGGCACGGGGTTTAAGGGGTAGGAGTGGGGACAGTCCCCCAAAGCTCCCTATTCAGTGCACGGACGGTGTGCAGGGATCCTGTCACCTCTCCTTTCCTGTGGGGAAAGCACTGCTAAGTCCGCGAGTCCTCCTGAGCGCCAGAGTAAAAGGCCAAGCGATGCCTTCCCGGGAGATGTTTGTGTGCATAGAGTGCCATCCTAGGTTACGCACGCTACTGCACTTTTGTGGCTCTGTCTGCTTAGTTCGGCCTGGCAGGGTGAACCCAGGACGTGAACATGGAGCCCGGGAAAGGAAGACAGAAGAGGTACCAGCTCTACCACAGCTCTTCTTCCCTGACGAAACGGAAGCCTTGCTGAGGAAGCAGCGGCGAAGTGCTGTTCGCTCCAAGGCAAAGCCTCTGCGAATGCACAGCATTCGCTGAGAAATGTTTGGCGGGCTTCTGCTGCTTGCCTGAGCTCAGTCTCCCAGTGGGAGAAATGGCAGTGGGAGAAAGCCGCATAGAGCGAAAGCCTCTTTGCCGTAGCAGTCCCTCTGGGAAAGCACAGCATTCTTTGGGAAATCAGAGTCGGGTCTGTGGGATGCGGCCTGCTGCTTGCCAGAGCTGGTCTCCACTGCACGGTGTAATAAACCCGCATGGAGCGAAATCCTCTTTGCCTGGGCATCCCCTCTGCCTGAGAGAGAAGCGCGGTGGCGCCTGTGGAAAGAGCCTTAAGGAAAGGGACACGTCTGTCACGGCAGAGCGACGGAAGCCTGGCTGTTAAGGAGACACGAGGGGAAGATTAAGGCAGCGGAAAGGGCTCCACTCTGTTGAAGGATCTGGGCAGAAGGCAGGCCTGTCCTTTCCCTTGGTCCCAAGGGGACCGCATCACCTTGGCCACCTGTCCCGTCGGCAGTCGGGCTTGCTCCCAGGTGCCATACCCGGAATTCGCAGAAACAACCCCATGGAGAAACGGGAAGTCAGATGCCGTCTTCCAACAAGATGTGGCAGTGTTGTGGGTGGCAGGGTTTGTGCCTGGTAAGAAGTGGAGACAGTGCCCCACAGTTCCCCATCCCAGTGCACGGGCCATGTGCAGGGATCCTGTCGCCTCCTGTCTCCTGTGGTGAAGGCACTGGCCTAGACCCCGAGTCTGCCTGAGCGCCGGAGCAAAAGGCAAAGCCTTACCTACGCCAAGAGATGGGAATAGGCATAGAGTGCCATGCTAGGTCACGCACGCTGCTGCAGGGTTGTGACTGTGTCTGCTTTGTTCGGCATAGCAAGGTGAACCCCGGGCGCGAAATAGGAGCCCGGGAATGCAAGGCCCAAGAGGCACCAGCTCTCCCGCGGCTCTTCATCCCTGCCGCGACAGAGCGAACGACCAAAGCCTTGCTGAGGAAGCAGCAGCGAAGTGCGGTTCGCACCAAGCTGAAAACTTCTGCAAAAGCATAGCAGTCGCTGGGAAATCAGAGTTGGTTCTGTGGGCTGCTTTTGTTGCTTGCCTTAGGCTATTGTTCGCAGCACGATGGGAGAAACCCGCATAGAGAGAAAGCCTCATTGCCCGGGCATACCCTCTGGGAGAGCACAGCATTCTATTGGAAATAAGAGTCGGGTCTGTGGGATGCTGCCTGCTGCTTGCCGGAGCTAGTCTCCACAGCACGGTGTAATAAACCCGCATGGAAAGAAATCCTCTTTGCCTGGGCATCCCCTCTGGGAGAGCACAGCATTCTATTGGAAATCAGAGTCGGGTCTGTGGGATGCTGCCTGCTGCTTGCCGGAGCTAGTTTCCACAGCATGGTGTAATAAACCCGCATGGAGCGAAATCCTCTTTGCCTGGGCATCCCCTCTGCCTGAGAGAGAAGCGCGGTGGCGCCTGTGGAAAGAGCCTTAAGGAAAGGGACACTTCTGTCACGGCAGAGCGAGGAAAGATGGCTGCTAAGGAGACACGAGGGGAAGATTAGGGCAGGGGAAAGGGCTCCACTCTGAGGAAGGAGTCTGGGCAGAAAGCATGCCTGTCCTGAGCCTTTGGGCTCTAGGACACAGCAGCTCCTTGGCCACATGTCCGTGTTGGAGACAAGGGCTTGCCAAAATGCGCCTACCCTGAACTCGAGAAACAACTCCCAGAAAGAAGTGGCCATCAAGTACCTGCTTCCTCCAGGATGTGGAAGCTTGGAGGAGGCACGGGGTTTAAGGGGAAGGAGTGGGGACAGTCCCCCAAAGCTCCCTATTCAGTGCACGGGCGGTGTGCAGAGATCCTGTCACCTCTCCTTTCCTGTGGGGAAAGCACTGGCTAAGTCTGCGAGTCCTCCTGAGCGCCAGAGTAAAAGGCCAAGCGATGCCTACCCAGGAGATGTTAGTGTGCATAGAGTGCCATCCTAGGAAACGCACGCTGCTGCACTTTTGTGGCTCTGTCCGCTTAGTTCGGCCTGGCAGGGTGAACCCAGGACGCGAACATGGAGCCGGGGAAGGCAAGGCCCAAGAGGCACCAGCTCTCCCGCAGCTCTTCTTCCCTGACGCGACTGAAGCCTTGCTGAGGAAGCGGCGGCGAAGTGCTGTTCGCTCCAAGGCAAAGCCTCTGCGAAAGCACAGCATTCGCTGAGAAATGATCGGCGGGCTGCTGCTGCTTGCCTGAGCCCAGTCTCCCAGTGGGAGAAATCGCGGTGGGAGAAACCCGCATACAGTGAAAGCCTCTTTGCCTGGGCATCTCCCCTGGGAAAGCACAGCATTCTTTGGGAAATCAGAGTTGGGTTCGGGATGCTGCTGCTGCTTGCCTGAGCTAGTCTCCGCAGCACGGTGGAAGATACCCGCATGGAGAGAAATACCCTTTGCCCTAGCATCCCCTCTGCCTGAGAGAGAAGCATGGTCGCACAGGTCTATCACCGCGCTCACCAGGAGCAAGTGTGGGGAAGGCGCAGCACGCCGCCGCTTGGGATGAGAAGGAGCCCTTGGCCTTGGGGTCGGGAAATGCTCCGGAAGCAGAATAGCCTGCCATTGCACAAACAGCAGGCCAGTGGCAAGACAAGTGTCACCCACTCCCTGTGCGGAGAGATCGAAGCCTGGCTGCTATGGAGACACGAGGGGACGACTAGGGCAGGGGCACGGGCTCCACTCTGAGGAAGGAGTCTGGGCAGATGGCAGGCCTGTCCTGTGCCTCTGGTCCCAAGGGGAGAACATCTCCTAGGCCACCTGTCCCAAGGGCAGTCGGGCTTGCCCCCAGGTGCCATACCCGGAACTCGCAGAAACAACCCCATGGAGAAACGGGCAGTCAGATGCCGTCTTCCACCAAGATGTGGCAGTGTTGTGGGTGGCAGGGGGTGTGCCTGGTAAGGAGTGGAGACAGTCCCCCACAGTTCCCCATCCCAGAGCACGGGCCCTGTGCAGGGATCCTGTCGCCTCCTCTCTCCTGTGGTGAAGGCACTGGCCTAGACCCTGAGTCTGCCTGAGAGTCGGAGGAAAAGGCAAAGCCTTACCTACGCCAGGAGTTGGTAATGGGCAAAGAGTACCATGCTAGGCCACGCACGCTGCTGCAGGGTTGTGACTGTGTCTGCTTAGTTTGGCTTAGCAAGGTGAACCCCGGGCGCGAACTGGGAGCCCGGGAATACAAGGCCCAAGAGGCACCAGCTCTCCTGCGGCTCTTCATCCCTGCCGCGACATAGCGAACGACGAAAGTCTTGCTGAGGAAGCAGCAGCGAAGTGCGGTTCGCGCCAAGCTGGCAACCTCTGCGAAAGCATAGCATTCGCTGGGAAATCAGAGATTGTTCTGTGGGCTGCTTTTGCTACTTGCCTTAGCCTAGTATTCGCAGCACGATGGGAGAAACCCGCATAGAGCGAAAGCCTCTTTGCCGGGGCATCCCCTATGGGAAAGCACAGCATCCTTGGGAAATCAGAGACTGTTCTGTGGGATGCTGCCTGCTGCTTGCCAGAGCTGGTCTCCACAGCACGGTGTAATAAACCCGCATGGAGCGAAATCCTCTTTGCCTGGGCATCCCCTCTGGGAGAGCACAGCATTCTATTGGAAATCAGAGTCGGGTCTGTGGGATGCTGCCTGCTGCTTGCCGGAGCTAGTTTCCACAGCATGGTGTAATAAACCCGCATGGAGCGAAATCCTCTTTGCCTGGGCATCCCCTCTGCCTGAGAGAGAAGCGCGTGGGCGCCTGTGGAAAGAGCCTTAAGGAAAAAGACACCTCCGTCACTGCAGAGCGACGGAAGCCTGGCTGCTAAGGAGACACGAGGGGAAGATTAGGGCAGGGGAATGGGCTCCACTCTGAGGAAGGAGTCTGGGCAGAAAGCATGCCTGTCCTGTACCTATGGTCCCAAGGGGACCGCATCACCTTGGCCACCTGTCCCGTCGGCAGTCGGGCTTGCTCCCATGTGCCATACCCGGAACTCGCAGAAACAACCCCACGAGAAACGGGCAGTCGGATGCCGTCTTCCAACAAGATGGAGTGGAGACAGTCCCCCACAGTTACCCATCCAGAGCACGGGCCGTGTGCAGGGATCCTGTCGCCTCCTGTCTCCTGTGGTGAAGGCACTGGCCTAGACCCCGAGTCTGCCTGAGCGCTGGAGCAAAAGGCAAAGCCTTACCTACGCCAAGAGATGGTAATAAACATAGAGTGCCATGCTAGGCCATGCACGCTGCTGCAGGGTTCTGACTGTGTCTGCTTTGTTCGGCATAGCAAGGTGAACCCCGGGCGCGAAATAGGAGCACGGGAATGCAAGGCACAAGAGGCACCAGCTCTCCCGCGGCTCTTCATCCCTGCCGCGACAGAGCGAACGACCAAAGCCTTGCTGAGGAAGCAGCAGCGAAGTGCGGTTCGCACCAAGCTGAAAACTTCTGCAAAAGCATAGCAGTCGCTGGGAAATCAGAGTTGGTTCTGTGGGCTGTTTTTTTGCTTGCCTTAGGCTAGTGTTCGCAGCACGATGGGAGAAACCCGCATAGAGCGAAGGCCTCATTGCCGGGGCATCCCCTCTGGGAAAGCACAGCATTCTATTGGAAATCAGAGTCGGGTCTGTGGGATGCTGCCTGCTGCTTGCCGGAGCTAGTTTCCACAGCATGGTGTAATAAACCCGCATGGAGCGAAATCCTCTTTGCCTGGGCATCCCCTCTGCCTGAGAGAGAGGCGCGGTGGCGCCTGTGGAAAGAGCCTTAAGGAAAGGGACACGTCTGTCACGGCAGAGCGAGGAAAGCCTGGCTGCTAAGGAGACACGAGGGGAAGATTAGGGCAGGGGAAAGGGCTCCACTCTGAGGAAGGAGTCTGGGCAGAAAGCATGCCTGTCCTGAGCCTTTGGGCTCAAGGAGACAGCAGGTCCTTGGCCACCTATCCGTGGTGGAGACATGGGCTTGCCACCAGGCGCCTACCCTGAACTCGAGAAACAACTCCCAGAAAGAACTGGCCATCAGATGCCGGCTTCCTCCAGGATGTGGAAGCTTGGAGGAGGCACGGGGTTTAAGGGGTAGGAGTGGGGACAGTCCCCCAAAGCTCCCTATTCAGTGCACGGACGGTGTGCAGGGATCCTGTCACCTCTCCTTTCCTGTGGGGAAAGCACTGCTAAGTCCGCGAGTCCTCCTGAGCGCCAGAGTAAAAGGCCAAGCGATGCCTTCCCGGGAGATGTTTGTGTGCATAGAGTGCCATCCTAGGCTACGCACGCTACTGCACTTTTGTGGCTCTGTCTGCTTAGTTCGGCCTGGCAGGGTGAACCCAGGACGTGAACATGGAGCCCGGGAAAGGAAGACAGAAGAGGTACCAGCTCTACCACAGCTCTTCTTCCCTGACGAAACGGAAGCCTTGCTGAGGAAGCAGCGGCGAAGTGCTGTTCGCTCCAAGGCAAAGCCTCTGCGAATGCACAGCATTCGCTGAGAAATGTTTGGCGGGCTTCTGCTGCTTGCCTGAGCTCAGTCTCCCAGTGGGAGAAATGGCAGTGGGAGAAACCCGCATAGAGCGAAAGCCTCTTTGCCGTAGCAGTCCCTCTGGGAAAGCACAGCATTCTTTGGGAAATCAGAGTCGGGTCTGTGGGATGCGGCCTGCTGCTTGCCAGAGCTGGTCTCCACAGCACGGTGTAATAAACCCGCATGGAGCGAAATCCTCTTTGCCTGGGCATCCCCTCTGCCTGAGAGAGAAGCGCGGTGGCGCCTGTGGAAAGAGCCTTAAGGTAAGGGACACGTCTGTCACGGCAGAGCGACGGAAGCCTGGCTGTTAAGGAGACACGAGGGGAAGATTAAGGCAGCGGAAAGGGCTCCACTCTGTTGAAGGATCTGGGCAGAAGGCAGGCCTGTCCTTTCCCTTGGTCCCAAGGGGACCGCATCACCTTGGCCACCTGTCCCGTCGGCAGTCGGGCTTGCTCCCAGGTGCCATACCCGGAATTCGCAGAAACAACCCCATGGAGAAACGGGAAGTCAGATGCCGTCTTCCAACAAGATGTGGCAGTGTTGTGGGTGGCAGGGTTTGTGCCTGGTAAGAAGTGGAGACAGTGCCCCACAGTTCCCCATCCCAGTGCACGGGCCATGTGCAGGGATCCTGTCGCCTCCTGTCTCCTGTGGTGAAGGCACTGGCCTAGACCCCGAGTCTGCCTGAGCGCCGGAGCAAAAGGCAAAGCCTTACCTACGCCAAGAGATGGGAATAGGCATAGAGTGCCATGCTAGGTCATGCACGCTGCTGCAGGGTTGTGACTGTGTCTGCTTTGTTCGGCATAGCAAGGTGAACCCCGGGCGCGAAATAGGAGCCCGGGAATGCAAGGCCCAAGAGGCACCAGCTCTCCCGCGGCTCTTCATCCCTGCCGCGACAGAGCGAATGACCAAAGCCTTGCTGAGGAAGCAGCAGCGAAGTGCGGTTCGCACCAAGCTGAAAACTTCTGCAAAAGCATAGCAGTCGCTGGGAAATCAGAGTTGGTTCTGTGGGCTGCTTTTGTTGCTTGCCTTAGGCTATTGTTCGCAGCACGATGGGAGAAACCCGCATAGAGAGAAAGCCTCATTGCCCGGGCATACCCTCTGGGAGAGCACAGCATTCTATTGGAAATCAGAGTCGAGTCTGTGGGATGCTGCCTGCTGCTTGCCGGAGCTAGTCTCCACAGCACGGTGTAATAAACCCGCATGGAAAGAAATCCTCTTTGCCTGGGCATCCCCTCTGGGAGAGCACAGCATTCTATTGGAAATCAGAGTCGGGTCTGTGGGATGCTGCCTGCTGCTTGCCGGAGCTAGTTTCCACAGCATGGTGTAATAAACCCTCATGGAGAGAAATCCTCTTTGCCTGGGCATCCCCTCTGCCTGAGAGAGAAGCGCGGTGGCGCCTGTGGAAAGAGCCTTAAGGAAAGGGACACTTCTGTCACGGCAGAGCGAGGAAAGATGGCTGCTAAGGAGACACGAGGGGAAGATTAGGGCAGGGGAAAGGGCTCCACTCTGAGGAAGGAGTCTGGGCAGAAAGCATGCCTGTCCTGAGCCTTTGGGCTCTAGGACACAGCAGCTCCTTGGCCACATGTCCGTGTTGGAGACATGGGCTTGCCAAAATGCGCCTACCCTGAACTCGAGAAACAACTCCCAGAAAGAAGTGGCCATCAAGTACCTGCTTCCTCCAGGATGTGGAAGCTTGGAGGAGGCACGGGGTTTAAGGGGAAGGAGTGGGGACAGTCCCCCAAAGCTCCCTATTCAGTGCACGGGCGGTGTGCAGAGATCCTGTCACCTCTCCTTTCCTGTGGGGAAAGCACTGGCTAAGTCCGCGAGTCCTCCTGAGCGCCAGAGTAAAAGGCCAAGCGATGCCTACCCAGGAGATGTTAGTGTGCATAGAGTGCCATCCTAGGAAACGCACGCTGCTGCACTTTTGTGGCTCTGTCCGCTTAGTTCGGCCTGGCAGGGTGAACCCAGGACGCGAACATGGAGCCGAGGAAAGCAAGGCCCAAGAGGCACCAGCTCTCCCGCAGCTCTTCTTCCCTGACGCGACTGAAGCCTTGCTGAGGAAGCGGCGGCGAAGTGCTGTTCGCTCCAAGGCAAAGCCTCTGCGAAAGCACAGCATTCGCTGAGAAATGATCGGCGGGCTGCTGCTGCTTGCCTGAGCCCAGTCTCCCAGTGGGAGAAATCGCGGTGGGAGAAACCCGCATACAGTGAAAGCCTCTTTGCCTGGGCATCTCCCCTGGGAAAGCACAGCATTCTTTGGGAAATCAGAGTTGGGTTCGGGATGCTGCTGCTGCTTGCCTGAGCTAGTCTCCGCAGCACGGTGGAAGATACCCGCATGGAGAGAAATACCCTTTGCCCTAGCATCCCCTCTGCCTGAGAGAGAAGCATGGTCGCACAGGTCTATCACCGCGCTCACCAGGAGCAAGTGTGGGGAAGGCGCAGCACGCCGCCGCTTGGGATGAGAAGGAGCCCTTGGCCTTGGGGTCGGGAAATGCTCCGGAAGCAGAATAGCCTGCCATTGCACAAACAGCAGGCCAGTGGCAAGACAAGTGTCACCCGCTCCCTGTGCGGAGAGATCGAAGCCTGGCTGCTATGGAGACACGAGGGGACGACTAGGGCAGGGGCACGGGCTCCACTCTGAGGAAGGAGTCTGGGCAGATGGCAGGCCTGTCCTGTGCCTCTGGTCCCAAGGGGAGAACATCTCCTAGGCCACCTGTCCCAAGGGCAGTCGGGCTTGCCCCCAGGTGCCATACCCGGAACTCGCAGAAACAACCCCATGGAGAAACGGGCAGTCAGATGCCGTCTTCCACCAAGATGTGGCAGTGTTGTGGGTGGCAGGGGGTGTGCCTGGTAAGGAGTGGAGACAGTCCCCCACAGTTCCCCATCCCAGAGCACGGGCCCTGTGCAGGGATCCTGTCGCCTCCTCTCTCCTGTGGTGAAGGCACTGGCCTAGACCCTGAGTCTGCCTGAGAGTCGGAGGAAAAGGCAAAGCCTTACCTACGCCAGGAGTTGGTAATGGGCAAAGAGTACCATGCTAGGCCACGCACGCTGCTGCAGGGTTGTGACTGTGTCTGCTTAGTTTGGCTTAGCAAGGTGAACCCCGGGCGCGAACTGGGAGCCCGGGAATACAAGGCCCAAGAGGCACCAGCTCTCCTGCGGCTCTTCATCCCTGCCGCGACATAGCGAACGACGAAAGTCTTGCTGAGGAAGCAGCAGCGAAGTGCGGTTCGCGCCAAGCTGGCAACCTCTGCGAAAGCATAGCATTCGCTGGGAAATCAGAGATTGTTCTGTGGGCTGCTTTTGCTACTTGCCTTAGCCTAGTATTCGCAGCACGATGGGAGAAACCCGCATAGAGCGAAAGCCTCTTTGCCGGGGCATCCCCTATGGGAAAGCACAGCATCCTTGGGAAATCAGAGACTGTTCTGTGGGATGCTGCCTGCTGCTTGCCAGAGCTGGTCTCCACAGCACGGTGTAATAAACCCGCATGGAGCGAAATCCTCTTTGCCTGGGCATCCCCTCTGGGAGAGCACAGCATTCTATTGGAAATCAGAGTCGGGTCTGTGGGATGCTGCCTGCTGCTTGCCGGAGCTAGTTTCCACAGCATGGTGTAATAAACCCGCATGGAGCGAAATCCTCTTTGCCTGGGCATCCCCTCTGCCTGAGAGAGAAGCGCGGTGGCGCCTGTGGAAAGAGCCTTAAGGAAAAAGACACCTCCGTCACTGCAGAGCGACGGAAGCCTGGCTGCTAAGGAGACACGAGGGGAAGATTAGGGCAGGGGAATGGGCTCCACTCTGAGGAAGGAGTCTGGGCAGAAAGCATGCCTGTCCTGTACCTATGGTCCCAAGGGGACCGCATCACCTTGGCCACCTGTCCCGTCGGCAGTCGGGCTTGCTCCCATGTGCCATACCCGGAACTCGCAGAAACAACCCCACGAGAAACGGGCAGTCGGATGCCGTCTTCCAACAAGATGGAGTGGAGACAGTCCCCCACAGTTACCCATCCAGAGCACGGGCCGTGTGCAGGGATCCTGTCGCCTCCTGTCTCCTGTGGTGAAGGCACTGGCCTAGACCCCGAGTCTGCCTGAGCGCTGGAGCAAAAGGCAAAGCCTTACCTACGCCAAGAGATGGTAATAAACATAGAGTGCCATGCTAGGCCATGCACGCTGCTGCAGGGTTCTGACTGTGTCTGCTTTGTTCGGCATAGCAAGGTGAACCCCGGGCGCGAAATAGGAGCACGGGAATGCAAGGCACAAGAGGCACCAGCTCTCCCGCGGCTCTTCATCCCTGCCGCGACAGAGCGAACGACCAAAGCCTTGCTGAGGAAGCAGCAGCGAAGTGCGGTTCGCACCAAGCTGAAAACTTCTGCAAAAGCATAGCAGTCGCTGGGAAATCAGAGTTGGTTCTGTGGGCTGTTTTTTTGCTTGCCTTAGGCTAGTGTTCGCAGCACGATGGGAGAAACCCGCATAGAGCGAAGGCCTCATTGCCGGGGCATCCCCTCTGGGAAAGCACAGCATTCTATTGGAAATCAGAGTCGGGTCTGTGGGATGCTGCCTGCTGCTTGCCGGAGCTAGTTTCCACAGCATGGTGTAATAAACCCGCATGGAGCGAAATCCTCTTTGCCTGGGCATCCCCTCTGCCTGAGAGAGAGGCGCGGTGGCGCCTGTGGAAAGAGCCTTAAGGAAAGGGACACGTCTGTCACGGCAGAGCGAGGAAAGCCTGGCTGCTAAGGAGACACGAGGGGAAGATTAGGGCAGGGGAAAGGGCTCCACTCTGAGGAAGGAGTCTGGGCAGAAAGCATGCCTGTCCTGAGCCTTTGGGCTCAAGGAGACAGCAGGTCCTTGGCCACCTATCCGTGGTGGAGACATGGGCTTGCCACCAGGCGCCTACCCTGAACTCGAGAAACAACTCCCAGAAAGAACTGGCCATCAGATGCCGGCTTCCTCCAGGATGTGGAAGCTTGGAGGAGGCACGGGGTTTAAGGGGTAGGAGTGGGGACAGTCCCCCAAAGCTCCCTATTCAGTGCACGGACGGTGTGCAGGGATCCTGTCACCTCTCCTTTCCTGTGGGGAAAGCACTGCTAAGTCCGCGAGTCCTCCTGAGCGCCAGAGTAAAAGGCCAAGCGATGCCTTCCCGGGAGATGTTTGTGTGCATAGAGTGCCATCCTAGGCTACGCACGCTACTGCACTTTTGTGGCTCTGTCTGCTTAGTTCGGCCTGGCAGGGTGAACCCAGGACGTGAACATGGAGCCCGGGAAAGGAAGACAGAAGAGGTACCAGCTCTACCACAGCTCTTCTTCCCTGACGAAACGGAAGCCTTGCTGAGGAAGCAGCGGCGAAGTGCTGTTCGCTCCAAGGCAAAGCCTCTGCGAATGCACAGCATTCGCTGAGAAATGTTTGGCGGGCTTCTGCTGCTTGCCTGAGCTCAGTCTCCCAGTGGGAGAAATGGCAGTGGGAGAAACCCGCATAGAGCGAAAGCCTCTTTGCCGTAGCAGTCCCTCTGGGAAAGCACAGCATTCTTTGGGAAATCAGAGTCGGGTCTGTGGGATGCGGCCTGCTGCTTGCCAGAGCTGGTCTCCACAGCACGGTGTAATAAACCCGCATGGAGCGAAATCCTCTTTGCCTGGGCATCCCCTCTGCCTGAGAGAGAAGCGCGGTGGCGCCTGTGGAAAGAGCCTTAAGGTAAGGGACACGTCTGTCACGGCAGAGCGACGGAAGCCTGGCTGTTAAGGAGACACGAGGGGAAGATTAAGGCAGCGGAAAGGGCTCCACTCTGTTGAAGGATCTGGGCAGAAGGCAGGCCTGTCCTTTCCCTTGGTCCCAAGGGGACCGCATCACCTTGGCCACCTGTCCCGTCGGCAGTCGGGCTTGCTCCCAGGTGCCATACCCGGAATTCGCAGAAACAACCCCATGGAGAAACGGGAAGTCAGATGCCGTCTTCCAACAAGATGTGGCAGTGTTGTGGGTGGCAGGGTTTGTGCCTGGTAAGAAGTGGAGACAGTGCCCCACAGTTCCCCATCCCAGTGCACGGGCCATGTGCAGGGATCCTGTCGCCTCCTGTCTCCTGTGGTGAAGGCACTGGCCTAGACCCCGAGTCTGCCTGAGCGCCGGAGCAAAAGGCAAAGCCTTACCTACGCCAAGAGATGGGAATAGGCATAGAGTGCCATGCTAGGTCACGCACGCTGCTGCAGGGTTGTGACTGTGTCTGCTTTGTTCGGCATAGCAAGGTGAACCCCGGGCGCGAAATAGGAGCCCGGGAATGCAAGGCCCAAGAGGCACCAGCTCTCCCGCGGCTCTTCATCCCTCCCGCGACAGAGCGAACGACCAAAGCCTTGCTGAGGAAGCAGCAGCGAAGTGCGGTTCGCACCAAGCTGAAAACTTCTGCAAAAGCATAGCAGTCGCTGGGAAATCAGAGTTGGTTCTGTGGGCTGCTTTTGTTGCTTGCCTTAGGCTATTGTTCGCAGCACGATGGGAGAAACCCGCATAGAGAGAAAGCCTCATTGCCCGGGCATACCCTCTGGGAGAGCACAGCATTCTATTGGAAATCAGAGTCGAGTCTGTGGGATGCTGCCTGCTGCTTGCCGGAGCTAGTCTCCACAGCACGGTGTAATAAACCCGCATGGAAAGAAATCCTCTTTGCCTGGGCATCCCCTCTGGGAGAGCACAGCATTCTATTGGAAATCAGAGTCGAGTCTGTGGGATGCTGCCTGCTGCTTGCCGGAGCTAGTCTCCACAGCACGGTGTAATAAACCCGCATGGAGCGAAATCCTCTTTGCCTGGGCATCCCCTCTGGGAGAGCACAGCATTCTATTGGAAATCAGAGTCGGGTCTGTGGGATGCTGCCTGCTGCTTGCCGGAGCTAGTTTCCACAGCATGGTGTAATAAACCCGCATGGAGCGAAATCCTCTTTGCCTGGGCATCCCCTCTGCCTGAGAGAGAAGCGCGGTGGCGCCTGTGGAAAGAGCCTTAAGGAAAGGGACACTTCTGTCACGGCAGAGCGAGGAAAGATGGCTGCTAAGGAGACACGAGGGGAAGATTAGGGCAGGGGAAAGGGCTCCACTCTGAGGAAGGAGTCTGGGCAGAAAGCATGCCTGTCCTGAGCCTTTGGGCTCTAGGACACAGCAGCTCCTTGGCCACATGTCCGTGTTGGAGACATGGGCTTGCCAAAATGCGCCTACCCTGAACTCGAGAAACAACTCCCAGAAAGAAGTGGCCATCAAGTACCTGCTTCCTCCAGGATGTGGAAGCTTGGAGGAGGCACGGGGTTTAAGGGGAAGGAGTGGGGACAGTCCCCCAAAGCTCCCTATTCAGTGCACGGGCGGTGTGCAGAGATCCTGTCACCTCTCCTTTCCTGTGGGGAAAGCACTGGCTAAGTCCGCGAGTCCTCCTGAGCGCCAGAGTAAAAGGCCAAGCGATGCCTACCCAGGAGATGTTAGTGTGCATAGAGTGCCATCCTAGGAAACGCACGCTGCTGCACTTTTGTGGCTCTGTCCGCTTAGTTCGGCCTGGCAGGGTGAACCCAGGACGCGAACATGGAGCCGGGGAAAGCAAGGCCCAAGAGGCACCAGCTCTCCCGCAGCTCTTCTTCCCTGACGCGACTGAAGCCTTGCTGAGGAAGCGGCGGCGAAGTGCTGTTCGCTCCAAGGCAAAGCCTCTGCGAAAGCACAGCATTCGCTGAGAAATGATCGGCGGGCTGCTGCTGCTTGCCTGAGCCCAGTCTCCCAGTGGGAGAAATCGCGGTGGGAGAAACCCGCATACAGTGAAAGCCTCTTTGCCTGGGCATCTCCCCTGGGAAAGCACAGCATTCTTTGGGAAATCAGAGTTGGGTTCGGGATGCTGCTGCTGCTTGCCTGAGCTAGTCTCCGCAGCACGGTGGAAGATACCCGCATGGAGAGAAATACCCTTTGCCCTAGCATCCCCTCTGCCTGAGAGAGAAGCATGGTCGCACAGGTCTATCACCGCGCTCACCAGGAGCAAGTGTGGGGAAGGCGCAGCACGCCGCCGCTTGGGATGAGAAGGAGCCCTTGGCCTTGGGGTCGGGAAATGCTCCGGAAGCAGAATAGCCTGCCATTGCACAAACAGCAGGCCAGTGGCAAGACAAGTGTCACCCACTCCCTGTGCGGAGAGATCGAAGCCTGGCTGCTATGGAGACACGAGGGGACGACTAGGGCAGGGGCACGGGCTCCACTCTGAGGAAGGAGTCTGGGCAGATGGCAGGCCTGTCCTGTGCCTCTGGTCCCAAGGGGAGAACATCTCCTAGGCCACCTGTCCCAAGGGCAGTCGGGCTTGCCCCCAGGTGCCATACCCGGAACTCGCAGAAACAACCCCATGGAGAAACGGGCAGTCAGATGCCGTCTTCCACCAAGATGTGGCAGTGTTGTGGGTGGCAGGGGGTGTGCCTGGTAAGGAGTGGAGACAGTCCCCCACAGTTCCCCATCCCAGAGCACGGGCCCTGTGCAGGGATCCTGTCGCCTCCTCTCTCCTGTGGTGAAGGCACTGGCCTAGACCCTGAGTCTGCCTGAGAGTCGGAGGAAAAGGCAAAGCCTTACCTACGCCAGGAGTTGGTAATGGGCAAAGAGTACCATGCTAGGCCACGCACGCTGCTGCAGGGTTGTGACTGTGTCTGCTTAGTTTGGCTTAGCAAGGTGAACCCCGGGCGCGAACTGGGAGCCCGGGAATACAAGGCCCAAGAGGCACCAGCTCTCCTGCGGCTCTTCATCCCTGCCGCGACATAGCGAACGACGAAAGTCTTGCTGAGGAAGCAGCAGCGAAGTGCGGTTCGCGCCAAGCTGGCAACCTCTGCGAAAGCATAGCATTCGCTGGGAAATCAGAGATTGTTCTGTGGGCTGCTTTTGCTACTTGCCTTAGCCTAGTATTCGCAGCACGATGGGAGAAACCCGCATAGAGCGAAAGCCTCTTTGCCGGGGCATCCCCTATGGGAAAGCACAGCATCCTTGGGAAATCAGAGACTGTTCTGTGGGATGCTGCCTGCTGCTTGCCAGAGCTGGTCTCCACAGCACGGTGTAATAAACCCGCATGGAGCGAAATCCTCTTTGCCTGGGCATCCCCTCTGGGAGAGCACAGCATTCTATTGGAAATCAGAGTCGGGTCTGTGGGATGCTGCCTGCTGCTTGCCGGAGCTAGTTTCCACAGCATGGTGTAATAAACCCGCATGGAGCGAAATCCTCTTTGCCTGGGCATCCCCTCTGCCTGAGAGAGAAGCGCGGTGGCGCCTGTGGAAAGAGCCTTAAGGAAAAAGACACCTCCGTCACTGCAGAGCGACGGAAGCCTGGCTGCTAAGGAGACACGAGGGGAAGATTAGGGCAGGGGAATGGGCTCCACTCTGAGGAAGGAGTCTGGGCAGAAAGCATGCCTGTCCTGTACCTATGGTCCCAAGGGGACCGCATCACCTTGGCCACCTGTCCCGTCGGCAGTCGGGCTTGCTCCCATGTGCCATACCCGGAACTCGCAGAAACAACCCCACGAGAAACGGGCAGTCGGATGCCGTCTTCCAACAAGATGGAGTGGAGACAGTCCCCCACAGTTACCCATCCAGAGCACGGGCCGTGTGCAGGGATCCTGTCGCCTCCTGTCTCCTGTGGTGAAGGCACTGGCCTAGACCCCGAGTCTGCCTGAGCGCTGGAGCAAAAGGCAAAGCCTTACCTACGCCAAGAGATGGTAATAAACATAGAGTGCCATGCTAGGCCATGCACGCTGCTGCAGGGTTCTGACTGTGTCTGCTTTGTTCGGCATAGCAAGGTGAACCCCGGGCGCGAAATAGGAGCACGGGAATGCAAGGCACAAGAGGCACCAGCTCTCCCGCGGCTCTTCATCCCTGCCGCGACAGAGCGAACGACCAAAGCCTTGCTGAGGAAGCAGCAGCGAAGTGCGGTTCGCACCAAGCTGAAAACTTCTGCAAAAGCATAGCAGTCGCTGGGAAATCAGAGTTGGTTCTGTGGGCTGTTTTTTTGCTTGCCTTAGGCTAGTGTTCGCAGCACGATGGGAGAAACCCGCATAGAGCGAAGGCCTCATTGCCGGGGCATCCCCTCTGGGAAAGCACAGCATTCTATTGGAAATCAGAGTCGGGTCTGTGGGATGCTGCCTGCTGCTTGCCGGAGCTAGTTTCCACAGCATGGTGTAATAAACCCGCATGGAGCGAAATCCTCTTTGCCTGGGCATCCCCTCTGCCTGAGAGAGAGGCGCGGTGGCGCCTGT
This sequence comes from Mustela nivalis, assembly GCF_964662115.1. Lineage (NCBI taxonomy): Eukaryota > Metazoa > Chordata > Mammalia > Carnivora > Mustelidae > Mustela > Mustela nivalis. Next base: position 302,866 of record NW_028135931.1, read on the forward strand.
GGAAAGAGCCTTAAGGAAAGGGACACGTCTGTCACGGCAGAGCGAGGAAAGCCTGGCTGCTAAGGAGACACGAGGGGAAGATTAGGGCAGGGGAAAGGGCTCCACTCTGAGGAAGGAGTCTGGGCAGAAAGCATGCCTGTCCTGAGCCTTTGGGCTCAAGGAGACAGCAGGTCCTTGGCCACCTATCCGTGGTGGAGACATGGGCTTGCCACCAGGCGCCTACCCTGAACTCGAGAAACAACTCCCAGAAAGAACTGGCCATCAGATGCCGGCTTCCTCCAGGATGTGGAAGCTTGGAGGAGGCACGGGGTTTAAGGGGTAGGAGTGGGGACAGTCCCCCAAAGCTCCCTATTCAGTGCACGGACGGTGTGCAGGGATCCTGTCACCTCTCCTTTCCTGTGGGGAAAGCACTGCTAAGTCCGCGAGTCCTCCTGAGCGCCAGAGTAAAAGGCCAAGCGATGCCTTCCCGGGAGATGTTTGTGTGCATAGAGTGCCATCCTAGGCTACGCACGCTACTGCACTTTTGTGGCTCTGTCTGCTTAGTTCGGCCTGGCAGGGTGAACCCAGGACGTGAACATGGAGCCCGGGAAAGGAAGACAGAAGAGGTACCAGCTCTACCACAGCTCTTCTTCCCTGACGAAACGGAAGCCTTGCTGAGGAAGCAGCGGCGAAGTGCTGTTCGCTCCAAGGCAAAGCCTCTGCGAATGCACAGCATTCGCTGAGAAATGTTTGGCGGGCTTCTGCTGCTTGCCTGAGCTCAGTCTCCCAGTGGGAGAAATGGCAGTGGGAGAAACCCGCATAGAGCGAAAGCCTCTTTGCCGTAGCAGTCCCTCTGGGAAAGCACAGCATTCTTTGGGAAATCAGAGTCGGGTCTGTGGGATGCGGCCTGCTGCTTGCCAGAGCTGGTCTCCACAGCACGGTGTAATAAACCCGCATGGAGCGAAATCCTCTTTGCCTGGGCATCCCCTCTGCCTGAGAGAGAAGCGCGGTGGCGCCTGTGGAAAGAGCCTTAAGGTAAGGGACACGTCTGTCACGGCAGAGCGACGGAATCCTGGCTGTTAAGGAGACACGAGGGGAAGATTAAGGCAGCGGAAAGGGCTCCACTCTGTTGAAGGATCTGGGCAGAAGGCAGGCCTGTCCTTTCCCTTGGTCCCAAGGGGACCGCATCACCTTGGCCACCTGTCCCGTCGGCAGTCGGGCTTGCTCCCAGGTGCCATACCCGGAATTCGCAGAAACAACCCCATGGAGAAACGGGAAGTCAGATGCCGTCTTCCAACAAGATGTGGCAGTGTTGTGGGTGGCAGGGTTTGTGCCTGGTAAGAAGTGGAGACAGTGCCCCACAGTTCCCCATCCCAGTGCACGGGCCATGTGCAGGGATCCTGTCGCCTCCTGTCTCCTGTGGTGAAGGCACTGGCCTAGACCCCGAGTCTGCCTGAGCGCCGGAGCAAAAGGCAAAGCCTTACCTACGCCAAGAGATGGGAATAGGCATAGAGTGCCATGCTAGGTCACGCACGCTGCTGCAGGGTTGTGACTGTGTCTGCTTTGTTCGGCATAGCAAGGTGAACCCCGGGCGCGAAATAGGAGCCCGGGAATGCAAGGCCCAAGAGGCACCAGCTCTCCCGCGGCTCTTCATCCCTGCCGCGACAGAGCGAACGACCAAAGCCTTGCTGAGGAAGCAGCAGCGAAGTGCGGTTCGCACCAAGCTGAAAACTTCTGCAAAAGCATAGCAGTCGCTGGGAAATCAGAGTTGGTTCTGTGGGCTGCTTTTGTTGCTTGCCTTAGGCTATTGTTCGCAGCACGATGGGAGAAACCCGCATAGAGAGAAAGCCTCATTGCCCGGGCATACCCTCTGGGAGAGCACAGCATTCTATTGGAAATCAGAGTCGAGTCTGTGGGATGCTGCCTGCTGCTTGCCGGAGCTAGTCTCCACAGCACAGTGTAATAAACCCGCATGGAAAGAAATCCTCTTTGCCTTGGCATCCCCTCTGGGAGAGCACAGCATTCTATTGGAAATCAGAGTTGGGTCTGTGGGATGCTGCCTGCTGCTTGCCGGAGCTAGTTTCCACAGCATGGTGTAATAAACCCGCATGGAGCGAAATCCTCTTTGCCTGGGCATCCCCTCTGCCTGAGAGAGAAGCGCGGTGGCGCCTGTGGAAAGAGCCTTAAGGAAAGGGACACTTCTGTCACGGCAGAGCGAGGAAAGATGGCTGCTAAGGAGACACGAGGGGAAGATTAGGGCAGGGGAAAGGGCTCCACTCTGAGGAAGGAGTCTGGGCAGAAAGCATGCCTGTCCTGAGCCTTTGGGCTCTAGGACACAGCAGCTCCTTGGCCACATGTCCGTGTTGGAGACATGGGCTTGCCAAAATGCGCCTACCCTGAACTCGAGAAACAACTCCCAGAAAGAAGTGGCCATCAAGTACCTGCTTCCTCCAGGATGTGGAAGCTTGGAGGAGGCACGGGGTTTAAGGGGAAGGAGTGGGGACAGTCCCCCAAAGCTCCCTATTCAGTGCACGGGCGGTGTGCAGAGATCCTGTCACCTCTCCTTTCCTGTGGGGAAAGCACTGGCTAAGTCCGCGAGTCCTCCTGAGCGCCAGAGTAAAAGGCCAAGCGATGCCTACCCAGGAGATGTTAGTGTGCATAGAGTGCCATCCTAGGAAACGCACGCTGCTGCACTTTTGTGGCTCTGTCCGCTTAGTTCGGCCTGGCAGGGTGAACCCAGGACGCGAACATGGAGCCGAGGAAAGCAAGGCCCAAGAGGCACCAGCTCTCCCGCAGCTCTTCTTCCCTGACGCGACTGAAGCCTTACTGAGGAAGCGGCGGCGAAGTGCTGTTCGCTCCAAGGCAAAGCCTCTGCGAAAGCACAGCATTCGCTGAGAAATGATCGGCGGGCTGCTGCTGCTTGCCTGAGCCCAGTCTCCCAGTGGGAGAAATCGCGGTGGGAGAAACCCGCATACAGTGAAAGCCTCTTTGCCTGGGCATCTCCCCTGGGAAAGCACAGCATTCTTTGGGAAATCAGAGTTGGGTTCGGGATGCTGCTGCTGCTTGCCTGAGCTAGTCTCTGCAGCACGGTGGAAGATACCCGCATGGAGAGAAATACCCTTTGCCCTAGCATCCCCTCTGCCTGAGAGAGAAGCATGGTCGCACAGGTCTATCACCGCGCTCACCAGGAGCAAGTGTGGGGAAGGCGCAGCACGCCGCCGCTTGGGATGAGAAGGAGCCCTTGGCCTTGGGGTCGGGAAATGCTCCGGAAGCAGAATAGCCTGCCATTGCACAAACAGCAGGCCAGTGGCAAGACAAGTGTCACCCACTCCCTGTGCGGAGAGATCGAAGCCTGGCTGCTATGGAGACACGAGGGGACGACTAGGGCAGGGGCACGGGCTCCACTCTGAGGAAGGAGTCTGGGCAGATGGCAGGCCTGTCCTGTGCCTCTGGTCCCAAGGGGAGAACATCTCCTAGGCCACCTGTCCCAAGGGCAGTCGGGCTTGCCCCCAGGTGCCATACCCGGAACTCGCAGAAACAACCCCATGGAGAAACGGGCAGTCAGATGCCGTCTTCCACCAAGATGTGGCAGTGTTGTGGGTGGCAGGGGGTGTGCCTGGTAAGGAGTGGAGACAGTCCCCCACAGTTCCCCATCCCAGAGCACGGGCCCTGTGCAGGGATCCTGTCGCCTCCTCTCTCCTGTGGTGAAGGCACTGGCCTAGACCCTGAGTCTGCCTGAGAGTCGGAGGAAAAGGCAAAGCCTTACCTACGCCAGGAGTTGGTAATGGGCAAAGAGTACCATGCTAGGCCACGCACGCTGCTGCAGGGTTGTGACTGTGTCTGCTTAGTTTGGCTTAGCAAGGTGAACCCCGGGCGCGAACTGGGAGCCCGGGAATACAAGGCCCAAGAGGCACCAGCTCTCCTGCGGCTCTTCATCCCTGCCGCGACATAGCGAACGACGAAAGTCTTGCTGAGGAAGCAGCAGCGAAGTGCGGTTCGCGCCAAGCTGGCAACCTCTGCGAAAGCATAGCATTCGCTGGGAAATCAGAGATTGTTCTGTGGGCTGCTTTTGCTACTTGCCTTAGCCTAGTATTCGCAGCACGATGGGAGAAACCCGCATAGAGCGAAAGCCTCTTTGCCGGGGCATCCCCTATGGGAAAGCACAGCATCCTTGGGAAATCAGAGACTGTTCTGTGGGATGCTGCCTGCTGCTTGCCAGAGCTGGTCTCCAAAGCACGGTGTAATAAACCCGCATGGAGCGAAATCCTCTTTGCCTGGGCATCCCCTCTGCCTGAGAGAGAAGCGCGGTGGCGCCTGTGGAAAGAGCCTTAAGGAAAAAGACACCTCTGTCACTGCAGAGCGACGGAAGCCTGGCTGCTAAGGAGACACGAGGGGAAGATTAGGGCAGGGGAATGGGCTCCACTCTGAGGAAGGAGTCTGGGCAGAAAGCATGCCTGTCCTGTACCTATGGTCCCAAGGGGACCGCATCACCTTGGCCACCTGTCCCGTCGGCAGTCGGGCTTGCTCCCATGTGCCATACCCGGAACTCGCAGAAACAACCCCACGAGAAACGGGCAGTCGGATGCCGTCTTCCAACAAGATGGAGTGGAGACAGTCCCCCACAGTTACCCATCCAGAGCACGGGCCGTGTGCAGGGATCCTGTCGCCTCCTGTCTCCTGTGGTGAAGGCACTGGCCTAGACCCCGAGTCTGCCTGAGCGCTGGAGCAAAAGGCAAAGCCTTACCTACGCCAAGAGATGGTAATAAACATAGAGTGCCATGCTAGGCCATGCACGCTGCTACAGGGTTCTGACTGTGTCTGCTTTGTTCGGCATAGCAAGGTGAACCCCGGGCGCGAAATAGGAGCACGGGAATGCAAGGCCCAAGAGGCACCAGCTCTCCCGCGGCTCTTCATCCCTGCCGCGACAGAGCGAACGACCAAGCCTTGCTGAGGAAGCAGCAGCGAAGTGCGGTTCGCACCAAGCTGAAAACTTCTGCAAAAGCATAGCAGTCGCTGGGAAATCAGAGTTGGTTCTGTGGGCTGTTTTTTTGCTTGCCTTAGGCTAGTGTTCGCAGCACGATGGGAGAAACTCGCATAGAGCGAAGGCCTCATTGCCGGGGCATCCCCTCTGGGAAAGCACAGCATTCTATTGGAAATCAGAGTCGGGTCTGTGGGATGCTGCCTGCTGCTTGCCGGAGCTTGTTTCCACAGCATGGTGTAATAAACCCGCATGGAGCGAAATCCTCTTTGCCTGGGCATCCCCTCTGCCTGAGAGAGAGGCGCGGTGGCGCCTGTGGAAAGAGCCTTAAGGAAAGGGACACGTCTGTCACGGCAGAGCGAGGAAAGCCTGGCTGCTAAGGAGACACGAGGGGAAGATTAGGGCAGGGGAAAGGGCTCCACTCTGAGGAAGGAGTCTGGGCAGAAAGCATGCCTGTCCTGAGCCTTTGGGCTCAAGGAGACAGCAGGTCCTTGGCCACCTATCCGTGGTGGAGACATGGGCTTGCCACCAGGCGCCTACCCTGAACTCGAGAAACAACTCCCAGAAAGAACTGGCCATCAGATGCCGGCTTCCTCCAGGATGTGGAAGCTTGGAGGAGGCACGGGGTTTAAGGGGTAGGAGTGGGGACAGTCCCCCAAAGCTCCCTATTCAGTGCACGGACGGTGTGCAGGGATCCTGTCACCTCTCCTTTCCTGTGGGGAAAGCACTGCTAAGTCCGCGAGTCCTCCTGAGCGCCAGAGTAAAAGGCCAAGCGATGCCTTCCCGGGAGATGTTTGTGTGCATAGAGTGCCATCCTAGGCTACGCACGCTACTGCACTTTTGTGGCTCTGTCTGCTTAGTTCGGCCTGGCAGGGTGAACCCAGGACGTGAACATGGAGCCCGGGAAAGGAAGACAGAAGAGGTACCAGCTCTACCACAGCTCTTCTTCCCTGACGAAACGGAAGCCTTGCTGAGGAAGCAGCGGCGAAGTGCTGTTCGCTCCAAGGCAAAGCCTCTGCGAATGCACAGCATTCGCTGAGAAATGTTTGGCGGGCTTCTGCTGCTTGCCTGAGCTCAGTCTCCCAGTGGGAGAAATGGCAGTGGGAGAAAGCCGCATAGAGCGAAAGCCTCTTTGCCGTAGCAGTCCCTCTGGGAAAGCACAGCATTCTTTGGGAAATCAGAGTCGGGTCTGTGGGATGCGGCCTGCTGCTTGCCAGAGCTGGTCTCCACAGCACGGTGTAATAAACCCGCATGGAGCGAAATCCTCTTTGCCTGGGCATTCCCTCTGCCTGAGAGAGAAGCGCGGTGGCGCCTGTGGAAAGAGCCTTAAGGAAAGGGACACGTCTGTCACGGCAGAGCGACGGAAGCCTGGCTGTTAAGGAGACACGAGGGGAAGATTAAGGCAGCGGAAAGGGCTCCACTCTGTTGAAGGATCTGGGCAGAAGGCAGGCCTGTCCTTTCCCTTGGTCCCAAGGGGACCGCATCACCTTGGCCACCTGTCCCGTCGGCAGTCGGGCTTGCTCCCAGGTGCCATACCCGGAATTCGCAGAAACAACCCCATGGAGAAACGGGAAGTCAGATGCCGTCTTCCAACAAGATGTGGCAGTGTTGTGGGTGGCAGGGTTTGTGCCTGGTAAGAAGTGGAGACAGTGCCCCACAGTTCCCCATCCCAGTGCACGGGCCATGTGCAGGGATCCTGTCGCCTCCTGTCTCCTGTGGTGAAGGCACTGGCCTAGACCCCGAGTCTGCCTGAGCGCCGGAGCAAAAGGCAAAGCCTTACCTACGCCAAGAGATGGGAATAGGCATAGAGTGCCATGCTAGGTCACGCACGCTGCTGCAGGGTTGTGACTGTGTCTGCTTTGTTCGGCATAGCAAGGTGAACCCCGGGCGCGAAATAGGAGCCCGGGAATGCAAGGCCCAAGAGGCACCAGCTCTCCCGCGGCTCTTCATCCCTGCCGCGACAGAGCGAACGACCAAAGCCTTGCTGAGGAAGCAGCAGCGAAGTGCGGTTCGCACCAAGCTGAAAACTTCTGCAAAAGCATAGCAGTCGCTGGGAAATCAGAGTTGGTTCTGTGGGCTGCTTTTGTTGCTTGCCTTAGGCTATTGTTCGCAGCACGATGGGAGAAACCCGCATAGAGAGAAAGCCTCATTGCCCGGGCATACCCTCTGGGAGAGCACAGCATTCTATTGGAAATAAGAGTCGGGTCTGTGGGATGCTGCCTGCTGCTTGCCGGAGCTAGTCTCCACAGCACGGTGTAATAAACCCGCATGGAAAGAAATCCTCTTTGCCTGGGCATCCCCTCTGGGAGAGCACAGCATTCTATTGGAAATCAGAGTCGGGTCTGTGGGATGCTGCCTGCTGCTTGCCGGAGCTAGTTTCCACAGCATGGTGTAATAAACCCGCATGGAGCGAAATCCTCTTTGCCTGGGCATCCCCTCTGCCTGAGAGAGAAGCGCGGTGGCGCCTGTGGAAAGAGCCTTAAGGAAAGGGACACTTCTGTCACGGCAGAGCGAGGAAAGATGGCTGCTAAGGAGACACGAGGGGAAGATTAGGGCAGGGGAAAGGGCTCCACTCTGAGGAAGGAGTCTGGGCAGAAAGCATGCCTGTCCTGAGCCTTTGGGCTCTAGGACACAGCAGCTCCTTGGCCACATGTCCGTGTTGGAGACATGGGCTTGCCAAAATGCGCCTACCCTGAACTCGAGAAACAACTCCCAGAAAGAAGTGGCCATCAAGTACCTGCTTCCTCCAGGATGTGGAAGCTTGGAGGAGGCACGGGGTTTAAGGGGAAGGAGTGGGGACAGTCCCCCAAAGCTCCCTATTCAGTGCACGGGCGGTGTGCAGAGATCCTGTCACCTCTCCTTTCCTGTGGGGAAAGCACTGGCTAAGTCCGCGAGTCCTCCTGAGCGCCAGAGTAAAAGGCCAAGCGATGCCTACCCAGGAGATGTTAGTGTGCATAGAGTGCCATCCTAGGAAACGCACGCTGCTGCACTTTTGTGGCTCTGTCCGCTTAGTTCGGCCTGGCAGGGTGAACCCAGGACGCGAACATGGAGCCGAGGAAAGCAAGGCCCAAGAGGCACCAGCTCTCCCGCAGCTCTTCTTCCCTGACGCGACTGAAGCCTTACTGAGGAAGCGGCGGCGAAGTGCTGTTCGCTCCAAGGCAAAGCCTCTGCGAAAGCACAGCATTCGCTGAGAAATGATCGGCGGGCTGCTGCTGCTTGCCTGAGCCCAGTCTCCCAGTGGGAGAAATCGCGGTGGGAGAAACCCGCATACAGTGAAAGCCTCTTTGCCTGGGCATCTCCCCTGGGAAAGCACAGCATTCTTTGGGAAATCAGAGTTGGGTTCGGGATGCTGCTGCTGCTTGCCTGAGCTAGTCTCTGCAGCACGGTGGAAGATACCCGCATGGAGAGAAATACCCTTTGCCCTAGCATCCCCTCTGCCTGAGAGAGAAGCATGGTCGCACAGGTCTATCACCGTGCTCACCAGGAGCAAGTGTGGGGAAGGCGCAGCACGCCGCCGCTTGGGATGAGAAGGAGCCCTTGGCCTTGGGGTCGGGAAATGCTCCGGAAGCAGAATAGCCTGCCATTGCACAAACAGCAGGCCAGTGGCAAGACAAGTGTCACCCACTCCCTGTGCGGAGAGATCGAAGCCTGGCTGCTATGGAGACACGAGGGGACGACTAGGGCAGGGGCACGGGCTCCACTCTGAGGAAGGAGTCTGGGCAGATGGCAGGCCTGTCCTGTGCCTCTGGTCCCAAGGGGAGAACATCTCCTAGGCCACCTGTCCCAAGGGCAGTCGGGCTTGCCCCCAGGTGCCATACCCGGAACTCGCAGAAACAACCCCATGGAGAAACGGGCAGTCAGATGCCGTCTTCCACCAAGATGTGGCAGTGTTGTGGGTGGCAGGGGGTGTGCCTGGTAAGGAGTGGAGACAGTCCCCCACAGTTCCCCATCCCAGAGCACGGGCCCTGTGCAGGGATCCTGTCGCCTCCTCTCTCCTGTGGTGAAGGCACTGGCCTAGACCCTGAGTCTGCCTGAGAGTCGGAGGAAAAGGCAAAGCCTTACCTACGCCAGGAGTTGGTAATGGGCAAAGAGTACCATGCTAGGCCACGCACGCTGCTGCAGGGTTGTGACTGTGTCTGCTTAGTTTGGCTTAGCAAGGTGAACCCCGGGCGCGAACTGGGAGCCCGGGAATACAAGGCCCAAGAGGCACCAGCTCTCCTGCGGCTCTTCATCCCTGCCGAGACATAGCGAACGACGAAAGTCTTGCTGAGGAAGCAGCAGCGAAGTGCGGTTCGCGCCAAGCTGGCAACCTCTGCGAAAGCATAGCATTCGCTGGGAAATCAGAGATTGTTCTGTGGGCTGCTTTTGCTACTTGCCTTAGCCTAGTATTCGCAGCACGATGGGAGAAACCCGCATAGAGCGAAAGCCTCTTTGCCGGGGCATCCCCTATGGGAAAGCACAGCATCCTTGGGAAATCAGAGACTGTTCTGTGGGATGCTGCCTGCTGCTTGCCAGAGCTGGTCTCCAAAGCACGGTGTAATAAACCCGCATGGAGCGAAATCCTCTTTGCCTGGGCATCCCCTCTGCCTGAGAGAGAAGCGCGGTGGCGCCTGTGGAAAGAGCCTTAAGGAAAAAGACACCTCTGTCACTGCAGAGCGACGGAAGCCTGGCTGCTAAGGAGACACGAGGGGAAGATTAGGGCAGGGGAATGGGCTCCACTCTGAGGAAGGAGTCTGGGCAGAAAGCATGCCTGTCCTGTACCTATGGTCCCAAGGGGACCGCATCACCTTGGCCACCTGTCCCGTCGGCAGTCGGGCTTGCTCCCATGTGCCATACCCGGAACTCGCAGAAACAACCCCACGAGAAACGGGCAGTCGGATGCCGTCTTCCAACAAGATGGAGTGGAGACAGTCCCCCACAGTTACCCATCCAGAGCACGGGCCGTGTGCAGGGATCCTGTCGCCTCCTGTCTCCTGTGGTGAAGGCACTGGCCTAGACCCCGAGTCTGCCTGAGCGCTGGAGCAAAAGGCAAAGCCTTACCTATGCCAAGAGATGGTAATAAACATAGAGTGCCATGCTAGGCCATGCACGCTGCTGCAGGGTTCTGACTGTGTCTGCTTTGTTCGGCATAGCAAGGTGAACCCCGGGCGCGAAATAGGAGCACGGGAATGCAAGGCCCAAGAGGCACCAGCTCTCCCGCGGCTCTTCATCCCTGCCGCGACAGAGCGAACGACCAAGCCTTGCTGAGGAAGCAGCAGCGAAGTGCGGTTCGCACCAAGCTGAAAACTTCTGCAAAAGCATAGCAGTCGCTGGGAAATCAGAGTTGGTTCTGTGGGCTGTTTTTTTGCTTGCCTTAGGCTAGTGTTCGCAGCACGATGGGAGAAACTCGCATAGAGCGAAGGCCTCATTGCCGGGGCATCCCCTCTGGGAAAGCACAGCATTCTATTGGAAATCAGAGTCGGGTCTGTGGGATGCTGCCTGCTGCTTGCCGGAGCTAGTTTCCACAGCATGGTGTAATAAACCCGCATGGAGCGAAATCCTCTTTGCCTGGGCATCCCCTCTGCCTGAGAGAGAGGCGCGGTGGCGCCTGTGGAAAGAGCCTTAAGGAAAGGGACACGTCTGTCACGGCAGAGCGAGGAAAGCCTGGCTGCTAAGGAGACACGAGGGGAAGATTAGGGCAGGGGAAAGGGCTCCACTCTGAGGAAGGAGTCTGGGCAGAAAGCATGCCTGTCCTGAGCCTTTGGGCTCAAGGAGACAGCAGGTCCTTGGCCACCTATCCGTGGTGGAGACATGGGCTTGCCACCAGGCGCCTACCCTGAACTCGAGAAACAACTCCCAGAAAGAACTGGCCATCAGATGCCGGCTTCCTCCAGGATGTGGAAGCTTGGAGGAGGCACGGGGTTTAAGGGGTAGGAGTGGGGACAGTCCCCCAAAGCTCCCTATTCAGTGCACGGACGGTGTGCAGGGATCCTGTCACCTCTCCTTTCCTGTGGGGAAAGCACTGCTAAGTCCGCGAGTCCTCCTGAGCGCCAGAGTAAAAGGCCAAGCGATGCCTTCCCGGGAGATGTTTGTGTGCATAGAGTGCCATCCTAGGCTACGCACGCTACTGCACTTTTGTGGCTCTGTCTGCTTAGTTCGGCCTGGCAGGGTGAACCCAGGACGTGAACATGGAGCCCGGGAAAGGAAGACAGAAGAGGTACCAGCTCTACCACAGCTCTTCTTCCCTGACGAAACGGAAGCCTTGCTGAGGAAGCAGCGGCGAAGTGCTCTTCGCTCCAAGGCAAAGCCTCTGCGAATGCACAGCATTCGCTGAGAAATGTTTGGCGGGCTTCTGCTGCTTGCCTGAGCTCAGTCTCCCAGTGGGAGAAATGGCAGTGGGAGAAACCCGCATAGAGCGAAAGCCTCTTTGCCGTAGCAGTCCCTCTGGGAAAGCACAGCATTCTTTGGGAAATCAGAGTCGGGTCTGTGGGATGCGGCCTGCTGCTTGCCAGAGCTGGTCTCCACAGCACGGTGTAATAAACCCGCATGGAGCGAAATCCTCTTTGCCTGGGCATTCCCTCTGCCTGAGAGAGAAGCGCGGTGGCGCCTGTGGAAAGAGCCTTAAGGAAAGGGACACGTCTGTCACGGCAGAGCGACGGAAGCCTGGCTGTTAAGGAGACACGAGGGGAAGATTAAGGCAGCGGAAAGGGCTCCACTCTGTTGAAGGATCTGGGCAGAAGGCAGGCCTGTCCTTTCCCTTGGTCCCAAGGGGACCGCATCACCTTGGCCACCTGTCCCGTCGGCAGTCGGGCTTGCTCCCAGGTGCCATACCCGGAATTCGCAGAAACAACCCCATGGAGAAACGGGAAGTCAGATGCCGTCTTCCAACAAGATGTGGCAGTGTTGTGGGTGGCAGGGTTTGTGCCTGGTAAGAAGTGGAGACAGTGCCCCACAGTTCCCCATCCCAGTGCACGGGCCATGTGCAGGGATCCTGTCGCCTCCTGTCTCCTGTGGTGAAGGCACTGGCCTAGACCCCGAGTCTGCCTGAGCGCCGGAGCAAAAGGCAAAGCCTTACCTACGCCAAGAGATGGGAATAGGCATAGAGTGCCATGCTAGGTCACGCACGCTGCTGCAGGGTTGTGACTGTGTCTGCTTTGTTCGGCATAGCAAGGTGAACCCCGGGCGCGAAATAGGAGCCCGGGAATGCAAGGCCCAAGAGGCACCAGCTCTCCCGCGGCTCTTCATCCCTGCCGCGACAGAGCGAACGACCAAAGCCTTGCTGAGGAAGCAGCAGCGAAGTGCGGTTCGCACCAAGCTGAAAACTTCTGCAAAAGCATAGCAGTCGCTGGGAAATCAGAGTTGGTTCTGTGGGCTGCTTTTGTTGCTTGCCTTAGGCTATTGTTCGCAGCACGATGGGAGAAACCCGCATAGAGAGAAAGCCTCATTGCCCGGGCATACCCTCTGGGAGAGCACAGCATTCTATTGGAAATCAGAGTCGGGTCTGTGGGATGCTGCCTGCTGCTTGCCGGAGCTAGTCTCCACAGCACGGTGTAATAAACCCGCATGGAGCGAAATCCTCTTTGCCTGGGCATCCCCTCTGGGAGAGCACAGCATTCTATTGGAAATCAGAGTCGGGTCTGTGGGATGCTGCCTGCTGCTTGCCGGAGCTAGTTTCCACAGCATGGTGTAATAAACCCGCATGGAGCGAAATCCTCTTTGCCTGGGCATCCCCTCTGCCTGAGAGAGAAGCGCGGTGGCGCCTGTGGAAAGAGCCTTAAGGAAAGGGACACTTCTGTCACGGCAGAGCGAGGAAAGATGGCTGCTAAGGAGACACGAGGGGAAGATTAGGGCAGGGGAAAGGGCTCCACTCTGAGGAAGGAGTCTGGGCAGGAAGCATGCCTGTCCTGAGCCTTTGGGCTCTAGGACACAGCAGCTCCTTGGCCACATGTCCGTGTTGGAGACATGGGCTTGCCAAAATGCGCCTACCCTGAACTCGAGAAACAACTCCCAGAAAGAAGTGGCCATCAAGTACCTGCTTCCTCCAGGATGTGGAAGCTTGGAGGAGGCACGGGGTTTAAGGGGAAGGAGTGGGGACAGTCCCCCAAAGCTCCCTATTCAGTGCACGGGCGGTGTGCAGAGATCCTGTCACCTCTCCTTTCCTGTGGGGAAAGCACTGGCTAAGTCCGCGAGTCCTCCTGAGCGCCAGAGTAAAAGGCCAAGCGATGCCTACCCAGGAGATGTTAGTGTGCATAGAGTGCCATCCTAGGAAACGCACGCTGCTGCACTTTTGTGGCTCTGTCCGCTTAGTTCGGCCTGGCAGGGTGAACCCAGGACGCGAACATGGAGCCGAGGAAAGCAAGGCCCAAGAGGCACCAGCTCTCCCGCAGCTCTTCTTCCCTGACGCGACTGAAGCCTTGCTGAGGAAGCGGCGGCGAAGTGCTGTTCGCTCCAAGGCAAAGCCTCTGCGAAAGCACAGCATTCGCTGAGAAATGATCGGCGGGCTGCTGCTGCTTGCCTGAGCCCAGTCTCCCAGTGGGAGAAATCGCGGTGGGAGAAACCCGCATACAGTGAAAGCCTCTTTGCCTGGGCATCTCCCCTGGGAAAGCACAGCATTCTTTGGGAAATCAGAGTTGGGTTCGGGATGCTGCTGCTGCTTGCCTGAGCTAGTCTCCGCAGCACGGTGGAAGATACCCGCATGGAGAGAAATACCCTTTGCCCTAGCATCCCCTCTGCCTGAGAGAGAAGCATGGTCGCACAGGTCTATCACCGCGCTCACCAGGAGCAAGTGTGGGGAAGGCGCAGCACGCCGCCGCTTGGGATGAGAAGGAGCCCTTGGCCTTGGGGTCGGGAAATGCTCCGGAAGCAGAATAGCCTGCCATTGCACAAACAGCAGGCCAGTGGCAAGACAAGTGTCACCCACTCCCTGTGCGGAGAGATCGAAGCCTGGCTGCTATGGAGACACGAGGGGACGACTAGGGCAGGGGCACGGGCTCCACTCTGAGGAAGGAGTCTGGGCAGATGGCAGGCCTGTCCTGTGCCTCTGGTCCCAAGGGGAGAACATCTCCTAGGCCACCTGTCCCAAGGGCAGTCGGGCTTGCCCCCAGGTGCCATACCCGGAACTCGCAGAAACAACCCCATGGAGAAACGGGCAGTCAGATGCCGTCTTCCACCAAGATGTGGCAGTGTTGTGGGTGGCAGGGGGTGTGCCTGGTAAGGAGTGGAGACAGTCCCCCACAGTTCCCCATCCCAGAGCACGGGCCCTGTGCAGGGATCCTGTCGCCTCCTCTCTCCTGTGGTGAAGGCACTGGCCTAGACCCTGAGTCTGCCTGAGAGTCGGAGGAAAAGGCAAAGCCTTACCTACGCCAGGAGTTGGTAATGGGCAAAGAGTACCATGCTAGGCCACGCACGCTGCTGCAGGGTTGTGACTGTGTCTGCTTAGTTTGGCTTAGCAAGGTGAACCCCGGGCGCGAACTGGGAGCCCGGGAATACAAGGCCCAAGAGGCACCAGCTCTCCTGCGGCTCTTCATCCCTGCCGCGACATAGCGAACGACGAAAGTCTTGCTGAGGAAGCAGCAGCGAAGTGCGGTTCGCGCCAAGCTGGCAACCTCTGCGAAAGCATAGCATTCGCTGGGAAATCAGAGATTGTTCTGTGGGCTGCTTTTGCTACTTGCCTTAGCCTAGTATTCGCAGCACGATGGGAGAAACCCGCATAGAGCGAAAGCCTCTTTGCCGGGGCATCCCCTATGGGAAAGCACAGCATCCTTGGGAAATCAGAGACTGTTCTGTGGGATGCTGCCTGCTGCTTGCCAGAGCTGGTCTCCAAAGCACGGTGTAATAAACCCGCATGGAGCGAAATCCTCTTTGCCTGGGCATCCCCTCTGCCTGAGAGAGAAGCGCGGTGGCGCCTGTGGAAAGAGCCTTAAGGAAAAAGACACCTCTGTCACTGCAGAGCGACGGAAGCCTGGCTGCTAAGGAGACACGAGGGGAAGATTAGGGCAGGGGAATGGGCTCCACTCTGAGGAAGGAGTCTGGGCAGAAAGCATGCCTGTCCTGTACCTATGGTCCCAAGGGGACCGCATCACCTTGGCCACCTGTCCCGTCGGCAGTCGGGCTTGCTCCCATGTGCCATACCCGGAACTCGCAGAAACAACCCCACGAGAAACGGGCAGTCGGATGCCGTCTTCCAACAAGATGGAGTGGAGACAGTCCCCCACAGTTACCCATCCAGAGCACGGGCCGTGTGCAGGGATCCTGTCGCCTCCTGTCTCCTGTGGTGAAGGCACTGGCCTAGACCCCGAGTCTGCCTGAGCGCTGGAGCAAAAGGCAAAGCCTTACCTACGCCAAGAGATGGTAATAAACATAGAGTGCCATGCTAGGCCATGCACGCTGCTACAGGGTTCTGACTGTGTCTGCTTTGTTCGGCATAGCAAGGTGAACCCCGGGCGCGAAATAGGAGCACGGGAATGCAAGGCCCAAGAGGCACCAGCTCTCCCGCGGCTCTTCATCCCTGCCGCGACAGAGCGAACGACCAAAGCCTTGCTGAGGAAGCAGCAGCGAAGTGCGGTTCGCACCAAGCTGAAAACTTCTGCAAAAGCATAGCAGTCGCTGGGAAATCAGAGTTGGTTCTGTGGGCTGTTTTTTTGCTTGCCTTAGGCTAGTGTTCGCAGCACGATGGGAGAAACCCGCATAGAGCGAAGGCCTCATTGCCGGGGCATCCCCTCTGGGAAAGCACAGCATTCTATTGGAAATCAGAGTCGGGTCTGTGGGATGCTGCCTGCTGCTTGCCGGAGCTAGTTTCCACAGCATGGTGTAATAAACCCGCATGGAGCGAAATCCTCTTTGCCTGGGCATCCCCTCTGCCTGAGAGAGAGGCGCGGTGGCGCCTGTGGAAAGAGCCTTAAGGAAAGGGACACGTCTGTCACGGCAGAGCGAGGAAAGCCTGGCTGCTAAGGAGACACGAGGGGAAGATTAGGGCAGGGGAAAGGGCTCCACTCTGAGGAAGGAGTCTGGGCAGAAAGCATGCCTGTCCTGAGCCTTTGGGCTCAAGGAGACAGCAGGTCCTTGGCCACCTATCCGTGGTGGAGACATGGGCTTGCCACCAGGCGCCTACCCTGAACTCGAGAAACAACTCCCAGAAAGAACTGGCCATCAGATGCCGGCTTCCTCCAGGATGTGGAAGCTTGGAGGAGGCACGGGGTTTAAGGGGTAGGAGTGGGGACAGTCCCCCAAAGCTCCCTATTCAGTGCACGGACGGTGTGCAGGGATCCTGTCACCTCTCCTTTCCTGTGGGGAAAGCACTGCTAAGTCCGCGAGTCCTCCTGAGCGCCAGAGTAAAAGGCCAAGCGATGCCTTCCCGGGAGATGTTTGTGTGCATAGAGTGCCATCCTAGGTTACGCACGCTACTGCACTTTTGTGGCTCTGTCTGCTTAGTTCGGCCTGGCAGGGTGAACCCAGGACGTGAACATGGAGCCCGGGAAAGGAAGACAGAAGAGGTACCAGCTCTACCACAGCTCTTCTTCCCTGACGAAACGGAAGCCTTGCTGAGGAAGCAGCGGCGAAGTGCTGTTCGCTCCAAGGCAAAGCCTCTGCGAATGCACAGCATTCGCTGAGAAATGTTTGGCGGGCTTCTGCTGCTTGCCTGAGCTCAGTCTCCCAGTGGGAGAAATGGCAGTGGGAGAAAGCCGCATAGAGCGAAAGCCTCTTTGCCGTAGCAGTCCCTCTGGGAAAGCACAGCATTCTTTGGGAAATCAGAGTCGGGTCTGTGGGATGCGGCCTGCTGCTTGCCAGAGCTGGTCTCCACTGCACGGTGTAATAAACCCGCATGGAGCGAAATCCTCTTTGCCTGGGCATCCCCTCTGCCTGAGAGAGAAGCGCGGTGGCGCCTGTGGAAAGAGCCTTAAGGAAAGGGACACGTCTGTCACGGCAGAGCGACGGAAGCCTGGCTGTTAAGGAGACACGAGGGGAAGATTAAGGCAGCGGAAAGGGCTCCACTCTGTTGAAGGATCTGGGCAGAAGGCAGGCCTGTCCTTTCCCTTGGTCCCAAGGGGACCGCATCACCTTGGCCACCTGTCCCGTCGGCAGTCGGGCTTGCTCCCAGGTGCCATACCCGGAATTCGCAGAAACAACCCCATGGAGAAACGGGAAGTCAGATGCCGTCTTCCAACAAGATGTGGCAGTGTTGTGGGTGGCAGGGTTTGTGCCTGGTAAGAAGTGGAGACAGTGCCCCACAGTTCCCCATCCCAGTGCACGGGCCATGTGCAGGGATCCTGTCGCCTCCTGTCTCCTGTGGTGAAGGCACTGGCCTAGACCCCGAGTCTGCCTGAGCGCCGGAGCAAAAGGCAAAGCCTTACCTACGCCAAGAGATGGGAATAGGCATAGAGTGCCATGCTAGGTCACGCACGCTGCTGCAGGGTTGTGACTGTGTCTGCTTTGTTCGGCATAGCAAGGTGAACCCCGGGCGCGAAATAGGAGCCCGGGAATGCAAGGCCCAAGAGGCACCAGCTCTCCCGCGGCTCTTCATCCCTGCCGCGACAGAGCGAACGACCAAAGCCTTGCTGAGGAAGCAGCAGCGAAGTGCGGTTCGCACCAAGCTGAAAACTTCTGCAAAAGCATAGCAGTCGCTGGGAAATCAGAGTTGGTTCTGTGGGCTGCTTTTGTTGCTTGCCTTAGGCTATTGTTCGCAGCACGATGGGAGAAACCCGCATAGAGAGAAAGCCTCATTGCCCGGGCATACCCTCTGGGAGAGCACAGCATTCTATTGGAAATAAGAGTCGGGTCTGTGGGATGCTGCCTGCTGCTTGCCGGAGCTAGTCTCCACAGCACGGTGTAATAAACCCGCATGGAAAGAAATCCTCTTTGCCTGGGCATCCCCTCTGGGAGAGCACAGCATTCTATTGGAAATCAGAGTCGGGTCTGTGGGATGCTGCCTGCTGCTTGCCGGAGCTAGTTTCCACAGCATGGTGTAATAAACCCGCATGGAGCGAAATCCTCTTTGCCTGGGCATCCCCTCTGCCTGAGAGAGAAGCGCGGTGGCGCCTGTGGAAAGAGCCTTAAGGAAAGGGACACTTCTGTCACGGCAGAGCGAGGAAAGATGGCTGCTAAGGAGACACGAGGGGAAGATTAGGGCAGGGGAAAGGGCTCCACTCTGAGGAAGGAGTCTGGGCAGAAAGCATGCCTGTCCTGAGCCTTTGGGCTCTAGGACACAGCAGCTCCTTGGCCACATGTCCGTGTTGGAGACAAGGGCTTGCCAAAATGCGCCTACCCTGAACTCGAGAAACAACTCCCAGAAAGAAGTGGCCATCAAGTACCTGCTTCCTCCAGGATGTGGAAGCTTGGAGGAGGCACGGGGTTTAAGGGGAAGGAGTGGGGACAGTCCCCCAAAGCTCCCTATTCAGTGCACGGGCGGTGTGCAGAGATCCTGTCACCTCTCCTTTCCTGTGGGGAAAGCACTGGCTAAGTCTGCGAGTCCACCTGAGCGCCAGAGTAAAAGGCCAAGCGATGCCTACCCAGGAGATGTTAGTGTGCATAGAGTGCCATCCTAGGAAACGCACGCTGCTGCACTTTTGTGGCTCTGTCCGCTTAGTTCGGCCTGGCAGGGTGAACCCAGGACGCGAACATGGAGCCGGGGAAGGCAAGGCCCAAGAGGCACCAGCTCTCCCGCAGCTCTTCTTCCCTGACGCGACTGAAGCCTTGCTGAGGAAGCGGCGGCGAAGTGCTGTTCGCTCCAAGGCAAAGCCTCTGCGAAAGCACAGCATTCGCTGAGAAATGATCGGCGGGCTGCTGCTGCTTGCCTGAGCCCAGTCTCCCAGTGGGAGAAATCGCGGTGGGAGAAACCCGCATACAGTGAAAGCCTCTTTGCCTGGGCATCTCCCCTGGGAAAGCACAGCATTCTTTGGGAAATCAGAGTTGGGTTCGGGATGCTGCTGCTGCTTGCCTGAGCTAGTCTCCGCAGCACGGTGGAAGATACCCGCATGGAGAGAAATACCCTTTGCCCTAGCATCCCCTCTGCCTGAGAGAGAAGCATGGTCGCACAGGTCTATCACCGCGCTCACCAGGAGCAAGTGTGGGGAAGGCGCAGCACGCCGCCGCTTGGGATGAGAAGGAGCCCTTGGCCTTGGGGTCGGGAAATGCTCCGGAAGCAGAATAGCCTGCCATTGCACAAACAGCAGGCCAGTGGCAAGACAAGTGTCACCCACTCCCTGTGCGGAGAGATCGAAGCCTGGCTGCTATGGAGACACGAGGGGACGACTAGGGCAGGGGCACGGGCTCCACTCTGAGGAAGGAGTCTGGGCAGATGGCAGGCCTGTCCTGTGCCTCTGGTCCCAAGGGGAGAACATCTCCTAGGCCACCTGTCCCAAGGGCAGTCGGGCTTGCCCCCAGGTGCCATACCCGGAACTCGCAGAAACAACCCCATGGAGAAACGGGCAGTCAGATGCCGTCTTCCACCAAGATGTGGCAGTGTTGTGGGTGGCAGGGGGTGTGCCTGGTAAGGAGTGGAGACAGTCCCCCACAGTTCCCCATCCCAGAGCACGGGCCCTGTGCAGGGATCCTGTCGCCTCCTCTCTCCTGTGGTGAAGGCACTGGCCTAGACCCTGAGTCTGCCTGAGAGTCGGAGGAAAAGGCAAAGCCTTACCTACGCCAGGAGTTGGTAATGGGCAAAGAGTACCATGCTAGGCCACGCACGCTTCTGCAGGGTTGTGACTGTGTCTGCTTAGTTTGGCTTAGCAAGGTGAACCCCGGGCGCGAACTGGGAGCCCGGGAATACAAGGCCCAAGAGGCACCAGCTCTCCTGCGGCTCTTCATCCCTGCCGCGACATAGCGAACGACGAAAGTCTTGCTGAGGAAGCAGCAGCGAAGTGCGGTTCGCGCCAAGCTGGCAACCTCTGCGAAAGCATAGCATTCGCTGGGAAATCAGAGATTGTTCTGTGGGCTGCTTTTGCTACTTGCCTTAGCCTAGTATTCGCAGCACGATGGGAGAAACCCGCATAGAGCGAAAGCCTCTTTGCCGGGGCATCCCCTATGGGAAAGCACAGCATCTTTGGGAAATCAGAGACTGTTCTGTGGGATGCTGCCTGCTGCTTGCCAGAGCTGGTCTCCACAGCACGGTGTAATAAACCCGCATGGAGCGAAATCCTCTTTGCCTGGGCATCCCCTCTGGGAGAGCACAGCATTCTATTGGAAATCAGAGTCGGGTCTGTGGGATGCTGCCTGCTGCTTGCCGGAGCTAGTTTCCACAGCATGGTGTAATAAACCCGCATGGAGCGAAATCCTCTTTGCCTGGGCATCCCCTCTGCCTGAGAGAGAAGCGCGTGGGCGCCTGTGGAAAGAGCCTTAAGGAAAAAGACACCTCTGTCACTGCAGAGCGACGGAAGCCTGGCTGCTAAGGAGACACGAGGGGAAGATTAGGGCAGGGGAATGGGCTCCACTCTGAGGAAGGAGTCTGGGCAGAAAGCATGCCTGTCCTGTACCTATGGTCCCAAGGGGACCGCATCACCTTGGCCACCTGTCCCGTCGGCAGTCGGGCTTGCTCCCATGTGCCATACCCGGAACTCGCAGAAACAACCCCACGAGAAACGGGCAGTCGGATGCCGTCTTCCAACAAGATGGAGTGGAGACAGTCCCCCACAGTTACCCATCCAGAGCACGGGCCGTGTGCAGGGATCCTGTCGCCTCCTGTCTCCTGTGGTGAAGGCACTGGCCTAGACCCCGAGTCTGCCTGAGCGCTGGAGCAAAAGGCAAAGCCCTACCTACGCCAAGAGATGGTAATAAACATAGAGTGCCATGCTAGGCCATGCACGCTGCTGCAGGGTTCTGACTGTGTCTGCTTTGTTCGGCATAGCAAGGTGAACCCCGGGCGCGAAATAGGAGCACGGGAATGCAAGGCACAAGAGGCACCAGCTCTCCCGCGGCTCTTCATCCCTGCCGCGACAGAGCGAACGACCAAAGCCTTGCTGAGGAAGCAGCAGCGAAGTGCGGTTCGCACCAAGCTGAAAACTTCTGCAAAAGCATAGCAGTCGCTGGGAAATCAGAGTTGGTTCTGTGGGCTGTTTTTTTGCTTGCCTTAGGCTAGTGTTCGCAGCACGATGGGAGAAACCCGCATAGAGCGAAGGCCTCATTGCCGGGGCATCCCCTCTGGGAAAGCACAGCATTCTATTGGAAATCAGAGTCGGGTCTGTGGGATGCTGCCTGCTGCTTGCCGGAGCTAGTTTCCACAGCATGGTGTAATAAACCCGCATGGAGCGAAATCCTCTTTGCCTGGGCATCCCCTCTGCCTGAGAGAGAGGCGCGGTGGCGCCTGTGGAAAGAGCCTTAAGGAAAGGGACACGTCTGTCACGGCAGAGCGAGGAAAGCCTGGCTGCTAAGGAGACACGAGGGGAAGATTAGGGCAGGGGAAAGGGCTCCACTCTGAGGAAGGAGTCTGGGCAGAAAGCATGCCTGTCCTGAGCCTTTGGGCTCAAGGAGACAGCAGGTCCTTGGCCACCTATCCGTGGTGGAGACATGGGCTTGCCACCAGGCGCCTACCCTGAACTCGAGAAACAACTCCCAGAAAGAACTGGCCATCAGATGCCGGCTTCCTCCAGGATGTGGAAGCTTGGAGGAGGCACGGGGTTTAAGGGGTAGGAGTGGGGACAGTCCCCCAAAGCTCCCTATTCAGTGCACGGACGGTGTGCAGGGATCCTGTCACCTCTCCTTTCCTGTGGGGAAAGCACTGCTAAGTCCGCGAGTCCTCCTGAGCGCCAGAGTAAAAGGCCAAGCGATGCCTTCCCGGGAGATGTTTGTGTGCATAGAGTGCCATCCTAGGCTACGCACGCTACTGCACTTTTGTGGCTCTGTCTGCTTAGTTCGGCCTGGCAGGGTGAACCCAGGACGTGAACATGGAGCCCGGGAAAGGAAGACAGAAGAGGTACCAGCTCTACCACAGCTCTTCTTCCCTGACGAAACGGAAGCCTTGCTGAGGAAGCAGCGGCGAAGTGCTGTTCGCTCCAAGGCAAAGCCTCTGCGAATGCACAGCATTCGCTGAGAAATGTTTGGCGGGCTTCTGCTGCTTGCCTGAGCTCAGTCTCCCAGTGGGAGAAATGGCAGTGGGAGAAACCCGCATAGAGCGAAAGCCTCTTTGCCGTAGCAGTCCCTCTGGGAAAGCACAGCATTCTTTGGGAAATCAGAGTCGGGTCTGTGGGATGCGGCCTGCTGCTTGCCAGAGCTGGTCTCCACAGCACGGTGTAATAAACCCGCATGGAGCGAAATCCTCTTTGCCTGGGCATCCCCTCTGCCTGAGAGAGAAGCGCGGTGGCGCCTGTGGAAAGAGCCTTAAGGTAAGGGACACGTCTGTCACGGCAGAGCGACGGAAGCCTGGCTGTTAAGGAGACACGAGGGGAAGATTAAGGCAGCGGAAAGGGCTCCACTCTGTTGAAGGATCTGGGCAGAAGGCAGGCCTGTCCTTTCCCTTGGTCCCAAGGGGACCGCATCACCTTGGCCACCTGTCCCGTCGGCAGTCGGGCTTGCTCCCAGGTGCCATACCCGGAATTCGCAGAAACAACCCCATGGAGAAACGGGAAGTCAGATGCCGTCTTCCAACAAGATGTGGCAGTGTTGTGGGTGGCAGGGTTTGTGCCTGGTAAGAAGTGGAGACAGTGCCCCACAGTTCCCCATCCCAGTGCACGGGCCATGTGCAGGGATCCTGTCGCCTCCTGTCTCCTGTGGTGAAGGCACTGGCCTAGACCCCGAGTCTGCCTGAGCGCCGGAGCAAAAGGCAAAGCCTTACCTACGCCAAGAGATGGGAATAGGCATAGAGTGCCATGCTAGGTCATGCACGCTGCTGCAGGGTTGTGACTGTGTCTGCTTTGTTCGGCATAGCAAGGTGAACCCCGGGCGCGAAATAGGAGCCCGGGAATGCAAGGCCCAAGAGGCACCAGCTCTCCCGCGGCTCTTCATCCCTGCCGCGACAGAGCGAATGACCAAAGCCTTGCTGAGGAAGCAGCAGCGAAGTGCGGTTCGCACCAAGCTGAAAACTTCTGCAAAAGCATAGCAGTCGCTGGGAAATCAGAGTTGGTTCTGTGGGCTGCTTTTGTTGCTTGCCTTAGGCTATTGTTCGCAGCACGATGGGAGAAACCCGCATAGAGAGAAAGCCTCATTGCCCGGGCATACCCTCTGGGAGAGCACAGCATTCTATTGGAAATCAGAGTCGAGTCTGTGGGATGCTGCCTGCTGCTTGCCGGAGCTAGTCTCCACAGCACGGTGTAATAAACCCGCATGGAAAGAAATCCTCTTTGCCTGGGCATCCCCTCTGGGAGAGCACAGCATTCTATTGGAAATCAGAGTCGGGTCTGTGGGATGCTGCCTGCTGCTTGCCGGAGCTAGTTTCCACAGCATGGTGTAATAAACCCTCATGGAGAGAAATCCTCTTTGCCTGGGCATCCCCTCTGCCTGAGAGAGAAGCGCGGTGGCGCCTGTGGAAAGAGCCTTAAGGAAAGGGACACTTCTGTCACGGCAGAGCGAGGAAAGATGGCTGCTAAGGAGACACGAGGGGAAGATTAGGGCAGGGGAAAGGGCTCCACTCTGAGGAAGGAGTCTGGGCAGAAAGCATGCCTGTCCTGAGCCTTTGGGCTCTAGGACACAGCAGCTCCTTGGCCACATGTCCGTGTTGGAGACATGGGCTTGCCAAAATGCGCCTACCCTGAACTCGAGAAACAACTCCCAGAAAGAAGTGGCCATCAAGTACCTGCTTCCTCCAGGATGTGGAAGCTTGGAGGAGGCACGGGGTTTAAGGGGAAGGAGTGGGGACAGTCCCCCAAAGCTCCCTATTCAGTGCACGGGCGGTGTGCAGAGATCCTGTCACCTCTCCTTTCCTGTGGGGAAAGCACTGGCTAAGTCCGCGAGTCCTCCTGAGCGCCAGAGTAAAAGGCCAAGCGATGCCTACCCAGGAGATGTTAGTGTGCATAGAGTGCCATCCTAGGAAACGCACGCTGCTGCACTTTTGTGGCTCTGTCCGCTTAGTTCGGCCTGGCAGGGTGAACCCAGGACGCGAACATGGAGCCGAGGAAAGCAAGGCCCAAGAGGCACCAGCTCTCCCGCAGCTCTTCTTCCCTGACGCGACTGAAGCCTTGCTGAGGAAGCGGCGGCGAAGTGCTGTTCGCTCCAAGGCAAAGCCTCTGCGAAAGCACAGCATTCGCTGAGAAATGATCGGCGGGCTGCTGCTGCTTGCCTGAGCCCAGTCTCCCAGTGGGAGAAATCGCGGTGGGAGAAACCCGCATACAGTGAAAGCCTCTTTGCCTGGGCATCTCCCCTGGGAAAGCACAGCATTCTTTGGGAAATCAGAGTTGGGTTCGGGATGCTGCTGCTGCTTGCCTGAGCTAGTCTCCGCAGCACGGTGGAAGATACCCGCATGGAGAGAAATACCCTTTGCCCTAGCATCCCCTCTGCCTGAGAGAGAAGCATGGTCGCACAGGTCTATCACCGCGCTCACCAGGAGCAAGTGTGGGGAAGGCGCAGCACGCCGCCGCTTGGGATGAGAAGGAGCCCTTGGCCTTGGGGTCGGGAAATGCTCCGGAAGCAGAATAGCCTGCCATTGCACAAACAGCAGGCCAGTGGCAAGACAAGTGTCACCCGCTCCCTGTGCGGAGAGATCGAAGCCTGGCTGCTATGGAGACACGAGGGGACGACTAGGGCAGGGGCACGGGCTCCACTCTGAGGAAGGAGTCTGGGCAGATGGCAGGCCTGTCCTGTGCCTCTGGTCCCAAGGGGAGAACATCTCCTAGGCCACCTGTCCCAAGGGCAGTCGGGCTTGCCCCCAGGTGCCATACCCGGAACTCGCAGAAACAACCCCATGGAGAAACGGGCAGTCAGATGCCGTCTTCCACCAAGATGTGGCAGTGTTGTGGGTGGCAGGGGGTGTGCCTGGTAAGGAGTGGAGACAGTCCCCCACAGTTCCCCATCCCAGAGCACGGGCCCTGTGCAGGGATCCTGTCGCCTCCTCTCTCCTGTGGTGAAGGCACTGGCCTAGACCCTGAGTCTGCCTGAGAGTCGGAGGAAAAGGCAAAGCCTTACCTACGCCAGGAGTTGGTAATGGGCAAAGAGTACCATGCTAGGCCACGCACGCTGCTGCAGGGTTGTGACTGTGTCTGCTTAGTTTGGCTTAGCAAGGTGAACCCCGGGCGCGAACTGGGAGCCCGGGAATACAAGGCCCAAGAGGCACCAGCTCTCCTGCGGCTCTTCATCCCTGCCGCGACATAGCGAACGACGAAAGTCTTGCTGAGGAAGCAGCAGCGAAGTGCGGTTCGCGCCAAGCTGGCAACCTCTGCGAAAGCATAGCATTCGCTGGGAAATCAGAGATTGTTCTGTGGGCTGCTTTTGCTACTTGCCTTAGCCTAGTATTCGCAGCACGATGGGAGAAACCCGCATAGAGCGAAAGCCTCTTTGCCGGGGCATCCCCTATGGGAAAGCACAGCATCCTTGGGAAATCAGAGACTGTTCTGTGGGATGCTGCCTGCTGCTTGCCAGAGCTGGTCTCCACAGCACGGTGTAATAAACCCGCATGGAGCGAAATCCTCTTTGCCTGGGCATCCCCTCTGGGAGAGCACAGCATTCTATTGGAAATCAGAGTCGGGTCTGTGGGATGCTGCCTGCTGCTTGCCGGAGCTAGTTTCCACAGCATGGTGTAATAAACCCGCATGGAGCGAAATCCTCTTTGCCTGGGCATCCCCTCTGCCTGAGAGAGAAGCGCGGTGGCGCCTGTGGAAAGAGCCTTAAGGAAAAAGACACCTCCGTCACTGCAGAGCGACGGAAGCCTGGCTGCTAAGGAGACACGAGGGGAAGATTAGGGCAGGGGAATGGGCTCCACTCTGAGGAAGGAGTCTGGGCAGAAAGCATGCCTGTCCTGTACCTATGGTCCCAAGGGGACCGCATCACCTTGGCCACCTGTCCCGTCGGCAGTCGGGCTTGCTCCCATGTGCCATACCCGGAACTCGCAGAAACAACCCCACGAGAAACGGGCAGTCGGATGCCGTCTTCCAACAAGATGGAGTGGAGACAGTCCCCCACAGTTACCCATCCAGAGCACGGGCCGTGTGCAGGGATCCTGTCGCCTCCTGTCTCCTGTGGTGAAGGCACTGGCCTAGACCCCGAGTCTGCCTGAGCGCTGGAGCAAAAGGCAAAGCCTTACCTACGCCAAGAGATGGTAATAAACATAGAGTGCCATGCTAGGCCATGCACGCTGCTGCAGGGTTCTGACTGTGTCTGCTTTGTTCGGCATAGCAAGGTGAACCCCGGGCGCGAAATAGGAGCACGGGAATGCAAGGCACAAGAGGCACCAGCTCTCCCGCGGCTCTTCATCCCTGCCGCGACAGAGCGAACGACCAAAGCCTTGCTGAGGAAGCAGCAGCGAAGTGCGGTTCGCACCAAGCTGAAAACTTCTGCAAAAGCATAGCAGTCGCTGGGAAATCAGAGTTGGTTCTGTGGGCTGTTTTTTTGCTTGCCTTAGGCTAGTGTTCGCAGCACGATGGGAGAAACCCGCATAGAGCGAAGGCCTCATTGCCGGGGCATCCCCTCTGGGAAAGCACAGCATTCTATTGGAAATCAGAGTCGGGTCTGTGGGATGCTGCCTGCTGCTTGCCGGAGCTAGTTTCCACAGCATGGTGTAATAAACCCGCATGGAGCGAAATCCTCTTTGCCTGGGCATCCCCTCTGCCTGAGAGAGAGGCGCGGTGGCGCCTGTGGAAAGAGCCTTAAGGAAAGGGACACGTCTGTCACGGCAGAGCGAGGAAAGCCTGGCTGCTAAGGAGACACGAGGGGAAGATTAGGGCAGGGGAAAGGGCTCCACTCTGAGGAAGGAGTCTGGGCAGAAAGCATGCCTGTCCTGAGCCTTTGGGCTCAAGGAGACAGCAGGTCCTTGGCCACCTATCCGTGGTGGAGACATGGGCTTGCCACCAGGCGCCTACCCTGAACTCGAGAAACAACTCCCAGAAAGAACTGGCCATCAGATGCCGGCTTCCTCCAGGATGTGGAAGCTTGGAGGAGGCACGGGGTTTAAGGGGTAGGAGTGGGGACAGTCCCCCAAAGCTCCCTATTCAGTGCACGGACGGTGTGCAGGGATCCTGTCACCTCTCCTTTCCTGTGGGGAAAGCACTGCTAAGTCCGCGAGTCCTCCTGAGCGCCAGAGTAAAAGGCCAAGCGATGCCTTCCCGGGAGATGTTTGTGTGCATAGAGTGCCATCCTAGGCTACGCACGCTACTGCACTTTTGTGGCTCTGTCTGCTTAGTTCGGCCTGGCAGGGTGAACCCAGGACGTGAACATGGAGCCCGGGAAAGGAAGACAGAAGAGGTACCAGCTCTACCACAGCTCTTCTTCCCTGACGAAACGGAAGCCTTGCTGAGGAAGCAGCGGCGAAGTGCTGTTCGCTCCAAGGCAAAGCCTCTGCGAATGCACAGCATTCGCTGAGAAATGTTTGGCGGGCTTCTGCTGCTTGCCTGAGCTCAGTCTCCCAGTGGGAGAAATGGCAGTGGGAGAAACCCGCATAGAGCGAAAGCCTCTTTGCCGTAGCAGTCCCTCTGGGAAAGCACAGCATTCTTTGGGAAATCAGAGTCGGGTCTGTGGGATGCGGCCTGCTGCTTGCCAGAGCTGGTCTCCACAGCACGGTGTAATAAACCCGCATGGAGCGAAATCCTCTTTGCCTGGGCATCCCCTCTGCCTGAGAGAGAAGCGCGGTGGCGCCTGTGGAAAGAGCCTTAAGGTAAGGGACACGTCTGTCACGGCAGAGCGACGGAAGCCTGGCTGTTAAGGAGACACGAGGGGAAGATTAAGGCAGCGGAAAGGGCTCCACTCTGTTGAAGGATCTGGGCAGAAGGCAGGCCTGTCCTTTCCCTTGGTCCCAAGGGGACCGCATCACCTTGGCCACCTGTCCCGTCGGCAGTCGGGCTTGCTCCCAGGTGCCATACCCGGAATTCGCAGAAACAACCCCATGGAGAAACGGGAAGTCAGATGCCGTCTTCCAACAAGATGTGGCAGTGTTGTGGGTGGCAGGGTTTGTGCCTGGTAAGAAGTGGAGACAGTGCCCCACAGTTCCCCATCCCAGTGCACGGGCCATGTGCAGGGATCCTGTCGCCTCCTGTCTCCTGTGGTGAAGGCACTGGCCTAGACCCCGAGTCTGCCTGAGCGCCGGAGCAAAAGGCAAAGCCTTACCTACGCCAAGAGATGGGAATAGGCATAGAGTGCCATGCTAGGTCACGCACGCTGCTGCAGGGTTGTGACTGTGTCTGCTTTGTTCGGCATAGCAAGGTGAACCCCGGGCGCGAAATAGGAGCCCGGGAATGCAAGGCCCAAGAGGCACCAGCTCTCCCGCGGCTCTTCATCCCTGCCGCGACAGAGCGAACGACCAAAGCCTTGCTGAGGAAGCAGCAGCGAAGTGCGGTTCGCACCAAGCTGAAAACTTCTGCAAAAGCATAGCAGTCGCTGGGAAATCAGAGTTGGTTCTGTGGGCTGCTTTTGTTGCTTGCCTTAGGCTATTGTTCGCAGCACGATGGGAGAAACCCGCATAGAGAGAAAGCCTCATTGCCCGGGCATACCCTCTGGGAGAGCACAGCATTCTATTGGAAATCAGAGTCGAGTCTGTGGGATGCTGCCTGCTGCTTGCCGGAGCTAGTCTCCACAGCACGGTGTAATAAACCCGCATGGAGCGAAATCCTCTTTGCCTGGGCATCCCCTCTGGGAGAGCACAGCATTCTATTGGAAATCAGAGTCGGGTCTGTGGGATGCTGCCTGCTGCTTGCCGGAGCTAGTTTCCACAGCATGGTGTAATAAACCCGCATGGAGCGAAATCCTCTTTGCCTGGGCATCCCCTCTGCCTGAGAGAGAAGCGCGGTGGCGCCTGTGGAAAGAGCCTTAAGGAAAGGGACACTTCTGTCACGGCAGAGCGAGGAAAGATGGCTGCTAAGGAGACACGAGGGGAAGATTAGGGCAGGGGAAAGGGCTCCACTCTGAGGAAGGAGTCTGGGCAGAAAGCATGCCTGTCCTGAGCCTTTGGGCTCTAGGACACAGCAGCTCCTTGGCCACATGTCCGTGTTGGAGACATGGGCTTGCCAAAATGCGCCTACCCTGAACTCGAGAAACAACTCCCAGAAAGAAGTGGCCATCAAGTACCTGCTTCCTCCAGGATGTGGAAGCTTGGAGGAGGCACGGGGTTTAAGGGGAAGGAGTGGGGACAGTCCCCCAAAGCTCCCTATTCAGTGCACGGGCGGTGTGCAGAGATCCTGTCACCTCTCCTTTCCTGTGGGGAAAGCACTGGCTAAGTCCGCGAGTCCTCCTGAGCGCCAGAGTAAAAGGCCAAGCGATGCCTACCCAGGAGATGTTAGTGTGCATAGAGTGCCATCCTAGGAAACGCACGCTGCTGCACTTTTGTGGCTCTGTCCGCTTAGTTCGGCCTGGCAGGGTGAACCCAGGACGCGAACATGGAGCCGGGGAAAGCAAGGCCCAAGAGGCACCAGCTCTCCCGCAGCTCTTCTTCCCTGACGCGACTGAAGCCTTGCTGAGGAAGCGGCGGCGAAGTGCTGTTCGCTCCAAGGCAAAGCCTCTGCGAAAGCACAGCATTCGCTGAGAAATGATCGGCGGGCTGCTGCTGCTTGCCTGAGCCCAGTCTCCCAGTGGGAGAAATCGCGGTGGGAGAAACCCGCATACAGTGAAAGCCTCTTTGCCTGGGCATCTCCCCTGGGAAAGCACAGCATTCTTTGGGAAATCAGAGTTGGGTTCGGGATGCTGCTGCTGCTTGCCTGAGCTAGTCTCCGCAGCACGGTGGAAGATACCCGCATGGAGAGAAATACCCTTTGCCCTAGCATCCCCTCTGCCTGAGAGAGAAGCATGGTCGCACAGGTCTATCACCGCGCTCACCAGGAGCAAGTGTGGGGAAGGCGCAGCACGCCGCCGCTTGGGATGAGAAGGAGCCCTTGGCCTTGGGGTCGGGAAATGCTCCGGAAGCAGAATAGCCTGCCATTGCACAAACAGCAGGCCAGTGGCAAGACAAGTGTCACCCACTCCCTGTGCGGAGAGATCGAAGCCTGGCTGCTATGGAGACACGAGGGGACGACTAGGGCAGGGGCACGGGCTCCACTCTGAGGAAGGAGTCTGGGCAGATGGCAGGCCTGTCCTGTGCCTCTGGTCCCAAGGGGAGAACATCTCCTAGGCCACCTGTCCCAAGGGCAGTCGGGCTTGCCCCCAGGTGCCATACCCGGAACTCGCAGAAACAACCCCATGGAGAAACGGGCAGTCAGATGCCGTCTTCCACCAAGATGTGGCAGTGTTGTGGGTGGCAGGGGGTGTGCCTGGTAAGGAGTGGAGACAGTCCCCCACAGTTCCCCATCCCAGAGCACGGGCCCTGTGCAGGGATCCTGTCGCCTCCTCTCTCCTGTGGTGAAGGCACTGGCCTAGACCCTGAGTCTGCCTGAGAGTCGGAGGAAAAGGCAAAGCCTTACCTACGCCAGGAGTTGGTAATGGGCAAAGAGTACCATGCTAGGCCACGCACGCTGCTGCAGGGTTGTGACTGTGTCTGCTTAGTTTGGCTTAGCAAGGTGAACCCCGGGCGCGAACTGGGAGCCCGGGAATACAAGGCCCAAGAGGCACCAGCTCTCCTGCGGCTCTTCATCCCTGCCGCGACATAGCGAACGACGAAAGTCTTGCTGAGGAAGCAGCAGCGAAGTGCGGTTCGCGCCAAGCTGGCAACCTCTGCGAAAG
This sequence comes from Mustela nivalis, assembly GCF_964662115.1. Lineage (NCBI taxonomy): Eukaryota > Metazoa > Chordata > Mammalia > Carnivora > Mustelidae > Mustela > Mustela nivalis. The sequence continues at coordinate 333,515 of NW_028135931.1, forward strand.
CATAGCATTCGCTGGGAAATCAGAGATTGTTCTGTGGGCTGCTTTTGCTACTTGCCTTAGCCTAGTATTCGCAGCACGATGGGAGAAACCCGCATAGAGCGAAAGCCTCTTTGCCGGGGCATCCCCTATGGGAAAGCACAGCATCCTTGGGAAATCAGAGACTGTTCTGTGGGATGCTGCCTGCTGCTTGCCAGAGCTGGTCTCCACAGCACGGTGTAATAAACCCGCATGGAAAGAAATCCTCTTTGCCTGGGCATCCCCTCTGGGAGAGCACAGCATTCTATTGGAAATCAGAGTCGGGTCTGTGGGATGCTGCCTGCTGCTTGCCGGAGCTAGTTTCCACAGCATGGTGTAATAAACCCGCATGGAGCGAAATCCTCTTTGCCTGGGCATCCCCTCTGCCTGAGAGAGAAGCGCGGTGGCGCCTGTGGAAAGAGCCTTAAGGAAAAAGACACCTCCGTCACTGCAGAGCGACGGAAGCCTGGCTGCTAAGGAGACACGAGGGGAAGATTAGGGCAGGGGAATGGGCTCCACTCTGAGGAAGGAGTCTGGGCAGAAAGCATGCCTGTCCTGTACCTATGGTCCCAAGGGGACCGCATCACCTTGGCCACCTGTCCCGTCGGCAGTCGGGCTTGCTCCCATGTGCCATACCCGGAACTCGCAGAAACAACCCCACGAGAAACGGGCAGTCGGATGCCGTCTTCCAACAAGATGGAGTGGAGACAGTCCCCCACAGTTACCCATCCAGAGCACGGGCCGTGTGCAGGGATCCTGTCGCCTCCTGTCTCCTGTGGTGAAGGCACTGGCCTAGACCCCGAGTCTGCCTGAGCGCTGGAGCAAAAGGCAAAGCCTTACCTACGCCAAGAGATGGTAATAAACATAGAGTGCCATGCTAGGCCATGCACGCTGCTACAGGGTTCTGACTGTGTCTGCTTTGTTCGGCATAGCAAGGTGAACCCCGGGCGCGAAATAGGAGCACGGGAATGCAAGGCACAAGAGGCACCAGCTCTCCCGCGGCTCTTCATCCCTGCCGCGACAGAGCGAACGACCAAAGCCTTGCTGAGGAAGCAGCAGCGAAGTGCGGTTCGCACCAAGCTGAAAACTTCTGCAAAAGCATAGCAGTCGCTGGGAAATCAGAGTTGGTTCTGTGGGCTGTTTTTTTGCTTGCCTTAGGCTAGTGTTCGCAGCACGATGGGAGAAACCCGCATAGAGCGAAGGCCTCATTGCCGGGGCATCCCCTCTGGGAAAGCACAGCATTCTATTGGAAATCAGAGTCGGGTCTGTGGGATGCTGCCTGCTGCTTGCCGGAGCTAGTTTCCACAGCATGGTGTAATAAACCCGCATGGAGCGAAATCCTCTTTGCCTGGGCATCCCCTCTGCCTGAGAGAGAGGCGCGGTGGCGCCTGTGGAAAGAGCCTTAAGGAAAGGGACACGTCTGTCACGGCAGAGCGAGGAAAGCCTGGCTGCTAAGGAGACACGAGGGGAAGATTAGGGCAGGGGAAAGGGCTCCACTCTGAGGAAGGAGTCTGGGCAGAAAGCATGCCTGTCCTGAGCCTTTGGGCTCAAGGAGACAGCAGGTCCTTGGCCACCTATCCGTGGTGGAGACATGGGCTTGCCACCAGGCGCCTACCCTGAACTCGAGAAACAACTCCCAGAAAGAACTGGCCATCAGATGCCGGCTTCCTCCAGGATGTGGAAGCTTGGAGGAGGCACGGGGTTTAAGGGGTAGGAGTGGGGACAGTCCCCCAAAGCTCCCTATTCAGTGCACGGACGGTGTGCAGGGATCCTGTCACCTCTCCTTTCCTGTGGGGAAAGCACTGCTAAGTCCGCGAGTCCTCCTGAGCGCCAGAGTAAAAGGCCAAGCGATGCCTTCCCGGGAGATGTTTGTGTGCATAGAGTGCCATCCTAGGCTACGCACGCTACTGCACTTTTGTGGCTCTGTCTGCTTAGTTCGGCCTGGCAGGGTGAACCCAGGACGTGAACATGGAGCCCGGGAAAGGAAGACAGAAGAGGTACCAGCTCTACCACAGCTCTTCTTCCCTGACGAATCGGAAGCCTTGCTGAGGAAGCAGCGGCGAAGTGCTGTTCGCTCCAAGGCAAAGCCTCTGCGAATGCACAGCATTCGCTGAGAAATGTTTGGCGGGCTTCTGCTGCTTGCCTGAGCTCAGTCTCCCAGTGGGAGAAATGGCAGTGGGAGAAACCCGCATAGAGCGAAAGCCTCTTTGCCGTAGCAGTCCCTCTGGGAAAGCACAGCATTCTTTGGGAAATCAGAGTCGGGTCTGTGGGATGCGGCCTGCTGCTTGCCAGAGCTGGTCTCCACAGCACGGTGTAATAAACCCGCATGGAGCGAAATCCTCTTTGCCTGGGCATCCCCTCTGCCTGAGAGAGAAGCGCGGTGGCGCCTGTGGAAAGAGCCTTAAGGTAAGGGACACGTCTGTCACGGCAGAGCGACGGAATCCTGGCTGTTAAGGAGACACGAGGGGAAGATTAAGGCAGCGGAAAGGGCTCCACTCTGTTGAAGGATCTGGGCAGAAGGCAGGCCTGTCCTTTCCCTTGGTCCCAAGGGGACCGCATCACCTTGGCCACCTGTCCCGTCGGCAGTCGGGCTTGCTCCCAGGTGCCATACCCGGAATTCGCAGAAACAACCCCATGGAGAAACGGGAAGTCAGATGCCGTCTTCCAACAAGATGTGGCAGTGTTGTGGGTGGCAGGGTTTGTGCCTGGTAAGAAGTGGAGACAGTGCCCCACAGTTCCCCATCCCAGTGCACGGGCCATGTGCAGGGATCCTGTCGCCTCCTGTCTCCTGTGGTGAAGGCACTGGCCTAGACCCCGAGTCTGCCTGAGCGCCGGAGCAAAAGGCAAAGCCTTACCTACGCCAAGAGATGGGAATAGGCATAGAGTGCCATGCTAGGTCACGCACGCTGCTGCAGGGTTGTGACTGTGTCTGCTTTGTTCGGCATAGCAAGGTGAACCCCGGGCGCGAAATAGGAGCCCGGGAATGCAAGGCCCAAGAGGCACCAGCTCTCCCGCGGCTCTTCATCCCTGCCGCGACAGAGCGAACGACCAAAGCCTTGCTGAGGAAGCAGCAGCGAAGTGCGGTTCGCACCAAGCTGAAAACTTCTGCAAAAGCATAGCAGTCGCTGGGAAATCAGAGTTGGTTCTGTGGGCTGCTTTTGTTGCTTGCCTTAGGCTATTGTTCGCAGCACGATGGGAGAAACCCGCATAGAGAGAAAGCCTCATTGCCCGGGCATACCCTCTGGGAGAGCACAGCATTCTATTGGAAATCAGAGTCGAGTCTGTGGGATGCTGCCTGCTGCTTGCCGGAGCTAGTCTCCACAGCACAGTGTAATAAACCCGCATGGAAAGAAATCCTCTTTGCCTTGGCATCCCCTCTGGGAGAGCACAGCATTCTATTGGAAATCAGAGTTGGGTCTGTGGGATGCTGCCTGCTGCTTGCCGGAGCTAGTTTCCACAGCATGGTGTAATAAACCCGCATGGAGCGAAATCCTCTTTGCCTGGGCATCCCCTCTGCCTGAGAGAGAAGCGCGGTGGCGCCTGTGGAAAGAGCCTTAAGGAAAGGGACACTTCTGTCACGGCAGAGCGAGGAAAGATGGCTGCTAAGGAGACACGAGGGGAAGATTAGGGCAGGGGAAAGGGCTCCACTCTGAGGAAGGAGTCTGGGCAGAAAGCATGCCTGTCCTGAGCCTTTGGGCTCTAGGACACAGCAGCTCCTTGGCCACATGTCCGTGTTGGAGACATGGGCTTGCCAAAATGCGCCTACCCTGAACTCGAGAAACAACTCCCAGAAAGAAGTGGCCATCAAGTACCTGCTTCCTCCAGGATGTGGAAGCTTGGAGGAGGCACGGGGTTTAAGGGGAAGGAGTGGGGACAGTCCCCCAAAGCTCCCTATTCAGTGCACGGGCGGTGTGCAGAGATCCTGTCACCTCTCCTTTCCTGTGGGGAAAGCACTGGCTAAGTCCGCGAGTCCTCCTGAGCGCCAGAGTAAAAGGCCAAGCGATGCCTACCCAGGAGATGTTAGTGTGCATAGAGTGCCATCCTAGGAAACGCACGCTGCTGCACTTTTGTGGCTCTGTCCGCTTAGTTCGGCCTGGCAGGGTGAACCCAGGACGCGAACATGGAGCCGGGGAAAGCAAGGCCCAAGAGGCACCAGCTCTCCCGCAGCTCTTCTTCCCTGACGCGACTGAAGCCTTGCTGAGGAAGCGGCGGCGAAGTGCTGTTCGCTCCAAGGCAAAGCCTCTGCGAAAGCACAGCATTCGCTGAGAAATGATCGGCGGGCTGCTGCTGCTTGCCTGAGCCCAGTCTCCCAGTGGGAGAAATCGCGGTGGGAGAAACCCGCATACAGTGAAAGCCTCTTTGCCTGGGCATCTCCCCTGGGAAAGCACAGCATTCTTTGGGAAATCAGAGTTGGGTTCGGGATGCTGCTGCTGCTTGCCTGAGCTAGTCTCCGCAGCACGGTGGAAGATACCCGCATGGAGAGAAATACCCTTTGCCCTAGCATCCCCTCTGCCTGAGAGAGAAGCATGGTCGCACAGGTCTATCACCGCGCTCACCAGGAGCAAGTGTGGGGAAGGCGCAGCACGCCGCCGCTTGGGATGAGAAGGAGCCCTTGGCCTTGGGGTCGGGAAATGCTCCGGAAGCAGAATAGCCTGCCATTGCACAAACAGCAGGCCAGTGGCAAGACAAGTGTCACCCACTCCCTGTGCGGAGAGATCGAAGCCTGGCTGCTATGGAGACACGAGGGGACGACTAGGGCAGGGGCACGGGCTCCACTCTGAGGAAGGAGTCTGGGCAGATGGCAGGCCTGTCCTGTGCCTCTGGTCCCAAGGGGAGAACATCTCCTAGGCCACCTGTCCCAAGGGCAGTCGGGCTTGCCCCCAGGTGCCATACCCGGAACTCGCAGAAACAACCCCATGGAGAAACGGGCAGTCAGATGCCGTCTTCCACCAAGATGTGGCAGTGTTGTGGGTGGCAGGGGGTGTGCCTGGTAAGGAGTGGAGACAGTCCCCCACAGTTCCCCATCCCAGAGCACGGGCCCTGTGCAGGGATCCTGTCGCCTCCTCTCTCCTGTGGTGAAGGCACTGGCCTAGACCCTGAGTCTGCCTGAGAGTCGGAGGAAAAGGCAAAGCCTTACCTACGCCAGGAGTTGGTAATGGGCAAAGAGTACCATGCTAGGCCACGCACGCTGCTGCAGGGTTGTGACTGTGTCTGCTTAGTTTGGCTTAGCAAGGTGAACCCCGGGCGCGAACTGGGAGCCCGGGAATACAAGGCCCAAGAGGCACCAGCTCTCCTGCGGCTCTTCATCCCTGCCGCGACATAGCGAACGACGAAAGTCTTGCTGAGGAAGCAGCAGCGAAGTGCGGTTCGCGCCAAGCTGGCAACCTCTGCGAAAGCATAGCATTCGCTGGGAAATCAGAGATTGTTCTGTGGGCTGCTTTTGCTACTTGCCTTAGCCTAGTATTCGCAGCACGATGGGAGAAACCCGCATAGAGCGAAAGCCTCTTTGCCGGGGCATCCCCTATGGGAAAGCACAGCATCCTTGGGAAATCAGAGACTGTTCTGTGGGATGCTGCCTGCTGCTTGCCAGAGCTGGTCTCCACAGCACGGTGTAATAAACCCGCATGGAAAGAAATCCTCTTTGCCTGGGCATCCCCTCTGGGAGAGCACAGCATTCTATTGGAAATCAGAGTCGGGTCTGTGGGATGCTGCCTGCTGCTTGCCGGAGCTAGTTTCCACAGCATGGTGTAATAAACCCGCATGGAGCGAAATCCTCTTTGCCTGGGCATCCCCTCTGCCTGAGAGAGAAGCGCGGTGGCGCCTGTGGAAAGAGCCTTAAGGAAAAAGACACCTCCGTCACTGCAGAGCGACGGAAGCCTGGCTGCTAAGGAGACACGAGGGGAAGATTAGGGCAGGGGAATGGGCTCCACTCTGAGGAAGGAGTCTGGGCAGAAAGCATGCCTGTCCTGTACCTATGGTCCCAAGGGGACCGCATCACCTTGGCCACCTGTCCCGTCGGCAGTCGGGCTTGCTCCCATGTGCCATACCCGGAACTCGCAGAAACAACCCCACGAGAAACGGGCAGTCGGATGCCGTCTTCCAACAAGATGGAGTGGAGACAGTCCCCCACAGTTACCCATCCAGAGCACGGGCCGTGTGCAGGGATCCTGTCGCCTCCTGTCTCCTGTGGTGAAGGCACTGGCCTAGACCCCGAGTCTGCCTGAGCGCTGGAGCAAAAGGCAAAGCCTTACCTACGCCAAGAGATGGTAATAAACATAGAGTGCCATGCTAGGCCATGCACGCTGCTGCAGGGTTCTGACTGTGTCTGCTTTGTTCGGCATAGCAAGGTGAACCCCGGGCGCGAAATAGGAGCACGGGAATGCAAGGCCCAAGAGGCACCAGCTCTCCCGCGGCTCTTCATCCCTGCCGCGACAGAGCGAACGACCAAAGCCTTGCTGAGGAAGCAGCAGCGAAGTGCGGTTCGCACCAAGCTGAAAACTTCTGCAAAAGCATAGCAGTCGCTGGGAAATCAGAGTTGGTTCTGTGGGCTGTTTTTTTGCTTGCCTTAGGCTAGTGTTCGCAGCACGATGGGAGAAACCCGCATAGAGCGAAGGCCTCATTGCCGGGGCATCCCCTCTGGGAAAGCACAGCATTCTATTGGAAATCAGAGTCGGGTCTGTGGGATGCTGCCTGCTGCTTGCCGGAGCTAGTTTCCACAGCATGGTGTAATAAACCCGCATGGAGCGAAATCCTCTTTGCCTGGGCATCCCCTCTGCCTGAGAGAGAGGCGCGGTGGCGCCTGTGGAAAGAGCCTTAAGGAAAGGGACACGTCTGTCACGGCAGAGCGAGGAAAGCCTGGCTGCTAAGGAGACACGAGGGGAAGATTAGGGCAGGGGAAAGGGCTCCACTCTGAGGAAGGAGTCTGGGCAGAAAGCATGCCTGTCCTGAGCCTTTGGGCTCAAGGAGACAGCAGGTCCTTGGCCACCTATCCGTGGTGGAGATATGGGCTTGCCACCAGGCGCCTACCCTGAACTCGAGAAACAACTCCCAGAAAGAACTGGCCATCAGATGCCGGCTTCCTCCAGGATGTGGAAGCTTGGAGGAGGCACGGGGTTTAAGGGGTAGGAGTGGGGACAGTCCCCCAAAGCTCCCTATTCAGTGCACGGACGGTGTGCAGGGATCCTGTCACCTCTCCTTTCCTGTGGGGAAAGCACTGCTAAGTCCGCGAGTCCTCCTGAGCGCCAGAGTAAAAGGCCAAGCGATGCCTTCCCGGGAGATGTTTGTGTGCATAGAGTGCCATCCTAGGCTACGCACGCTACTGCACTTTTGTGGCTCTGTCTGCTTAGTTCGGCCTGGCAGGGTGAACCCAGGACGTGAACATGGAGCCCGGGAAAGGAAGACAGAAGAGGTACCAGCTCTACCACAGCTCTTCTTCCCTGACGAAACGGAAGCCTTGCTGAGGAAGCAGCGGCGAAGTGCTGTTCGCTCCAAGGCAAAGCCTCTGCGAATGCACAGCATTCGCTGAGAAATGTTTGGCGGGCTTCTGCTGCTTGCCTGAGCTCAGTCTCCCAGTGGGAGAAATGGCAGTGGGAGAAACCCGCATAGAGCGAAAGCCTCTTTGCCGTAGCAGTCCCTCTGGGAAAGCACAGCATTCTTTGGGAAATCAGAGTCGGGTCTGTGGGATGCGGCCTGCTGCTTGCCAGAGCTGGTCTCCACAGCACGGTGTAATAAACCCGCATGGAGCGAAATCCTCTTTGCCTGGGCATCCCCTCTGCCTGAGAGAGAAGCGCGGTGGCGCCTGTGGAAAGAGCCTTAAGGTAAGGGACACGTCTGTCACGGCAGAGCGACGGAATCCTGGCTGTTAAGGAGACACGAGGGGAAGATTAAGGCAGCGGAAAGGGCTCCACTCTGTTGAAGGATCTGGGCAGAAGGCAGGCCTGTCCTTTCCCTTGGTCCCAAGGGGACCGCATCACCTTGGCCACCTGTCCCGTCGGCAGTCGGGCTTGCTCCCAGGTGCCATACCCGGAATTCGCAGAAACAACCCCATGGAGAAACGGGAAGTCAGATGCCGTCTTCCAACAAGATGTGGCAGTGTTGTGGGTGGCAGGGTTTGTGCCTGGTAAGAAGTGGAGACAGTGCCCCACAGTTCCCCATCCCAGTGCACGGGCCATGTGCAGGGATCCTGTCGCCTCCTGTCTCCTGTGGTGAAGGCACTGGCCTAGACCCCGAGTCTGCCTGAGCGCCGGAGCAAAAGGCAAAGCCTTACCTACGCCAAGAGATGGGAATAGGCATAGAGTGCCATGCTAGGTCACGCACGCTGCTGCAGGGTTGTGACTGTGTCTGCTTTGTTCGGCATAGCAAGGTGAACCCCGGGCGCGAAATAGGAGCCCGGGAATGCAAGGCCCAAGAGGCACCAGCTCTCCCGCGGCTCTTCATCCCTGCCGCGACAGAGCGAACGACCAAAGCCTTGCTGAGGAAGCAGCAGCGAAGTGCGGTTCGCACCAAGCTGAAAACTTCTGCAAAAGCATAGCAGTCGCTGGGAAATCAGAGTTGGTTCTGTGGGCTGCTTTTGTTGCTTGCCTTAGGCTATTGTTCGCAGCACGATGGGAGAAACCCGCATAGAGAGAAAGCCTCATTGCCCGGGCATACCCTCTGGGAGAGCACAGCATTCTATTGGAAATCAGAGTCGAGTCTGTGGGATGCTGCCTGCTGCTTGCCGGAGCTAGTCTCCACAGCACAGTGTAATAAACCCGCATGGAAAGAAATCCTCTTTGCCTTGGCATCCCCTCTGGGAGAGCACAGCATTCTATTGGAAATCAGAGTTGGGTCTGTGGGATGCTGCCTGCTGCTTGCCGGAGCTAGTTTCCACAGCATGGTGTAATAAACCCGCATGGAGCGAAATCCTCTTTGCCTGGGCATCCCCTCTGCCTGAGAGAGAAGCGCGGTGGCGCCTGTGGAAAGAACCTTAAGGAAAGGGACACTTCTGTCACGGCAGAGCGAGGAAAGATGGCTGCTAAGGAGACACGAGGGGAAGATTAGGGCAGGGGAAAGGGCTCCACTCTGAGGAAGGAGTCTGGGCAGAAAGCATGCCTGTCCTGAGCCTTTGGGCTCTAGGACACAGCAGCTCCTTGGCCACATGTCCGTGTTGGAGACATGGGCTTGCCAAAATGCGCCTACCCTGAACTCGAGAAACAACTCCCAGAAAGAAGTGGCCATCAAGTACCTGCTTCCTCCAGGATGTGGAAGCTTGGAGGAGGCACGGGGTTTAAGGGGAAGGAGTGGGGACAGTCCCCCAAAGCTCCCTATTCAGTGCACGGGCGGTGTGCAGAGATCCTGTCACCTCTCCTTTCCTGTGGGGAAAGCACTGGCTAAGTCCGCGAGTCCTCCTGAGCGCCAGAGTAAAAGGCCAAGCGATGCCTACCCAGGAGATGTTAGTGTGCATAGAGTGCCATCCTAGGAAACGCACGCTGCTGCACTTTTGTGGCTCTGTCCGCTTAGTTCGGCCTGGCAGGGTGAACCCAGGACGCGAACATGGAGCCGAGGAAAGCAAGGCCCAAGAGGCACCAGCTCTCCCGCAGCTCTTCTTCCCTGACGCGACTGAAGCCTTACTGAGGAAGCGGCGGCGAAGTGCTGTTCGCTCCAAGGCAAAGCCTCTGCGAAAGCACAGCATTCGCTGAGAAATGATCGGCGGGCTGCTGCTGCTTGCCTGAGCCCAGTCTCCCAGTGGGAGAAATCGCGGTGGGAGAAACCCGCATACAGTGAAAGCCTCTTTGCCTGGGCATCTCCCCTGGGAAAGCACAGCATTCTTTGGGAAATCAGAGTTGGGTTCGGGATGCTGCTGCTGCTTGCCTGAGCTAGTCTCCGCAGCACGGTGGAAGATACCCGCATGGAGAGAAATACCCTTTGCCCTAGCATCCCCTCTGCCTGAGAGAGAAGCATGGTCGCACAGGTCTATCACCGCGCTCACCAGGAGCAAGTGTGGGGAAGGCGCAGCACGCCGCCGCTTGGGATGAGAAGGAGCCCTTGGCCTTGGGGTCGGGAAATGCTCCGGAAGCAGAATAGCCTGCCATTGCACAAACAGCAGGCCAGTGGCAAGACAAGTGTCACCCACTCCCTGTGCGGAGAGATCGAAGCCTGGCTGCTATGGAGACACGAGGGGACGACTAGGGCAGGGGCACGGGCTCCACTCTGAGGAAGGAGTCTGGGCAGATGGCAGGCCTGTCCTGTGCCTCTGGTCCCAAGGGGAGAACATCTCCTAGGCCACCTGTCCCAAGGGCAGTCGGGCTTGCCCCCAGGTGCCATACCCGGAACTCGCAGAAACAACCCCATGGAGAAACGGGCAGTCAGATGCCGTCTTCCACCAAGATGTGGCAGTGTTGTGGGTGGCAGGGGGTGTGCCTGGTAAGGAGTGGAGACAGTCCCCCACAGTTCCCCATCCCAGAGCACGGGCCCTGTGCAGGGATCCTGTCGCCTCCTCTCTCCTGTGGTGAAGGCACTGGCCTAGACCCTGAGTCTGCCTGAGAGTCGGAGGAAAAGGCAAAGCCTTACCTACGCCAGGAGTTGGTAATGGGCAAAGAGTACCATGCTAGGCCACGCACGCTGCTGCAGGGTTGTGACTGTGTCTGCTTAGTTTGGCTTAGCAAGGTGAACCCCGGGCGCGAACTGGGAGCCCGGGAATACAAGGCCCAAGAGGCACCAGCTCTCCTGCGGCTCTTCATCCCTGCCGCGACATAGCGAACGACGAAAGTCTTGCTGAGGAAGCAGCAGCGAAGTGCGGTTCGCGCCAAGCTGGCAACCTCTGCGAAAGCATAGCATTCGCTGGGAAATCAGAGATTGTTCTGTGGGCTGCTTTTGCTACTTGCCTTAGCCTAGTATTCGCAGCACGATGGGAGAAACCCGCATAGAGCGAAAGCCTCTTTGCCGGGGCATCCCCTATGGGAAAGCACAGCATCCTTGGGAAATCAGAGACTGTTCTGTGGGATGCTGCCTGCTGCTTGCCAGAGCTGGTCTCCAAAGCACGGTGTAATAAACCCGCATGGAGCGAAATCCTCTTTGCCTGGGCATCCCCTCTGCCTGAGAGAGAAGCGCGGTGGCGCCTGTGGAAAGAGCCTTAAGGAAAAAGACACCTCTGTCACTGCAGAGCGACGGAAGCCTGGCTGCTAAGGAGACACGAGGGGAAGATTAGGGCAGGGGAATGGGCTCCACTCTGAGGAAGGAGTCTGGGCAGAAAGCATGCCTGTCCTGTACCTATGGTCCCAAGGGGACCGCATCACCTTGGCCACCTGTCCCGTCGGCAGTCGGGCTTGCTCCCATGTGCCATACCCGGAACTCGCAGAAACAACCCCACGAGAAACGGGCAGTCGGATGCCGTCTTCCAACAAGATGGAGTGGAGACAGTCCCCCACAGTTACCCATCCAGAGCACGGGCCGTGTGCAGGGATCCTGTCGCCTCCTGTCTCCTGTGGTGAAGGCACTGGCCTAGACCCCGAGTCTGCCTGAGCGCTGGAGCAAAAGGCAAAGCCTTACCTATGCCAAGAGATGGTAATAAACATAGAGTGCCATGCTAGGCCATGCACGCTGCTGCAGGGTTCTGACTGTGTCTGCTTTGTTCGGCATAGCAAGGTGAACCCCGGGCGCGAAATAGGAGCACGGGAATGCAAGGCCCAAGAGGCACCAGCTCTCCCGCGGCTCTTCATCCCTGCCGCGACAGAGCGAACGACCAAGCCTTGCTGAGGAAGCAGCAGCGAAGTGCGGTTCGCACCAAGCTGAAAACTTCTGCAAAAGCATAGCAGTCGCTGGGAAATCAGAGTTGGTTCTGTGGGCTGTTTTTTTGCTTGCCTTAGGCTAGTGTTCGCAGCACGATGGGAGAAACTCGCATAGAGCGAAGGCCTCATTGCCGGGGCATCCCCTCTGGGAAAGCACAGCATTCTATTGGAAATCAGAGTCGGGTCTGTGGGATGCTGCCTGCTGCTTGCCGGAGCTAGTTTCCACAGCATGGTGTAATAAACCCGCATGGAGCGAAATCCTCTTTGCCTGGGCATCCCCTCTGCCTGAGAGAGAGGCGCGGTGGCGCCTGTGGAAAGAGCCTTAAGGAAAGGGACACGTCTGTCACGGCAGAGCGAGGAAAGCCTGGCTGCTAAGGAGACACGAGGGGAAGATTAGGGCAGGGGAAAGGGCTCCACTCTGAGGAAGGAGTCTGGGCAGAAAGCATGCCTGTCCTGAGCCTTTGGGCTCAAGGAGACAGCAGGTCCTTGGCCACCTATCCGTGGTGGAGACATGGGCTTGCCACCAGGCGCCTACCCTGAACTCGAGAAACAACTCCCAGAAAGAACTGGCCATCAGATGCCGGCTTCCTCCAGGATGTGGAAGCTTGGAGGAGGCACGGGGTTTAAGGGGTAGGAGTGGGGACAGTCCCCCAAAGCTCCCTATTCAGTGCACGGACGGTGTGCAGGGATCCTGTCACCTCTCCTTTCCTGTGGGGAAAGCACTGCTAAGTCCGCGAGTCCTCCTGAGCGCCAGAGTAAAAGGCCAAGCGATGCCTTCCCGGGAGATGTTTGTGTGCATAGAGTGCCATCCTAGGCTACGCACGCTACTGCACTTTTGTGGCTCTGTCTGCTTAGTTCGGCCTGGCAGGGTGAACCCAGGACGTGAACATGGAGCCCGGGAAAGGAAGACAGAAGAGGTACCAGCTCTACCACAGCTCTTCTTCCCTGACGAAACGGAAGCCTTGCTGAGGAAGCAGCGGCGAAGTGCTGTTCGCTCCAAGGCAAAGCCTCTGCGAATGCACAGCATTCGCTGAGAAATGTTTGGCGGGCTTCTGCTGCTTGCCTGAGCTCAGTCTCCCAGTGGGAGAAATGGCAGTGGGAGAAACCCGCATAGAGCGAAAGCCTCTTTGCCGTAGCAGTCCCTCTGGGAAAGCACAGCATTCTTTGGGAAATCAGAGTCGGGTCTGTGGGATGCGGCCTGCTGCTTGCCAGAGCTGGTCTCCACAGCACGGTGTAATAAACCCGCATGGAGCGAAATCCTCTTTGCCTGGGCATTCCCTCTGCCTGAGAGAGAAGCGCGGTGGCGCCTGTGGAAAGAGCCTTAAGGAAAGGGACACGTCTGTCACGGCAGAGCGACGGAAGCCTGGCTGTTAAGGAGACACGAGGGGAAGATTAAGGCAGCGGAAAGGGCTCCACTCTGTTGAAGGATCTGGGCAGAAGGCAGGCCTGTCCTTTCCCTTGGTCCCAAGGGGACCGCATCACCTTGGCCACCTGTCCCGTCGGCAGTCGGGCTTGCTCCCAGGTGCCATACCCGGAATTCGCAGAAACAACCCCATGGAGAAACGGGAAGTCAGATGCCGTCTTCCAACAAGATGTGGCAGTGTTGTGGGTGGCAGGGTTTGTGCCTGGTAAGAAGTGGAGACAGTGCCCCACAGTTCCCCATCCCAGTGCACGGGCCATGTGCAGGGATCCTGTCGCCTCCTGTCTCCTGTGGTGAAGGCACTGGCCTAGACCCCGAGTCTGCCTGAGCGCCGGAGCAAAAGGCAAAGCCTTACCTACGCCAAGAGATGGGAATAGGCATAGAGTGCCATGCTAGGTCACGCACGCTGCTGCAGGGTTGTGACTGTGTCTGCTTTGTTCGGCATAGCAAGGTGAACCCCGGGCGCGAAATAGGAGCCCGGGAATGCAAGGCCCAAGAGGCACCAGCTCTCCCGCGGCTCTTCATCCCTGCCGCGACAGAGCGAACGACCAAAGCCTTGCTGAGGAAGCAGCAGCGAAGTGCGGTTCGCACCAAGCTGAAAACTTCTGCAAAAGCATAGCAGTCGCTGGGAAATCAGAGTTGGTTCTGTGGGCTGCTTTTGTTGCTTGCCTTAGGCTATTGTTCGCAGCACGATGGGAGAAACCCGCATAGAGAGAAAGCCTCATTGCCCGGGCATACCCTCTGGGAGAGCACAGCATTCTATTGGAAATAAGAGTCGGGTCTGTGGGATGCTGCCTGCTGCTTGCCGGAGCTAGTCTCCACAGCACGGTGTAATAAACCCGCATGGAAAGAAATCCTCTTTGCCTGGGCATCCCCTCTGGGAGAGCACAGCATTCTATTGGAAATCAGAGTCGGGTCTGTGGGATGCTGCCTGCTGCTTGCCGGAGCTAGTTTCCACAGCATGGTGTAATAAACCCGCATGGAGCGAAATCCTCTTTGCCTGGGCATCCCCTCTGCCTGAGAGAGAAGCGCGGTGGCGCCTGTGGAAAGAGCCTTAAGGAAAGGGACACTTCTGTCACGGCAGAGCGAGGAAAGATGGCTGCTAAGGAGACACGAGGGGAAGATTAGGGCAGGGGAAAGGGCTCCACTCTGAGGAAGGAGTCTGGGCAGAAAGCATGCCTGTCCTGAGCCTTTGGGCTCTAGGACACAGCAGCTCCTTGGCCACATGTCCGTGTTGGAGACATGGGCTTGCCAAAATGCGCCTACCCTGAACTCGAGAAACAACTCCCAGAAAGAAGTGGCCATCAAGTACCTGCTTCCTCCAGGATGTGGAAGCTTGGAGGAGGCACGGGGTTTAAGGGGAAGGAGTGGGGACAGTCCCCCAAAGCTCCCTATTCAGTGCACGGGCGGTGTGCAGAGATCCTGTCACCTCTCCTTTCCTGTGGGGAAAGCACTGGCTAAGTCCGCGAGTCCTCCTGAGCGCCAGAGTAAAAGGCCAAGCGATGCCTACCCAGGAGATGTTAGTGTGCATAGAGTGCCATCCTAGGAAACGCACGCTGCTGCACTTTTGTGGCTCTGTCCGCTTAGTTCGGCCTGGCAGGGTGAACCCAGGACGCGAACATGGAGCCGAGGAAAGCAAGGCCCAAGAGGCACCAGCTCTCCCGCAGCTCTTCTTCCCTGACGCGACTGAAGCCTTGCTGAGGAAGCGGCGGCGAAGTGCTGTTCGCTCCAAGGCAAAGCCTCTGCGAAAGCACAGCATTCGCTGAGAAATGATCGGCGGGCTGCTGCTGCTTGCCTGAGCCCAGTCTCCCAGTGGGAGAAATCGCGGTGGGAGAAACCCGCATACAGTGAAAGCCTCTTTGCCTGGGCATCTCCCCTGGGAAAGCACAGCATTCTTTGGGAAATCAGAGTTGGGTTCGGGATGCTGCTGCTGCTTGCCTGAGCTAGTCTCTGCAGCACGGTGGAAGATACCCGCATGGAGAGAAATACCCTTTGCCCTAGCATCCCCTCTGCCTGAGAGAGAAGCATGGTCGCACAGGTCTATCACCGCGCTCACCAGGAGCAAGTGTGGGGAAGGCGCAGCACGCCGCCGCTTGGGATGAGAAGGAGCCCTTGGCCTTGGGGTCGGGAAATGCTCCGGAAGCAGAATAGCCTGCCATTGCACAAACAGCAGGCCAGTGGCAAGACAAGTGTCACCCACTCCCTGTGCGGAGAGATCGAAGCCTGGCTGCTATGGAGACACGAGGGGACGACTAGGGCAGGGGCACGGGCTCCACTCTGAGGAAGGAGTCTGGGCAGATGGCAGGCCTGTCCTGTGCCTCTGGTCCCAAGGGGAGAACATCTCCTAGGCCACCTGTCCCAAGGGCAGTCGGGCTTGCCCCCAGGTGCCATACCCGGAACTCGCAGAAACAACCCCATGGAGAAACGGGCAGTCAGATGCCGTCTTCCACCAAGATGTGGCAGTGTTGTGGGTGGCAGGGGGTGTGCCTGGTAAGGAGTGGAGACAGTCCCCCACAGTTCCCCATCCCAGAGCACGGGCCCTGTGCAGGGATCCTGTCGCCTCCTCTCTCCTGTGGTGAAGGCACTGGCCTAGACCCTGAGTCTGCCTGAGAGTCGGAGGAAAAGGCAAAGCCTTACCTACGCCAGGAGTTGGTAATGGGCAAAGAGTACCATGCTAGGCCACGCACGCTGCTGCAGGGTTGTGACTGTGTCTGCTTAGTTTGGCTTAGCAAGGTGAACCCCGGGCGCGAACTGGGAGCCCGGGAATACAAGGCCCAAGAGGCACCAGCTCTCCTGCGGCTCTTCATCCCTGCCGAGACATAGCGAACGACGAAAGTCTTGCTGAGGAAGCAGCAGCGAAGTGCGGTTCGCGCCAAGCTGGCAACCTCTGCGAAAGCATAGCATTCGCTGGGAAATCAGAGATTGTTCTGTGGGCTGCTTTTGCTACTTGCCTTAGCCTAGTATTCGCAGCACGATGGGAGAAACCCGCATAGAGCGAAAGCCTCTTTGCCGGGGCATCCCCTATGGGAAAGCACAGCATCCTTGGGAAATCAGAGACTGTTCTGTGGGATGCTGCCTGCTGCTTGCCAGAGCTGGTCTCCAAAGCACGGTGTAATAAACCCGCATGGAGCGAAATCCTCTTTGCCTGGGCATCCCCTCTGCCTGAGAGAGAAGCGCGGTGGCGCCTGTGGAAAGAGCCTTAAGGAAAAAGACACCTCTGTCACTGCAGAGCGACGGAAGCCTGGCTGCTAAGGAGACACGAGGGGAAGATTAGGGCAGGGGAATGGGCTCCACTCTGAGGAAGGAGTCTGGGCAGAAAGCATGCCTGTCCTGTACCTATGGTCCCAAGGGGACCGCATCACCTTGGCCACCTGTCCCGTCGGCAGTCGGGCTTGCTCCCATGTGCCATACCCGGAACTCGCAGAAACAACCCCACGAGAAACGGGCAGTCGGATGCCGTCTTCCAACAAGATGGAGTGGAGACAGTCCCCCACAGTTACCCATCCAGAGCACGGGCCGTGTGCAGGGATCCTGTCGCCTCCTGTCTCCTGTGGTGAAGGCACTGGCCTAGACCCCGAGTCTGCCTGAGCGCTGGAGCAAAAGGCAAAGCCTTACCTATGCCAAGAGATGGTAATAAACATAGAGTGCCATGCTAGGCCATGCACGCTGCTGCAGGGTTCTGACTGTGTCTGCTTTGTTCGGCATAGCAAGGTGAACCCCGGGCGCGAAATAGGAGCACGGGAATGCAAGGCCCAAGAGGCACCAGCTCTCCCGCGGCTCTTCATCCCTGCCGCGACAGAGCGAACGACCAAGCCTTGCTGAGGAAGCAGCAGCGAAGTGCGGTTCGCACCAAGCTGAAAACTTCTGCAAAAGCATAGCAGTCGCTGGGAAATCAGAGTTGGTTCTGTGGGCTGTTTTTTTGCTTGCCTTAGGCTAGTGTTCGCAGCACGATGGGAGAAACTCGCATAGAGCGAAGGCCTCATTGCCGGGGCATCCCCTCTGGGAAAGCACAGCATTCTATTGGAAATCAGAGTCGGGTCTGTGGGATGCTGCCTGCTGCTTGCCGGAGCTAGTTTCCACAGCATGGTGTAATAAACCCGCATGGAGCGAAATCCTCTTTGCCTGGGCATCCCCTCTGCCTGAGAGAGAGGCGCGGTGGCGCCTGTGGAAAGAGCCTTAAGGAAAGGGACACGTCTGTCACGGCAGAGCGAGGAAAGCCTGGCTGCTAAGGAGACACGAGGGGAAGATTAGGGCAGGGGAAAGGGCTCCACTCTGAGGAAGGAGTCTGGGCAGAAAGCATGCCTGTCCTGAGCCTTTGGGCTCAAGGAGACAGCAGGTCCTTGGCCACCTATCCGTGGTGGAGACATGGGCTTGCCACCAGGCGCCTACCCTGAACTCGAGAAACAACTCCCAGAAAGAACTGGCCATCAGATGCCGGCTTCCTCCAGGATGTGGAAGCTTGGAGGAGGCACGGGGTTTAAGGGGTAGGAGTGGGGACAGTCCCCCAAAGCTCCCTATTCAGTGCACGGACGGTGTGCAGGGATCCTGTCACCTCTCCTTTCCTGTGGGGAAAGCACTGCTAAGTCCGCGAGTCCTCCTGAGCGCCAGAGTAAAAGGCCAAGCGATGCCTTCCCGGGAGATGTTTGTGTGCATAGAGTGCCATCCTAGGCTACGCACGCTACTGCACTTTTGTGGCTCTGTCTGCTTAGTTCGGCCTGGCAGGGTGAACCCAGGACGTGAACATGGAGCCCGGGAAAGGAAGACAGAAGAGGTACCAGCTCTACCACAGCTCTTCTTCCCTGACGAAACGGAAGCCTTGCTGAGGAAGCAGCGGCGAAGTGCTCTTCGCTCCAAGGCAAAGCCTCTGCGAATGCACAGCATTCGCTGAGAAATGTTTGGCGGGCTTCTGCTGCTTGCCTGAGCTCAGTCTCCCAGTGGGAGAAATGGCAGTGGGAGAAACCCGCATAGAGCGAAAGCCTCTTTGCCGTAGCAGTCCCTCTGGGAAAGCACAGCATTCTTTGGGAAATCAGAGTCGGGTCTGTGGGATGCGGCCTGCTGCTTGCCAGAGCTGGTCTCCACAGCACGGTGTAATAAACCCGCATGGAGCGAAATCCTCTTTGCCTGGGCATTCCCTCTGCCTGAGAGAGAAGCGCGGTGGCGCCTGTGGAAAGAGCCTTAAGGAAAGGGACACGTCTGTCACGGCAGAGCGACGGAAGCCTGGCTGTTAAGGAGACACGAGGGGAAGATTAAGGCAGCGGAAAGGGCTCCACTCTGTTGAAGGATCTGGGCAGAAGGCAGGCCTGTCCTTTCCCTTGGTCCCAAGGGGACCGCATCACCTTGGCCACCTGTCCCGTCGGCAGTCGGGCTTGCTCCCAGGTGCCATACCCGGAATTCGCAGAAACAACCCCATGGAGAAACGGGAAGTCAGATGCCGTCTTCCAACAAGATGTGGCAGTGTTGTGGGTGGCAGGGTTTGTGCCTGGTAAGAAGTGGAGACAGTGCCCCACAGTTCCCCATCCCAGTGCACGGGCCATGTGCAGGGATCCTGTCGCCTCCTGTCTCCTGTGGTGAAGGCACTGGCCTAGACCCCGAGTCTGCCTGAGCGCCGGAGCAAAAGGCAAAGCCTTACCTACGCCAAGAGATGGGAATAGGCATAGAGTGCCATGCTAGGTCACGCACGCTGCTGCAGGGTTGTGACTGTGTCTGCTTTGTTCGGCATAGCAAGGTGAACCCCGGGCGCGAAATAGGAGCCCGGGAATGCAAGGCCCAAGAGGCACCAGCTCTCCCGCGGCTCTTCATCCCTGCCGCGACAGAGCGAACGACCAAAGCCTTGCTGAGGAAGCAGCAGCGAAGTGCGGTTCGCACCAAGCTGAAAACTTCTGCAAAAGCATAGCAGTCGCTGGGAAATCAGAGTTGGTTCTGTGGGCTGCTTTTGTTGCTTGCCTTAGGCTATTGTTCGCAGCACGATGGGAGAAACCCGCATAGAGAGAAAGCCTCATTGCCCGGGCATACCCTCTGGGAGAGCACAGCATTCTATTGGAAATCAGAGTCGGGTCTGTGGGATGCTGCCTGCTGCTTGCCGGAGCTAGTCTCCACAGCACGGTGTAATAAACCCGCATGGAGCGAAATCCTCTTTGCCTGGGCATCCCCTCTGGGAGAGCACAGCATTCTATTGGAAATCAGAGTCGGGTCTGTGGGATGCTGCCTGCTGCTTGCCGGAGCTAGTTTCCACAGCATGGTGTAATAAACCCGCATGGAGCGAAATCCTCTTTGCCTGGGCATCCCCTCTGCCTGAGAGAGAAGCACGGTGGCGCCTGTGGAAAGAGCCTTAAGGAAAGGGACACTTCTGTCACGGCAGAGCGAGGAAAGATGGCTGCTAAGGAGACACGAGGGGAAGATTAGGGCAGGGGAAAGGGCTCCACTCTGAGGAAGGAGTCTGGGCAGAAAGCATGCCTGTCCTGAGCCTTTGGGCTCTAGGACACAGCAGCTCCTTGGCCACATGTCCGTGTTGGAGACATGGGCTTGCCAAAATGCGCCTACCCTGAACTCGAGAAACAACTCCCAGAAAGAAGTGGCCATCAAGTACCTGCTTCCTCCAGGATGTGGAAGCTTGGAGGAGGCACGGGGTTTAAGGGGAAGGAGTGGGGACAGTCCCCCAAAGCTCCCTATTCAGTGCACGGGCGGTGTGCAGAGATCCTGTCACCTCTCCTTTCCTGTGGGGAAAGCACTGGCTAAGTCCGCGAGTCCTCCTGAGCGCCAGAGTAAAAGGCCAAGCGATGCCTACCCAGGAGATGTTAGTGTGCATAGAGTGCCATCCTAGGAAACGCACGCTGCTGCACTTTTGTGGCTCTGTCCGCTTAGTTCGGCCTGGCAGGGTGAACCCAGGACGCGAACATGGAGCCGAGGAAAGCAAGGCCCAAGAGGCACCAGCTCTCCCGCAGCTCTTCTTCCCTGACGCGACTGAAGCCTTGCTGAGGAAGCGGCGGCGAAGTGCTGTTCGCTCCAAGGCAAAGCCTCTGCGAAAGCACAGCATTCGCTGAGAAATGATCGGCGGGCTGCTGCTGCTTGCCTGAGCCCAGTCTCCCAGTGGGAGAAATCGCGGTGGGAGAAACCCGCATACAGTGAAAGCCTCTTTGCCTGGGCATCTCCCCTGGGAAAGCACAGCATTCTTTGGGAAATCAGAGTTGGGTTCGGGATGCTGCTGCTGCTTGCCTGAGCTAGTCTCCGCAGCACGGTGGAAGATACCCGCATGGAGAGAAATACCCTTTGCCCTAGCATCCCCTCTGCCTGAGAGAGAAGCATGGTCGCACAGGTCTATCACCGCGCTCACCAGGAGCAAGTGTGGGGAAGGCGCAGCACGCCGCCGCTTGGGATGAGAAGGAGCCCTTGGCCTTGGGGTCGGGAAATGCTCCGGAAGCAGAATAGCCTGCCATTGCACAAACAGCAGGCCAGTGGCAAGACAAGTGTCACCCACTCCCTGTGCGGAGAGATCGAAGCCTGGCTGCTATGGAGACACGAGGGGACGACTAGGGCAGGGGCACGGGCTCCACTCTGAGGAAGGAGTCTGGGCAGATGGCAGGCCTGTCCTGTGCCTCTGGTCCCAAGGGGAGAACATCTCCTAGGCCACCTGTCCCAAGGGCAGTCGGGCTTGCCCCCAGGTGCCATACCCGGAACTCGCAGAAACAACCCCATGGAGAAACGGGCAGTCAGATGCCGTCTTCCACCAAGATGTGGCAGTGTTGTGGGTGGCAGGGGGTGTGCCTGGTAAGGAGTGGAGACAGTCCCCCACAGTTCCCCATCCCAGAGCACGGGCCCTGTGCAGGGATCCTGTCGCCTCCTCTCTCCTGTGGTGAAGGCACTGGCCTAGACCCTGAGTCTGCCTGAGAGTCGGAGGAAAAGGCAAAGCCTTACCTACGCCAGGAGTTGGTAATGGGCAAAGAGTACCATGCTAGGCCACGCACGCTGCTGCAGGGTTGTGACTGTGTCTGCTTAGTTTGGCTTAGCAAGGTGAACCCCGGGCGCGAACTGGGAGCCCGGGAATACAAGGCCCAAGAGGCACCAGCTCTCCTGCGGCTCTTCATCCCTGCCGCGACATAGCGAACGACGAAAGTCTTGCTGAGGAAGCAGCAGCGAAGTGCGGTTCGCGCCAAGCTGGCAACCTCTGCGAAAGCATAGCATTCGCTGGGAAATCAGAGATTGTTCTGTGGGCTGCTTTTGCTACTTGCCTTAGCCTAGTATTCGCAGCACGATGGGAGAAACCCGCATAGAGCGAAAGCCTCTTTGCCGGGGCATCCCCTATGGGAAAGCACAGCATCCTTGGGAAATCAGAGACTGTTCTGTGGGATGCTGCCTGCTGCTTGCCAGAGCTGGTCTCCAAAGCACGGTGTAATAAACCCGCATGGAGCGAAATCCTCTTTGCCTGGGCATCCCCTCTGCCTGAGAGAGAAGCGCGGTGGCGCCTGTGAAAAGAGCCTTAAGGAAAAAGACACCTCTGTCACTGCAGAGCGACGGAAGCCTGGCTGCTAAGGAGACACGAGGGGAAGATTAGGGCAGGGGAATGGGCTCCACTCTGAGGAAGGAGTCTGGGCAGAAAGCATGCCTGTCCTGTACCTATGGTCCCAAGGGGACCGCATCACCTTGGCCACCTGTCCCGTCGGCAGTCGGGCTTGCTCCCATGTGCCATACCCGGAACTCGCAGAAACAACCCCACGAGAAACGGGCAGTCGGATGCCGTCTTCCAACAAGATGGAGTGGAGACAGTCCCCCACAGTTACCCATCCAGAGCACGGGCCGTGTGCAGGGATCCTGTCGCCTCCTGTCTCCTGTGGTGAAGGCACTGGCCTAGACCCCGAGTCTGCCTGAGCGCTGGAGCAAAAGGCAAAGCCTTACCTACGCCAAGAGATGGTAATAAACATAGAGTGCCATGCTAGGCCATGCACGCTGCTGCAGGGTTCTGACTGTGTCTGCTTTGTTCGGCATAGCAAGGTGAACCCCGGGCACGAAATAGGAGCACGGGAATGCAAGGCCCAAGAGGCACCAGCTCTCCCGCGGCTCTTCATCCCTGCCGCGACAGAGCGAACGACCAAAGCCTTGCTGAGGAAGCAGCAGCGAAGTGCGGTTCGCACCAAGCTGAAAACTTCTGCAAAAGCATAGCAGTCGCTGGGAAATCAGAGTTGGTTCTGTGGGCTGTTTTTTTGCTTGCCTTAGGCTAGTGTTCGCAGCACGATGGGAGAAACCCGCATAGAGCGAAGGCCTCATTGCCGGGGCATCCCCTCTGGGAAAGCACAGCATTCTATTGGAAATCAGAGTCGGGTCTGTGGGATGCTGCCTGCTGCTTGCCGGAGCTAGTTTCCACAGCATGGTGTAATAAACCCGCATGGAGCGAAATCCTCTTTGCCTGGGCATCCCCTCTGCCTGAGAGAGAGGCGCGGTGGCGCCTGTGGAAAGAGCCTTAAGGAAAGGGACACGTCTGTCACGGCAGAGCGAGGAAAGCCTGGCTGCTAAGGAGACACGAGGGGAAGATTAGGGCAGGGGAAAGGGCTCCACTCTGAGGAAGGAGTCTGGGCAGAAAGCATGCCTGTCCTGAGCCTTTGGGCTCAAGGAGACAGCAGGTCCTTGGCCACCTATCCGTGGTGGAGACATGGGCTTGCCACCAGGCGCCTACCCTGAACTCGAGAAACAACTCCCAGAAAGAACTGGCCATCAGATGCCGGCTTCCTCCAGGATGTGGAAGCTTGGAGGAGGCACGGGGTTTAAGGGGTAGGAGTGGGGACAGTCCCCCAAAGCTCCCTATTCAGTGCACGGACGGTGTGCAGGGATCCTGTCACCTCTCCTTTCCTGTGGGGAAAGCACTGCTAAGTCCGCGAGTCTTCCTGAGCGCCAGAGTAAAAGGCCAAGCGATGCCTTCCCGGGAGATGTTTGTGTGCATAGAGTGCCATCCTAGGCTACGCACGCTACTGCACTTTTGTGGCTCTGTCTGCTTAGTTCGGCCTGGCAGGGTGAACCCAGGACGTGAACATGGAGCCCGGGAAAGGAAGACAGAAGAGGTACCAGCTCTACCACAGCTCTTCTTCCCTGACGAAACGGAAGCCTTGCTGAGGAAGCAGTGGCGAAGTGCTCTTCGCTCCAAGGCAAAGCCTCTGCGAATGCACAGCATTCGCTGAGAAATGTTTGGCGGGCTTCTGCTGCTTGCCTGAGCTCAGTCTCCCAGTGGGAGAAATGGCAGTGGGAGAAACCCGCATAGAGCGAAAGCCTCTTTGCCGTAGCAGTCCCTCTGGGAAAGCACAGCATTCTTTGGGAAATCAGAGTCGGGTCTGTGGGATGCGGCCTGCTGCTTCCCAGAGCTGGTCTCCACTGCACGGTGTAATAAACCCGCATGGAGCGAAATCCTCTTTGCCTGGGCATCCCCTCTGCCTGAGAGAGAAGCGCGGTGGCGCCTATGGAAAGAGCCTTAAGGAAAGGGACACGTCTGTCACGGCAGAGCGACGGAAGCCTGGCTGTTAAGGAGACACGAGGGGAAGATTAAGGCAGCGGAAAGGGCTCCACTCTGTTGAAGGATCTGGGCAGAAGGCAGGCCTGTCCTTTCCCTTGGTCCCAAGGGGACCGCATCACCTTGGCCACCTGTCCCGTCGGCAGTCGGGCTTGCTCCCAGGTGCCATACCCGGAATTCGCAGAAACAACCCCATGGAGAAACGGGAAGTCAGATGCCGTCTTCCAACAAGATGTGGCAGTGTTGTGGGTGGCAGGGTTTGTGCCTGGTAAGAAGTGGAGACAGTGCCCCACAGTTCCCCATCCCAGTGCACGGGCCATGTGCAGGGATCCTGTCGCCTCCTGTCTCCTGTGGTGAAGGCACTGGCCTAGACCCCGAGTCTGCCTGAGCGCCGGAGCAAAAGGCAAAGCCTTACCTACGCCAAGAGATGGGAATAGGCATAGAGTGCCATGCTAGGTCACGCACGCTGCTGCAGGGTTGTGACTGTGTCTGCTTTGTTCGGCATAGCAAGGTGAACCCCGGGCGCGAAATAGGAGCCCGGGAATGCAAGGCCCAAGAGGCACCAGCTCTCCCGCGGCTCTTCATCCCTGCCGCGACAGAGCGAATGACCAAAGCCTTGCTGAGGAAGCAGCAGCGAAGTGCGGTTCGCACCAAGCTGAAAACTTCTGCAAAAGCATAGCAGTCGCTGGGAAATCAGAGTTGGTTCTGTGGGCTGCTTTTGTTGCTTGCCTTAGGCTATTGTTCGCAGCACGATGGGAGAAACCCGCATAGAGAGAAAGCCTCATTGCCCGGGCATACCCTCTGGGAGAGCACAGCATTCTATTGGAAATCAGAGTCGGGTCTGTGGGATGCTGCCTGCTGCTTGCCGGAGCTAGTCTCCACAGCACGGTGTAATAAACCCGCATGGAAAGAAATCCTCTTTGCCTGGGCATCCCCTCTGGGAGAGCACAGCATTCTATTGGAAATCAGAGTCGGGTCTGTGGGATGCTGCCTGCTGCTTGCCGGAGCTAGTTTCCACAGCCTGGTGTAATAAACCCGCATGGAGCGAAATCCTCTTTGCCTGGGCATCCCCTCTGCCTGAGAGAGAAGCGCGGTGGCGCCTGTGGAAAGAGCCTTAAGGAAAGGGACACTTCTGTCACGGCAGAGCGAGGAAAGATGGCTGCTAAGGAGACACGAGGGGAAGATTAGGGCAGGGGAAAGGGCTCCACTCTGAGGAAGGAGTCTGGGCAGAAAGCATGCCTGTCCTGAGCCTTTGGGCTCTAGGACACAGCAGCTCCTTGGCCACATGTCCGTGTTGGAGACAAGGGCTTGCCAAAATGCGCCTACCCTGAACTCGAGAAACAACTCCCAGAAAGAAGTGGCCATCAAGTACCTGCTTCCTCCAGGATGTGGAAGCTTGGAGGAGGCACGGGGTTTAAGGGGAAGGAGTGGGGACAGTCCCCCAAAGCTCCCTATTCAGTGCACGGGCGGTGTGCAGAGATCCTGTCACCTCTCCTTTCCTGTGGGGAAAGCACTGGCTAAGTCCGCGAGTCCTCCTGAGCGCCAGAGTAAAAGGCCAAGCGATGCCTACCCAGGAGATGTTAGTGTGCATAGAGTGCCATCCTAGGAAACGCACGCTGCTGCACTTTTGTGGCTCTGTCCGCTTAGTTCGGCCTGGCAGGGTGAACCCAGGACGCGAACATGGAGCCGGGGAAGGCAAGGCCCAAGAGGCACCAGCTCTCCCGCAGCTCTTCTTCCCTGACGCGACTGAAGCCTTGCTGAGGAAGCGGCGGCGAAGTGCTGTTCGCTCCAAGGCAAAGCCTCTGCGAAAGCACAGCATTCGCTGAGAAATGATCGGCGGGCTGCTGCTGCTTGCCTGAGCCCAGTCTCCCAGTGGGAGAAATCGCGGTGGGAGAAACCCGCATACAGTGAAAGCCTCTTTGCCTGGGCATCTCCCCTGGGAAAGCACAGCATTCTTTGGGAAATCAGAGTTGGGTTCGGGACGCTGCTGCTGCTTGCCTGAGCTAGTCTCCGCAGCACGGTGGAAGATACCCGCATGGAGAGAAATACCCTTTGCCCTAGCATCCCCTCTGCCTGAGAGAGAAGCATTGTCGCACAGGTCTATCACCGCGCTCACCAGGAGCAAGTGTGGGGAAGGCGCAGCACGCCGCCGCTTGGGATGAGAAGGAGCCCTTGGCCTTGGGGTCGGGAAATGCTCCGGAAGCAGAATAGCCTGCCATTGCACAAACAGCAGGCCAGTGGCAAGACAAGTGTCACCCACTCCCTGTGCGGAGAGATCGAAGCCTGGCTGCTATGGAGACACGAGGGGACGACTAGGGCAGGGGCACGGGCTCCACTCTGAGGAAGGAGTCTGGGCAGATGGCAGGCCTGTCCTGTGCCTCTGGTCCCAAGGGGAGAACATCTCCTAGGCCACCTGTCCCAAGGGCAGTCGGGCTTGCCCCCAGGTGCCATACCTGGAACTCGCAGAAACAACCCCATGGAGAAACGGGCAGTCAGATGCCGTCTTCCACCAAGATGTGGCAGTGTTGTGGGTGGCAGGGGGTGTGCCTGGTAAGGAGTGGAGACAGTCCCCCACAGTTCCCCATCCCAGAGCACGGGCCCTGTGCAGGGATCCTGTCGCCTCCTCTCTCCTGTGGTGAAGGCACTGGCCTAGACCCTGAGTCTGCCTGAGAGTCGGAGGAAAAGGCAAAGCCTTACCTACGCCAGGAGTTGGTAATGGGCAAAGAGTACCATGCTAGGCCACGCACGCTGCTGCAGGGTTGTGACTGTGTCTGCTTAGTTCGGCTTAGCAAGGTGAACCCCGGGCGCGAACTGGGAGCCCGGGAATACAAGGCCCAAGAGGCACCAGCTCTCCTGCGGCTCTTCATCCCTGCCGCGACAGAGCGAACGACGAAAGTCTTGCTGAGGAAGCAGCAGCGAAGTGCGGTTCGCGCCAAGCTGGCAACCTCTGCGAAAGCATAGCATTCGCTGGGAAATCAGAGATTGTTCTGTGGGCTGCTTTTGCTACTTGCCTTAGCCTAGTATTCGCAGCACGATGGGAGAAACCCGCATAGAGCGAAAGCCTCTTTGCCGGGGCATCCCCTATGGGAAAGCACAGCATCCTTGGGAAATCAGAGTCGGGTCTGTGGGATGCTGCCTGCTGCTTGCCAGAGCTGGTCTCCAAAGCACGGTGTAATAAACCCGCATGGAGCGAAATCCTCTTTGCCTGGGCATCCCCTCTGCCTGAGAGAGAAGCGCGGTGGCGCCTGTGGAAAGAGCCTTAAGGAAAAAGACACCTCTGTCACTGCAGAGCGACGGAAGCCTGGCTGCTAAGGAGACACGAGGGGAAGATTAGGGCAGGGGAATGGGCTCCACTCTGAGGAAGGAGTCTGGGCAGAAAGCATGCCTGTCCTGTACCTATGGTCCCAAGGGGACCGCATCACCTTGGCCACCTGTCCCGTCGGCAGTCGGGCTTGCTCCCATGTGCCATACCCGGAACTCGCAGAAACAACCCCACGAGAAACGGGCAGTCGGATGCCGTCTTCCAACAAGATGGAGTGGAGACAGTCCCCCACAGTTACCCATCCAGAGCACGGGCCGTGTGCAGGGATCCTGTCGCCTCCTGTCTCCTGTGGTGAAGGCACTGGCCTAGACCCCGAGTCTGCCTGAGCGCTGGAGCAAAAGGCAAAGCCTTACCTACGCCAAGAGATGGTAATAAACATAGAGTGCCATGCTAGGCCATGCACGCTGCTGCAGGGTTCTGACTGTGTCTGCTTTGTTCGGCATAGCAAGGTGAACCCCGGGCGCGAAATAGGAGCACGGGAATGCAAGGCCCAAGAGGCACCAGCTCTCCCGCGGCTCTTCATCCCTGCCGCGACAGAGCGAACGACCAAAGCCTTGCTGAGGAAGCAGCAGCGAAGTGCGGTTCGCACCAAGCTGAAAACTTCTGCAAAAGCATAGCAGTCGCTGGGAAATCAGAGTTGGTTCTGTGGGCTGTTTTTTTGCTTGCCTTAGGCTAGTGTTCGCAGCACGATGGGAGAAACCCGCATAGAGCGAAGGCCTCATTGCCGGGGCATCCCCTCTGGGAAAGCACAGCATTCTATTGGAAATCAGAGTCGGGTCTGTGGGATGCTGCCTGCTGCTTGCCGGAGCTAGTTTCCACAGCATGGTGTAATAAACCCGCATGGAGCGAAATCCTCTTTGCCTGGGCATCCCCTCTGCCTGAGAGAGAGGCGCGGTGGCGCCTGTGGAAAGAGCCTTAAGGAAAGGGACACGTCTGTCACGGCAGAGCGAGGAAAGCCTGGCTGCTAAGGAGACACGAGGGGAAGATTAGGGCAGGGGAAAGGGCTCCACTCTGAGGAAGGAGTCTGGGCAGAAAGCATGCCTGTCCTGAGCCTTTGGGCTCAAGGAGACAGCAGGTCCTTGGCCACCTATCCGTGGTGGAGACATGGGCTTGCCACCAGGCGCCTACCCTGAACTCGAGAAACAACTCCCAGAAAGAACTGGCCATCAGATGCCGGCTTCCTCCAGGATGTGGAAGCTTGGAGGAGGCACGGGGTTTAAGGGGTAGGAGTGGGGACAGTCCCCCAAAGCTCCCTATTCAGTGCACGGACGGTGTGCAGGGATCCTGTCACCTCTCCTTTCCTGTGGGGAAAGCACTGCTAAGTCCGCGAGTCCTCCTGAGCGCCAGAGTAAAAGGCCAAGCGATGCCTTCCCGGGAGATGTTTGTGTGCATAGAGTGCCATCCTAGGTTACGCACGCTACTGCACTTTTGTGGCTCTGTCTGCTTAGTTCGGCCTGGCAGGGTGAACCCAGGACGTGAACATGGAGCCCGGGAAAGGAAGACAGAAGAGGTACCAGCTCTACCACAGCTCTTCTTCCCTGACGAAACGGAAGCCTTGCTGAGGAAGCAGCGGCGAAGTGCTCTTCGCTCCAAGGCAAAGCCTCTGCGAATGCACAGCATTCGCTGAGAAATGTTTGGCGGGCTTCTGCTGCTTGCCTGAGCTCAGTCTCCCAGTGGGAGAAATGGCAGTGGGAGAAACCCGCATAGAGCGAAAGCCTCTTTGCCGTAGCAGTCCCTCTGGGAAAGCACAGCATTCTTTGGGAAATCAGAGTCGGGTCTGTGGGATGCGGCCTGCTGCTTGCCAGAGCTGGTCTCCACTGCACGGTGTAATAAACCCGCATGGAGCGAAATCCTCTTTGCCTGGGCATCCCCTCTGCCTGAGAGAGAAGCGCGGTGGCGCCTATGGAAAGAGCCTTAAGGAAAGGGACACGTCTGTCACGGCAGAGCGACGGAAGCCTGGCTGTTAAGGAGACACGAGGGGAAGATTAAGGCAGCGGAAAGGGCACCACTCTGTTGAAGGATCTGGGCAGAAGGCAGGCCTGTCCTTTCCCTTGGTCCCAAGGGGACCGCATCACCTTGGCCACCTGTCCCGTCGGCAGTCGGGCTTGCTCCCAGGTGCCATACCCGGAATTCGCAGAAACAACCCCATGGAGAAACGGGAAGTCAGATGCCGTCTTCCAACAAGATGTGGCAGTGTTGTGGGTGGCAGGGTTTGTGCCTGGTAAGAAGTGGAGACAGTGCCCCACAGTTCCCCATCCCAGTGCACGGGCCATGTGCAGGGATCCTGTCGCCTCCTGTCTCCTGTGGTGAAGGCACTGGCCTAGACCCCGAGTCTGCCTGAGCGCCGGAGCAAAAGGCAAAGCCTTACCTACGCCAAGAGATGGGAATAGGCATAGAGTGCCATGCTAGGTCACGCACGCTGCTGCAGGGTTGTGACTGTGTCTGCTTTGTTCGGCATAGCAAGGTGAACCCCGGGCGCGAAATAGGAGCCCGGGAATGCAAGGCCCAAGAGGCACCAGCTCTCCCGCGGCTCTTCATCCCTGCCGCGACAGAGCGAACGACCAAAGCCTTGCTGAGGAAGCAGCAGCGAAGTGCGGTTCGCACCAAGCTGAAAACTTCTGCAAAAGCATAGCAGTCGCTGGGAAATCAGAGTTGGTTCTGTGGGCTGCTTTTGTTGCTTGCCTTAGGCTATTGTTCGCAGCACGATGGGAGAAACCCGCATAGAGAGAAAGCCTCATTGCCCGGGCATACCCTCTGGGAGAGCACAGCATTCTATTGGAAATCAGAGTCGAGTCTGTGGGATGCTGCCTGCTGCTTGCCGGAGCTAGTCTCCACAGCACGGTGTAATAAACCCGCATGGAGCGAAATCCTCTTTGCCTGGGCATCCCCTCTGGGAGAGCACAGCATTCTATTGGAAATCAGAGTCGGGTCTGTGGGATGCTGCCTGCTGCTTGCCGGAGCTAGTTTCCACAGCATGGTGTAATAAACCCGCATGGAGCGAAATCCTCTTTGCCTGGGCATCCCCTCTGCCTGAGAGAGAAGCGCGGTGGCGCCTGTGGAAAGAGCCTTAAGGAAAGGGACACTTCTGTCACGGCAGAGCGAGGAAAGATGGCTGCTAAGGAGACACGAGGGGAAGATTAGGGCAGGGGAAAGGGCTCCACTCTGAGGAAGGAGTCTGGGCAGAAAGCATGCCTGTCCTGAGCCTTTGGGCTCTAGGACACAGCAGCTCCTTGGCCACATGTCCGTGTTGGAGACATGGGCTTGCCAAAATGCGCCTACCCTGAACTCGAGAAACAACTCCCAGAAAGAAGTGGCCATCAAGTACCTGCTTCCTCCAGGATGTGGAAGCTTGGAGGAGGCACGGGGTTTAAGGGGAAGGAGTGGGGACAGTCCCCCAAAGCTCCCTATTCAGTGCACGGGCGGTGTGCAGAGATCCTGTCACCTCTCCTTTCCTGTGGGGAAAGCACTGGCTAAGTCCGCGAGTCCTCCTGAGCGCCAGAGTAAAAGGCCAAGCGATGCCTACCCAGGAGATGTTAGTGTGCATAGAGTGCCATCCTAGGAAACGCACGCTGCTGCACTTTTGTGGCTCTGTCCGCTTAGTTCGGCCTGGCAGGGTGAACCCAGGACGCGAACATGGAGCCGAGGAAAGCAAGGCCCAAGAGGCACCAGCTCTCCCGCAGCTCTTCTTCCCTGACGCGACTGAAGCCTTGCTGAGGAAGCGGCGGCGAAGTGCTGTTCGCTCCAAGGCAAAGCCTCTGCGAAAGCACAGCATTCGCTGAGAAATGATCGGCGGGCTGCTGCTGCTTGCCTGAGCCCAGTCTCCCAGTGGGAGAAATCGCGGTGGGAGAAACCCGCATACAGTGAAAGCCTCTTTGCCTGGGCATCTCCCCTGGGAAAGCACAGCATTCTTTGGGAAATCAGAGTTGGGTTCGGGATGCTGCTGCTGCTTGCCTGAGCTAGTCTCCGCAGCACGGTGGAAGATACCCGCATGGAGAGAAATACCCTTTGCCCTAGCATCCCCTCTGCCTGAGAGAGAAGCATGGTCGCACAGGTCTATCACCGCGCTCACCAGGAGCAAGTGTGGGGAAGGCGCAGCACGCCGCCGCTTGGGATGAGAAGGAGCCCTTGGCCTTGGGGTCGGGAAATGCTCCGGAAGCAGAATAGCCTGCCATTGCACAAACAGCAGGCCAGTGGCAAGACAAGTGTCACCCACTCCCTGTGCGGAGAGATCGAAGCCTGGCTGCTATGGAGACACGAGGGGACGACTAGGGCAGGGGCACGGGCTCCACTCTGAGGAAGGAGTCTGGGCAGATGGCAGGCCTGTCCTGTGCCTCTGGTCCCAAGGGGAGAACATCTCCTAGGCCACCTGTCCCAAGGGCAGTCGGGCTTGCCCCCAGGTGCCATACCCGGAACTCGCAGAAACAACCCCATGGAGAAACGGGCAGTCAGATGCCGTCTTCCACCAAGATGTGGCAGTGTTGTGGGTGGCAGGGGGTGTGCCTGGTAAGGAGTGGAGACAGTCCCCCACAGTTCCCCATCCCAGAGCACGGGCCCTGTGCAGGGATCCTGTCGCCTCCTCTCTCCTGTGGTGAAGGCACTGGCCTAGACCCTGAGTCTGCCTGAGAGTCGGAGGAAAAGGCAAAGCCTTACCTACGCCAGGAGTTGGTAATGGGCAAAGAGTACCATGCTAGGCCACGCACGCTGCTGCAGGGTTGTGACTGTGTCTGCTTAGTTTGGCTTAGCAAGGTGAACCCCGGGCGCGAACTGGGAGCCCGGGAATACAAGGCCCAAGAGGCACCAGCTCTCCTGCGGCTCTTCATCCCTGCCGCGACATAGCGAACGACGAAAGTCTTGCTGAGGAAGCAGCAGCGAAGTGCGGTTCGCGCCAAGCTGGCAACCTCTGCGAAAGCATAGCATTCGCTGGGAAATCAGAGATTGTTCTGTGGGCTGCTTTTGCTACTTGCCTTAGCCTAGTATTCGCAGCACGATGGGAGAAACCCGCATAGAGCGAAAGCCTCTTTGCCGGGGCATCCCCTATGGGAAAGCACAGCATCCTTGGGAAATCAGAGACTGTTCTGTGGGATGCTGCCTGCTGCTTGCCAGAGCTGGTCTCCACAGCACGGTGTAATAAACCCGCATGGAGCGAAATCCTCTTTGCCTGGGCATCCCCTCTGGGAGAGCACAGCATTCTATTGGAAATCAGAGTCGGGTCTGTGGGATGCTGCCTGCTGCTTGCCGGAGCTAGTTTCCACAGCATAGTGTAATAAACCCGCATGGAGCGAAATCCTCTTTGCCTGGGCATCCCCTCTGCCTGAGAGAGAAGCGCGGTGGTGCCTGTGAAAAGAGCCTTAAGGAAAAAGACACCTCTGTCACTGCAGAGCGACGGAAGCCTGGCTGCTAAGGAGACACGAGGGGAAGATTAGGGCAGGGGAATGGGCTCCACTCTGAGGAAGGAGTCTGGGCAGAAAGCATGCCTGTCCTGTACCTATGGTCCCAAGGGGACCGCATCACCTTGGCCACCTGTCCCGTCGGCAGTCGGGCTTGCTCCCATGTGCCATACCCGGAACTCGCAGAAACAACCCCACGAGAAACGGGCAGTCGGATGCCGTCTTCCAACAAGATGGAGTGGAGACAGTCCCCCACAGTTACCCATCCAGAGCACGGGCCGTGTGCAGGGATCCTGTCGCCTCCTGTCTCCTGTGGTGAAGGCACTGGCCTAGACCCCGAGTCTGCCTGAGCGCTGGAGCAAAAGGCAAAGCCTTACCTACGCCAAGAGATGGTAATAAACATAGAGTGCCATGCTAGGCCATGCACGCTGCTGCAGGGTTCTGACTGTGTCTGCTTTGTTCGGCATAGCAAGGTGAACCCCGGGCGCGAAATAGGAGCACGGGAATGCAAGGCACAAGAGGCACCAGCTCTCCCGCGGCTCTTCATCCCTGCCGCGACAGAGCGAACGACCAAAGCCTTGCTGAGGAAGCAGCAGCGAAGTGCGGTTCGCACCAAGCTGAAAACTTCTGCAAAAGCATAGCAGTCGCTGGGAAATCAGAGTTGGTTCTGTGGGCTGTTTTTTTGCTTGCCTTAGGCTAGTGTTCGCAGCACGATGGGAGAAACCCGCATAGAGCGAAGGCCTCATTGCCGGGGCATCCCCTCTGGGAAAGCACAGCATTCTATTGGAAATCAGAGTCGGGTCTGTGGGATGCTGCCTGCTGCTTGCCGGAGCTAGTTTCCACAGCATGGTGTAATAAACCCGCATGGAGCGAAATCCTCTTTGCCTGGGCATCCCCTCTGCCTGAGAGAGAGGCGCGGTGGCGCCTGTGGAAAGAGCCTTAAGGAAAGGGACACGTCTGTCACGGCAGAGCGAGGAAAGCCTGGCTGCTAAGGAGACACGAGGGGAAGATTAGGGCAGGGGAAAGGGCTCCACTCTGAGGAAGGAGTCTGGGCAGAAAGCATGCCTGTCCTGAGCCTTTGGGCTCAAGGAGACAGCAGGTCCTTGGCCACCTATCCGTGGTGGAGACATGGGCTTGCCACCAGGCGCCTACCCTGAACTCGAGAAACAACTCCCAGAAAGAACTGGCCATCAGATGCCGGCTTCCTCCAGGATGTGGAAGCTTGGAGGAGGCACGGGGTTTAAGGGGTAGGAGTGGGGACAGTCCCCCAAAGCTCCCTATTCAGTGCACGGACGGTGTGCAGGGATCCTGTCACCTCTCCTTTCCTGTGGGGAAAGCACTGCTAAGTCCGCGAGTCCTCCTGAGCGCCAGAGTAAAAGGCCAAGCGATGCCTTCCCGGGAGATGTTTGTGTGCATAGAGTGCCATCCTAGGCTACGCACGCTACTGCACTTTTGTGGCTCTGTCTGCTTAGTTCGGCCTGGCAGGGTGAACCCAGGACGTGAACATGGAGCCCGGGAAAGGAAGACAGAAGAGGTACCAGCTCTACCACAGCTCTTCTTCCCTGACGAAACGGAAGCCTTGCTGAGGAAGCAGCGGCGAAGTGCTGTTCGCTCCAAGGCAAAGCCTCTGCGAATGCACAGCATTCGCTGAGAAATGTTTGGCGGGCTTCTGCTGCTTGCCTGAGCTCAGTCTCCCAGTGGGAGAAATGGCAGTGGGAGAAACCCGCATAGAGCGAAAGCCTCTTTGCCGTAGCAGTCCCTCTGGGAAAGCACAGCATTCTTTGGGAAATCAGAGTCGGGTCTGTGGGATGCGGCCTGCTGCTTGCCAGAGCTGGTCTCCACAGCACGGTGTAATAAACCCGCATGGAGCGAAATCCTCTTTGCCTGGGCATCCCCTCTGCCTGAGAGAGAAGCGCGGTGGCGCCTGTGGAAAGAGCCTTAAGGTAAGGGACACGTCTGTCACGGCAGAGCGACGGAAGCCTGGCTGTTAAGGAGACACGAGGGGAAGATTAAGGCAGCGGAAAGGGCTCCACTCTGTTGAAGGATCTGGGCAGAAGGCAGGCCTGTCCTTTCCCTTGGTCCCAAGGGGACCGCATCACCTTGGCCACCTGTCCCGTCGGCAGTCGGGCTTGCTCCCAGGTGCCATACCCGGAATTCGCAGAAACAACCCCATGGAGAAACGGGAAGTCAGATGCCGTCTTCCAACAAGATGTGGCAGTGTTGTGGGTGGCAGGGTTTGTGCCTGGTAAGAAGTGGAGACAGTGCCCCACAGTTCCCCATCCCAGTGCACGGGCCATGTGCAGGGATCCTGTCGCCTCCTGTCTCCTGTGGTGAAGGCACTGGCCTAGACCCCGAGTCTGCCTGAGCGCCGGAGCAAAAGGCAAAGCCTTACCTACGCCAAGAGATGGGAATAGGCATAGAGTGCCATGCTAGGTCACGCACGCTGCTGCAGGGTTGTGACTGTGTCTGCTTTGTTCGGCATAGCAAGGTGAACCCCGGGCGCGAAATAGGAGCCCGGGAATGCAAGGCCCAAGAGGCACCAGCTCTCCCGCGGCTCTTCATCCCTGCCGCGACAGAGCGAACGACCAAAGCCTTGCTGAGGAAGCAGCAGCGAAGTGCGGTTCGCACCAAGCTGAAAACTTCTGCAAAAGCATAGCAGTCGCTGGGAAATCAGAGTTGGTTCTGTGGGCTGCTTTTGTTGCTTGCCTTAGGCTATTGTTCGCAGCACGATGGGAGAAACCCGCATAGAGAGAAAGCCTCATTGCCCGGGCATACCCTCTGGGAGAGCACAGCATTCTATTGGAAATCAGAGTCGAGTCTGTGGGATGCTGCCTGCTGCTTGCCGGAGCTAGTCTCCACAGCACGGTGTAATAAACCCGCATGGAAAGAAATCCTCTTTGCCTGGGCATCCCCTCTGGGAGAGCACAGCATTCTATTGGAAATCAGAGTCGGGTCTGTGGGATGCTGCCTGCTGCTTGCCGGAGCTAGTTTCCACAGCATGGTGTAATAAACCCGCATGGAGCGAAATCCTCTTTGCCTGGGCATCCCCTCTGCCTGAGAGAGAAGCGCGGTGGCGCCTGTGGAAAGAGCCTTAAGGAAAGGGACACTTCTGTCACGGCAGAGCGAGGAAAGATGGCTGCTAAGGAGACACGAGGGGAAGATTAGGGCAGGGGAAAGGGCTCCACTCTGAGGAAGGAGTCTGGGCAGAAAGCATGCCTGTCCTGAGCCTTTGGGCTCTAGGACACAGCAGCTCCTTGGCCACATGTCCGTGTTGGAGACATGGGCTTGCCAAAATGCGCCTACCCTGAACTCGAGAAACAACTCCCAGAAAGAAGTGGCCATCAAGTACCTGCTTCCTCCAGGATGTGGAAGCTTGGAGGAGGCACGGGGTTTAAGGGGAAGGAGTGGGGACAGTCCCCCAAAGCTCCCTATTCAGTGCACGGGCGGTGTGCAGAGATCCTGTCACCTCTCCTTTCCTGTGGGGAAAGCACTGGCTAAGTCCGCGAGTCCTCCTGAGCGCCAGAGTAAAAGGCCAAGCGATGCCTACCCAGGAGATGTTAGTGTGCATAGAGTGCCATCCTAGGAAACGCACGCTGCTGCACTTTTGTGGCTCTGTCCGCTTAGTTCGGCCTGGCAGGGTGAACCCAGGACGCGAACATGGAGCCGAGGAAAGCAAGGCCCAAGAGGCACCAGCTCTCCCGCAGCTCTTCTTCCCTGACGCGACTGAAGCCTTGCTGAGGAAGCGGCGGCGAAGTGCTGTTCGCTCCAAGGCAAAGCCTCTGCGAAAGCACAGCATTCGCTGAGAAATGATCGGCGGGCTGCTGCTGCTTGCCTGAGCCCAGTCTCCCAGTGGGAGAAATCGCGGTGGGAGAAACCCGCATACAGTGAAAGCCTCTTTGCCTGGGCATCTCCCCTGGGAAAGCACAGCATTCTTTGGGAAATCAGAGTTGGGTTCGGGATGCTGCTGCTGCTTGCCTGAGCTAGTCTCCGCAGCACGGTGGAAGATACCCGCATGGAGAGAAATACCCTTTGCCCTAGCATCCCCTCTGCCTGAGAGAGAAGCATGGTCGCACAGGTCTATCACCGCGCTCACCAGGAGCAAGTGTGGGGAAGGCGCAGCACGCCGCCGCTTGGGATGAGAAGGAGCCCTTGGCCTTGGGGTCGGGAAATGCTCCGGAAGCAGAATAGCCTGCCATTGCACAAACAGCAGGCCAGTGGCAAGACAAGTGTCACCCACTCCCTGTGCGGAGAGATCGAAGCCTGGCTGCTATGGAGACACGAGGGGACGACTAGGGCAGGGGCACGGGCTCCACTCTGAGGAAGGAGTCTGGGCAGATGGCAGGCCTGTCCTGTGCCTCTGGTCCCAAGGGGAGAACATCTCCTAGGCCACCTGTCCCAAGGGCAGTCGGGCTTGCCCCCAGGTGCCATACCCGGAACTCGCAGAAACAACCCCATGGAGAAACGGGCAGTCAGATGCCGTCTTCCACCAAGATGTGGCAGTGTTGTGGGTGGCAGGGGGTGTGCCTGGTAAGGAGTGGAGACAGTCCCCCACAGTTCCCCATCCCAGAGCACGGGCCCTGTGCAGGGATCCTGTCGCCTCCTCTCTCCTGTGGTGAAGGCACTGGCCTAGACCCTGAGTCTGCCTGAGAGTCGGAGGAAAAGGCAAAGCCTTACCTACGCCAGGAGTTGGTAATGGGCAAAGAGTACCATGCTAGGCCACGCACGCTGCTGCAGGGTTGTGACTGTGTCTGCTTAGTTTGGCTTAGCAAGGTGAACCCCGGGCGCGAACTGGGAGCCCGGGAATACAAGGCCCAAGAGGCACCAGCTCTCCTGCGGCTCTTCATCCCTGCCGCGACATAGCGAACGACGAAAGTCTTGCTGAGGAAGCAGCAGCGAAGTGCGGTTCGCGCCAAGCTGGCAACCTCTGCGAAAGCATAGCATTCGCTGGGAAATCAGAGATTGTTCTGTGGGCTGCTTTTGCTAATTGCCTTAGCCTAGTATTCGCAGCACGATGGGAGAAACCCGCATAGAGCGAAAGCCTCTTTGCCGGGGCATCCCCTATGGGAAAGCACAGCATCCTTGGGAAATCAGAGACTGTTCTGTGGGATGCTGCCTGCTGCTTGCCAGAGCTGGTCTCCACAGCACGGTGTAATAAACCCGCATGGAAAGAAATCCTCTTTGCCTGGGCATCCCCTCTGGGAGAGCACAGCATTCTATTGGAAATCAGAGTCGGGTCTGTGGGATGCTGCCTGCTGCTTGCCGGAGCTAGTTTCCACAGCATGGTGTAATAAACCCGCATGGAGCAAAATCCTCTTTGCCTGGGCATCCCCTCTGCCTGAGAGAGAAGCGCGGTGGCGCCTGTGAAAAGAGCCTTAAGGAAAAAGACACCTCTGTCACTGCAGAGCGACGGAAGCCTGGCTGCTAAGGAGACACGAGGGGAAGATTAGGGCAGGGGAATGGGCTCCACTCTGAGGAAGGAGTCTGGGCAGAAAGCATGCCTGTCCTGTACCTATGGTCCCAAGGGGACCGCATCACCTTGGCCACCTGTCCCGTCGGCAGTCGGGCTTGCTCCCATGTGCCATACCCGGAACTCGCAGAAACAACCCCACGAGAAACGGGCAGTCGGATGCCGTCTTCCAACAAGATGGAGTGGAGACAGTCCCCCACAGTTACCCATCCAGAGCACGGGCCGTGTGCAGGGATCCTGTCGCCTCCTGTCTCCTGTGGTGAAGGCACTGGCCTAGACCCCGAGTCTGCCTGAGCGCTGGAGCAAAAGGCAAAGCCTTACCTACGCCAAGAGATGGTAATAAACATAGAGTGCCATGCTAGGCCATGCACGCTGCTGCAGGGTTCTGACTGTGTCTGCTTTGTTCGGCATAGCAAGGTGAACCCCGGGCGCGAAATAGGAGCACGGGAATGCAAGGCACAAGAGGCACCAGCTCTCCCGCGGCTCTTCATCCCTGCCGCGACAGAGCGAACGACCAAAGCCTTGCTGAGGAAGCAGCAGCGAAGTGCGGTTCGCACCAAGCTGAAAACTTCTGCAAAAGCATAGCAGTCGCTGGGAAATCAGAGTTGGTTCTGTGGGCTGTTTTTTTGCTTGCCTTAGGCTAGTGTTCGCAGCACGATGGGAGAAACCCGCATAGAGCGAAGGCCTCATTGCCGGGGCATCCCCTCTGGGAAAGCACAGCATTCTATTGGAAATCAGAGTCGGGTCTGTGGGATGCTGCCTGCTGCTTGCCGGAGCTAGTTTCCACAGCATGGTGTAATAAACCCGCATGGAGCGAAATCCTCTTTGCCTGGGCATCCCCTCTGCCTGAGAGAGAGGCGCGGTGGCGCCTGTGGAAAGAGCCTTAAGGAAAGGGACACGTCTGTCACGGCAGAGCGAGGAAAGCCTGGCTGCTAAGGAGACACGAGGGGAAGATTAGGGCAGGGGAAAGGGCTCCACTCTGAGGAAGGAGTCTGGGCAGAAAGCATGCCTGTCCTGAGCCTTTGGGCTCAAGGAGACAGCAGGTCCTTGGCCACCTATCCGTGGTGGAGACATGGGCTTGCCACCAGGCGCCTACCCTGAACTCGAGAAACAACTCCCAGAAAGAACTGGCCATCAGATGCCGGCTTCCTCCAGGATGTGGAAGCTTGGAGGAGGCACGGGGTTTAAGGGGTAGGAGTGGGGACAGTCCCCCAAAGCTCCCTATTCAGTGCACGGACGGTGTGCAGGGATCCTGTCACCTCTCCTTTCCTGTGGGGAAAGCACTGCTAAGTCCGCGAGTCCTCCTGAGCGCCAGAGTAAAAGGCCAAGCGATGCCTTCCCGGGAGATGTTTGTGTGCATAGAGTGCCATCCTAGGCTACGCACGCTACTGCACTTTTGTGGCTCTGTCTGCTTAGTTCGGCCTGGCAGGGTGAACCCAGGACGTGAACATGGAGCCCGGGAAAGGAAGACAGAAGAGGTACCAGCTCTACCACAGCTCTTCTTCCCTGACGAAACGGAAGCCTTGCTGAGGAAGCAGCGGCGAAGTGCTGTTCGCTCCAAGGCAAAGCCTCTGCGAATGCACAGCATTCGCTGAGAAATGTTTGGCGGGCTTCTGCTGCTTGCCTGAGCTCAGTCTCCCAGTGGGAGAAATGGCAGTGGGAGAAACCCGCATAGAGCGAAAGCCTCTTTGCCGTAGCAGTCCCTCTGGGAAAGCACAGCATTCTTTGGGAAATCAGAGTCGGGTCTGTGGGATGCGGCCTGCTGCTTGCCAGAGCTGGTCTCCACAGCACGGTGTAATAAACCCGCATGGAGCGAAATCCTCTTTGCCTGGGCATCCCCTCTGCCTGAGAGAGAAGCGCGGTGGCGCCTGTGGAAAGAGCCTTAAGGTAAGGGACACGTCTGTCACGGCAGAGCGACGGAAGCCTGGCTGTTAAGGAGACACGAGGGGAAGATTAAGGCAGCGGAAAGGGCTCCACTCTGTTGAAGGATCTGGGCAGAAGGCAGGCCTGTCCTTTCCCTTGGTCCCAAGGGGACCGCATCACCTTGGCCACCTGTCCCGTCGGCAGTCGGGCTTGCTCCCAGGTGCCATACCCGGAATTCGCAGAAACAACCCCATGGAGAAACGGGAAGTCAGATGCCGTCTTCCAACAAGATGTGGCAGTGTTGTGGGTGGCAGGGTTTGTGCCTGGTAAGAAGTGGAGACAGTGCCCCACAGTTCCCCATCCCAGTGCACGGGCCATGTGCAGGGATCCTGTCGCCTCCTGTCTCCTGTGGTGAAGGCACTGGCCTAGACCCCGAGTCTGCCTGAGCGCCGGAGCAAAAGGCAAAGCCTTACCTACGCCAAGAGATGGGAATAGGCATAGAGTGCCATGCTAGGTCACGCACGCTGCTGCAGGGTTGTGACTGTGTCTGCTTTGTTCGGCATAGCAAGGTGAACCCCGGGCGCGAAATAGGAGCCCGGGAATGCAAGGCCCAAGAGGCACCAGCTCTCCCGCGGCTCTTCATCCCTGCCGCGACAGAGCGAATGACCAAAGCCTTGCTGAGGAAGCAGCAGCGAAGTGCGGTTCGCACCAAGCTGAAAACTTCTGCAAAAGCATAGCAGTCGCTGGGAAATCAGAGTTGGTTCTGTGGGCTGCTTTTGTTGCTTGCCTTAGGCTATTGTTCGCAGCACGATGGGAGAAACCCGCATAGAGAGAAAGCCTCATTGCCCGGGCATACCCTCTGGGAGAGCACAGCATTCTATTGGAAATCAGAGTCGAGTCTGTGGGATGCTGCCTGCTGCTTGCCGGAGCTAGTCTCCACAGCACGGTGTAATAAACCCGCATGGAAAGAAATCCTCTTTGCCTGGGCATCCCCTCTGGGAGAGCACAGCATTCTATTGGAAATCAGAGTCGGGTCTGTGGGATGCTGCCTGCTGCTTGCCGGAGCTAGTTTCCACAGCATGGTGTAATAAACCCGCATGGAGCGAAATCCTCTTTGCCTGGGCATCCCCTCTGCCTGAGAGAGAAGCGCGGTGGCGCCTGTGGAAAGAGCCTTAAGGAAAGGGACACTTCTGTCACGGCAGAGCGAGGAAAGATGGCTGCTAAGGAGACACGAGGGGAAGATTAGGGCAGGGGAAAGGGCTCCACTCTGAGGAAGGAGTCTGGGCAGAAAGCATGCCTGTCCTGAGCCTTTGGGCTCTAGGACACAGCAGCTCCTTGGCCACATGTCCGTGTTGGAGACATGGGCTT
This sequence comes from Mustela nivalis, assembly GCF_964662115.1. Taxonomy (NCBI): domain Eukaryota; kingdom Metazoa; phylum Chordata; class Mammalia; order Carnivora; family Mustelidae; genus Mustela; species Mustela nivalis. The sequence goes on from NW_028135931.1 coordinate 374,611, forward strand.
GCCAAAATGCGCCTACCCTGAACTCGAGAAACAACTCCCAGAAAGAAGTGGCCATCAAGTACCTGCTTCCTCCAGGATGTGGAAGCTTGGAGGAGGCACGGGGTTTAAGGGGAAGGAGTGGGGACAGTCCCCCAAAGCTCCCTATTCAGTGCACGGGCGGTGTGCAGAGATCCTGTCACCTCTCCTTTCCTGTGGGGAAAGCACTGGCTAAGTCCGCGAGTCCTCCTGAGCGCCAGAGTAAAAGGCCAAGCGATGCCTACCCAGGAGATGTTAGTGTGCATAGAGTGCCATCCTAGGAAACGCACGCTGCTGCACTTTTGTGGCTCTGTCCGCTTAGTTCGGCCTGGCAGGGTGAACCCAGGACGCGAACATGGAGCCGAGGAAAGCAAGGCCCAAGAGGCACCAGCTCTCCCGCAGCTCTTCTTCCCTGACGCGACTGAAGCCTTGCTGAGGAAGCGGCGGCGAAGTGCTGTTCGCTCCAAGGCAAAGCCTCTGCGAAAGCACAGCATTCGCTGAGAAATGATCGGCGGGCTGCTGCTGCTTGCCTGAGCCCAGTCTCCCAGTGGGAGAAATCGCGGTGGGAGAAACCCGCATACAGTGAAAGCCTCTTTGCCTGGGCATCTCCCCTGGGAAAGCACAGCATTCTTTGGGAAATCAGAGTTGGGTTCGGGATGCTGCTGCTGCTTGCCTGAGCTAGTCTCCGCAGCACGGTGGAAGATACCCGCATGGAGAGAAATACCCTTTGCCCTAGCATCCCCTCTGCCTGAGAGAGAAGCATGGTCGCACAGGTCTATCACCGCGCTCACCAGGAGCAAGTGTGGGGAAGGCGCAGCACGCCGCCGCTTGGGATGAGAAGGAGCCCTTGGCCTTGGGGTCGGGAAATGCTCCGGAAGCAGAATAGCCTGCCATTGCACAAACAGCAGGCCAGTGGCAAGACAAGTGTCACCCACTCCCTGTGCGGAGAGATCGAAGCCTGGCTGCTATGGAGACACGAGGGGACGACTAGGGCAGGGGCACGGGCTCCACTCTGAGGAAGGAGTCTGGGCAGATGGCAGGCCTGTCCTGTGCCTCTGGTCCCAAGGGGAGAACATCTCCTAGGCCACCTGTCCCAAGGGCAGTCGGGCTTGCCCCCAGGTGCCATACCCGGAACTCGCAGAAACAACCCCATGGAGAAACGGGCAGTCAGATGCCGTCTTCCACCAAGATGTGGCAGTGTTGTGGGTGGCAGGGGGTGTGCCTGGTAAGGAGTGGAGACAGTCCCCCACAGTTCCCCATCCCAGAGCACGGGCCCTGTGCAGGGATCCTGTCGCCTCCTCTCTCCTGTGGTGAAGGCACTGGCCTAGACCCTGAGTCTGCCTGAGAGTCGGAGGAAAAGGCAAAGCCTTACCTACGCCAGGAGTTGGTAATGGGCAAAGAGTACCATGCTAGGCCACGCACGCTGCTGCAGGGTTGTGACTGTGTCTGCTTAGTTTGGCTTAGCAAGGTGAACCCCGGGCGCGAACTGGGAGCCCGGGAATACAAGGCCCAAGAGGCACCAGCTCTCCTGCGGCTCTTCATCCCTGCCGCGACATAGCGAACGACGAAAGTCTTGCTGAGGAAGCAGCAGCGAAGTGCGGTTCGCGCCAAGCTGGCAACCTCTGCGAAAGCATAGCATTCGCTGGGAAATCAGAGATTGTTCTGTGGGCTGCTTTTGCTACTTGCCTTAGCCTAGTATTCGCAGCACGATGGGAGAAACCCGCATAGAGCGAAAGCCTCTTTGCCGGGGCATCCCCTATGGGAAAGCACAGCATCCTTGGGAAATCAGAGACTGTTCTGTGGGATGCTGCCTGCTGCTTGCCAGAGCTGGTCTCCACAGCACGGTGTAATAAACCTGCATGGAAAGAAATCCTCTTTGCCTGGGCATCCCCTCTGGGAGAGCACAGCATTCTATTGGAAATCAGAGTCGGGTCTGTGGGATGCTGCCTGCTGCTTGCCGGAGCTAGTTTCCACAGCATGGTGTAATAAACCCGCATGGAGCGAAATCCTCTTTGCCTGGGCATCCCCTCTGCCTGAGAGAGAAGCGCGGTGGCGCCTGTGGAAAGAGCCTTAAGGAAAAAGACACCTCTGTCACTGCAGAGCGACGGAAGCCTGGCTGCTAAGGAGACACGAGGGGAAGATTAGGGCAGGGGAATGGGCTCCACTCTGAGGAAGGAGTCTGGGCAGAAAGCATGCCTGTCCTGTACCTATGGTCCCAAGGGGACCGCATCACCTTGGCCACCTGTCCCGTCGGCAGTCGGGCTTGCTCCCATGTGCCATACCCGGAACTCGCAGAAACAACCCCACGAGAAACGGGCAGTCGGATGCCGTCTTCCAACAAGATGGAGTGGAGACAGTCCCCCACAGTTACCCATCCAGAGCACGGGCCGTGTGCAGGGATCCTGTCGCCTCCTGTCTCCTGTGGTGAAGGCACTGGCCTAGACCCCGAGTCTGCCTGAGCGCTGGAGCAAAAGGCAAAGCCTTACCTACGCCAAGAGATGGTAATAAACATAGAGTGCCATGCTAGGCCATGCACGCTGCTGCAGGGTTCTGACTGTGTCTGCTTTGTTCGGCATAGCAAGGTGAACCCCGGGCGCGAAATAGGAGCACGGGAATGCAAGGCACAAGAGGCACCAGCTCTCCCGCGGCTCTTCATCCCTGCCGCGACAGAGCGAACGACCAAAGCCTTGCTGAGGAAGCAGCAGCGAAGTGCGGTTCGCACCAAGCTGAAAACTTCTGCAAAAGCATAGCAGTCGCTGGGAAATCAGAGTTGGTTCTGTGGGCTGTTTTTTTGCTTGCCTTAGGCTAGTGTTCGCAGCACGATGGGAGAAACCCGCATAGAGCGAAGGCCTCATTGCCGGGGCATCCCCTCTGGGAAAGCACAGCATTCTATTGGAAATCAGAGTCGGGTCTGTGGGATGCTGCCTGCTGCTTGCCGGAGCTAGTTTCCACAGCATGGTGTAATAAACCCGCATGGAGCGAAATCCTCTTTGCCTGGGCATCCCCTCTGCCTGAGAGAGAGGCGCGGTGGCGCCTGTGGAAAGAGCCTTAAGGAAAGGGACACGTCTGTCACGGCAGAGCGAGGAAAGCCTGGCTGCTAAGGAGACACGAGGGGAAGATTAGGGCAGGGGAAAGGGCTCCACTCTGAGGAAGGAGTCTGGGCAGAAAGCATGCCTGTCCTGAGCCTTTGGGCTCAAGGAGACAGCAGGTCCTTGGCCACCTATCCGTGGTGGAGACATGGGCTTGCCACCAGGCGCCTACCCTGAACTCGAGAAACAACTCCCAGAAAGAACTGGCCATCAGATGCCGGCTTCCTCCAGGATGTGGAAGCTTGGAGGAGGCACGGGGTTTAAGGGGTAGGAGTGGGGACAGTCCCCCAAAGCTCCCTATTCAGTGCACGGACGGTGTGCAGGGATCCTGTCACCTCTCCTTTCCTGTGGGGAAAGCACTGCTAAGTCCGCGAGTCCTCCTGAGCGCCAGAGTAAAAGGCCAAGCGATGCCTTCCCGGGAGATGTTTGTGTGCATAGAGTGCCATCCTAGGCTACGCACGCTACTGCACTTTTGTGGCTCTGTCTGCTTAGTTCGGCCTGGCAGGGTGAACCCAGGACGTGAACATGGAGCCCGGGAAAGGAAGACAGAAGAGGTACCAGCTCTACCACAGCTCTTCTTCCCTGACGAAACGGAAGCCTTGCTGAGGAAGCAGCGGCGAAGTGCTGTTCGCTCCAAGGCAAAGCCTCTGCGAATGCACAGCATTCGCTGAGAAATGTTTGGCGGGCTTCTGCTGCTTGCCTGAGCTCAGTCTCCCAGTGGGAGAAATGGCAGTGGGAGAAACCCGCATAGAGCGAAAGCCTCTTTGCCGTAGCAGTCCCTCTGGGAAAGCACAGCATTCTTTGGGAAATCAGAGTCGGGTCTGTGGGATGCGGCCTGCTGCTTGCCAGAGCTGGTCTCCACAGCACGGTGTAATAAACCCGCATGGAGCGAAATCCTCTTTGCCTGGGCATCCCCTCTGCCTGAGAGAGAAGCGCGGTGGCGCCTGTGGAAAGAGCCTTAAGGTAAGGGACACGTCTGTCACGGCAGAGCGACGGAAGCCTGGCTGTTAAGGAGACACGAGGGGAAGATTAAGGCAGCGGAAAGGGCTCCACTCTGTTGAAGGATCTGGGCAGAAGGCAGGCCTGTCCTTTCCCTTGGTCCCAAGGGGACCGCATCACCTTGGCCACCTGTCCCGTCGGCAGTCGGGCTTGCTCCCAGGTGCCATACCCGGAATTCGCAGAAACAACCCCATGGAGAAACGGGAAGTCAGATGCCGTCTTCCAACAAGATGTGGCAGTGTTGTGGGTGGCAGGGTTTGTGCCTGGTAAGAAGTGGAGACAGTGCCCCACAGTTCCCCATCCCAGTGCACGGGCCATGTGCAGGGATCCTGTCGCCTCCTGTCTCCTGTGGTGAAGGCACTGGCCTAGACCCCGAGTCTGCCTGAGCGCTGGAGCAAAAGGCAAAGCCTTACCTACGCCAAGAGATGGGAATAGGCATAGAGTGCCATGCTAGGTCACGCACGCTGCTGCAGGGTTGTGACTGTGTCTGCTTTGTTCGGCATAGCAAGGTGAACCCCGGGCGCGAAATAGGAGCCCGGGAATGCAAGGCCCAAGAGGCACCAGCTCTCCCGCGGCTCTTCATCCCTGCCGCGACAGAGCGAATGACCAAAGCCTTGCTGAGGAAGCAGCAGCGAAGTGCGGTTCGCACCAAGCTGAAAACTTCTGCAAAAGCATAGCAGTCGCTGGGAAATCAGAGTTGGTTCTGTGGGCTGCTTTTGTTGCTTGCCTTAGGCTATTGTTCGCAGCACGATGGGAGAAACCCGCATAGAGAGAAAGCCTCATTGCCCGGGCATACCCTCTGGGAGAGCACAGCATTCTATTGGAAATCAGAGTCGAGTCTGTGGGATGCTGCCTGCTGCTTGCCGGAGCTAGTCTCCACAGCACGGTGTAATAAACCCGCATGGAAAGAAATCCTCTTTGCCTGGGCATCCCCTCTGGGAGAGCACAGCATTCTATTGGAAATCAGAGTCGGGTCTGTGGGATGCTGCCTGCTGCTTGCCGGAGCTAGTTTCCACAGCATGGTGTAATAAACCCGCATGGAGCGAAATCCTCTTTGCCTGGGCATCCCCTCTGCCTGAGAGAGAAGCGCGGTGGCGCCTGTGGAAAGAGCCTTAAGGAAAGGGACACTTCTGTCACGGCAGAGCGAGGAAAGATGGCTGCTAAGGAGACACGAGGGGAAGATTAGGGCAGGGGAAAGGGCTCCACTCTGAGGAAGGAGTCTGGGCAGAAAGCATGCCTGTCCTGAGCCTTTGGGCTCTAGGACACAGCAGCTCCTTGGCCACATGTCCGTGTTGGAGACATGGGCTTGCCAAAATGCGCCTACCCTGAACTCGAGAAACAACTCCCAGAAAGAAGTGGCCATCAAGTACCTGCTTCCTCCAGGATGTGGAAGCTTGGAGGAGGCACGGGGTTTAAGGGGAAGGAGTGGGGACAGTCCCCCAAAGCTCCCTATTCAGTGCACGGGCGGTGTGCAGAGATCCTGTCACCTCTCCTTTCCTGTGGGGAAAGCACTGGCTAAGTCCGCGAGTCCTCCTGAGCGCCAGAGTAAAAGGCCAAGCGATGCCTACCCAGGAGATGTTAGTGTGCATAGAGTGCCATCCTAGGAAACGCACGCTGCTGCACTTTTGTGGCTCTGTCCGCTTAGTTCGGCCTGGCAGGGTGAACCCAGGACGCGAACATGGAGCCGAGGAAAGCAAGGCCCAAGAGGCACCAGCTCTCCCGCAGCTCTTCTTCCCTGACGCGACTGAAGCCTTGCTGAGGAAGCGGCGGCGAAGTGCTGTTCGCTCCAAGGCAAAGCCTCTGCGAAAGCACAGCATTCGCTGAGAAATGATCGGCGGGCTGCTGCTGCTTGCCTGAGCCCAGTCTCCCAGTGGGAGAAATCGCGGTGGGAGAAACCCGCATACAGTGAAAGCCTCTTTGCCTGGGCATCTCCCCTGGGAAAGCACAGCATTCTTTGGGAAATCAGAGTTGGGTTCGGGATGCTGCTGCTGCTTGCCTGAGCTAGTCTCCGCAGCACGGTGGAAGATACCCGCATGGAGAGAAATACCCTTTGCCCTAGCATCCCCTCTGCCTGAGAGAGAAGCATGGTCGCACAGGTCTATCACCGCGCTCACCAGGAGCAAGTGTGGGGAAGGCGCAGCACGCCGCCGCTTGGGATGAGAAGGAGCCCTTGGCCTTGGGGTCGGGAAATGCTCCGGAAGCAGAATAGCCTGCCATTGCACAAACAGCAGGCCAGTGGCAAGACAAGTGTCACCCACTCCCTGTGCGGAGAGATCGAAGCCTGGCTGCTATGGAGACACGAGGGGACGACTAGGGCAGGGGCACGGGCTCCACTCTGAGGAAGGAGTCTGGGCAGATGGCAGGCCTGTCCTGTGCCTCTGGTCCCAAGGGGAGAACATCTCCTAGGCCACCTGTCCCAAGGGCAGTCGGGCTTGCCCCCAGGTGCCATACCCGGAACTCGCAGAAACAACCCCATGGAGAAACGGGCAGTCAGATGCCGTCTTCCACCAAGATGTGGCAGTGTTGTGGGTGGCAGGGGGTGTGCCTGGTAAGGAGTGGAGACAGTCCCCCACAGTTCCCCATCCCAGAGCACGGGCCCTGTGCAGGGATCCTGTCGCCTCCTCTCTCCTGTGGTGAAGGCACTGGCCTAGACCCTGAGTCTGCCTGAGAGTCGGAGGAAAAGGCAAAGCCTTACCTACGCCAGGAGTTGGTAATGGGCAAAGAGTACCATGCTAGGCCACGCACGCTGCTGCAGGGTTGTGACTGTGTCTGCTTAGTTTGGCTTAGCAAGGTGAACCCCGGGCGCGAACTGGGAGCCCGGGAATACAAGGCCCAAGAGGCACCAGCTCTCCTGCGGCTCTTCATCCCTGCCGCGACATAGCGAACGACGAAAGTCTTGCTGAGGAAGCAGCAGCGAAGTGCGGTTCGCGCCAAGCTGGCAACCTCTGCGAAAGCATAGCATTCGCTGGGAAATCAGAGATTGTTCTGTGGGCTGCTTTTGCTACTTGCCTTAGCCTAGTATTCGCAGCACGATGGGAGAAACCCGCATAGAGCGAAAGCCTCTTTGCCGGGGCATCCCCTATGGGAAAGCACAGCATCCTTGGGAAATCAGAGACTGTTCTGTGGGATGCTGCCTGCTGCTTGCCAGAGCTGGTCTCCACAGCACGGTGTAATAAACCCGCATGGAAAGAAATCCTCTTTGCCTGGGCATCCCCTCTGGGAGAGCACAGCATTCTATTGGAAATCAGAGTCGGGTCTGTGGGATGCTGCCTGCTGCTTGCCGGAGCTAGTTTCCACAGCATGGTGTAATAAACCCGCATGGAGCGAAATCCTCTTTGCCTGGGCATCCCCTCTGCCTGAGAGAGAAGCGCGGTGGCGCCTGTGAAAAGAGCCTTAAGGAAAAAGACACCTCTGTCACTGCAGAGCGACGGAAGCCTGGCTGCTAAGGAGACACGAGGGGAAGATTAGGGCAGGGGAATGGGCTCCACTCTGAGGAAGGAGTCTGGGCAGAAAGCATGCCTGTCCTGTACCTATGGTCCCAAGGGGACCGCATCACCTTGGCCACCTGTCCCGTCGGCAGTCGGGCTTGCTCCCATGTGCCATACCCGGAACTCGCAGAAACAACCCCACGAGAAACGGGCAGTCGGATGCCGTCTTCCAACAAGATGGAGTGGAGACAGTCCCCCACAGTTACCCATCCAGAGCACGGGCCGTGTGCAGGGATCCTGTCGCCTCCTGTCTCCTGTGGTGAAGGCACTGGCCTAGACCCCGAGTCTGCCTGAGCGCTGGAGCAAAAGGCAAAGCCTTACCTACGCCAAGAGATGGTAATAAACATAGAGTGCCATGCTAGGCCATGCACGCTGCTGCAGGGTTCTGACTGTGTCTGCTTTGTTCGGCATAGCAAGGTGAACCCCGGGCGCGAAATAGGAGCACGGGAATGCAAGGCACAAGAGGCACCAGCTCTCCCGCGGCTCTTCATCCCTGCCGCGACAGAGCGAACGACCAAAGCCTTGCTGAGGAAGCAGCAGCGAAGTGCGGTTCGCACCAAGCTGAAAACTTCTGCAAAAGCATAGCAGTCGCTGGGAAATCAGAGTTGGTTCTGTGGGCTGTTTTTTTGCTTGCCTTAGGCTAGTGTTCGCAGCACGATGGGAGAAACCCGCATAGAGCGAAGGCCTCATTGCCGGGGCATCCCCTCTGGGAAAGCACAGCATTCTATTGGAAATCAGAGTCGGGTCTGTGGGATGCTGCCTGCTGCTTGCCGGAGCTAGTTTCCACAGCATGGTGTAATAAACCCGCATGGAGCGAAATCCTCTTTGCCTGGGCATCCCCTCTGCCTGAGAGAGAGGCGCGGTGGCGCCTGTGGAAAGAGCCTTAAGGAAAGGGACACGTCTGTCACGGCAGAGCGAGGAAAGCCTGGCTGCTAAGGAGACACGAGGGGAAGATTAGGGCAGGGGAAAGGGCTCCACTCTGAGGAAGGAGTCTGGGCAGAAAGCATGCCTGTCCTGAGCCTTTGGGCTCAAGGAGACAGCAGGTCCTTGGCCACCTATCCGTGGTGGAGACATGGGCTTGCCACCAGGCGCCTACCCTGAACTCGAGAAACAACTCCCAGAAAGAACTGGCCATCAGATGCCGGCTTCCTCCAGGATGTGGAAGCTTGGAGGAGGCACGGGGTTTAAGGGGTAGGAGTGGGGACAGTCCCCCAAAGCTCCCTATTCAGTGCACGGACGGTGTGCAGGGATCCTGTCACCTCTCCTTTCCTGTGGGGAAAGCACTGCTAAGTCCGCGAGTCCTCCTGAGCGCCAGAGTAAAAGGCCAAGCGATGCCTTCCCGGGAGATGTTTGTGTGCATAGAGTGCCATCCTAGGCTACGCACGCTACTGCACTTTTGTGGCTCTGTCTGCTTAGTTCGGCCTGGCAGGGTGAACCCAGGACGTGAACATGGAGCCCGGGAAAGGAAGACAGAAGAGGTACCAGCTCTACCACAGCTCTTCTTCCCTGACGAAACGGAAGCCTTGCTGAGGAAGCAGCGGCGAAGTGCTGTTCGCTCCAAGGCAAAGCCTCTGCGAATGCACAGCATTCGCTGAGAAATGTTTGGCGGGCTTCTGCTGCTTGCCTGAGCTCAGTCTCCCAGTGGGAGAAATGGCAGTGGGAGAAACCCGCATAGAGCGAAAGCCTCTTTGCCGTAGCAGTCCCTCTGGGAAAGCACAGCATTCTTTGGGAAATCAGAGTCGGGTCTGTGGGATGCGGCCTGCTGCTTGCCAGAGCTGGTCTCCACAGCACGGTGTAATAAACCCGCATGGAGCGAAATCCTCTTTGCCTGGGCATCCCCTCTGCCTGAGAGAGAAGCGCGGTGGCGCCTGTGGAAAGAGCCTTAAGGTAAGGGACACGTCTGTCACGGCAGAGCGACGGAAGCCTGGCTGTTAAGGAGACACGAGGGGAAGATTAAGGCAGCGGAAAGGGCTCCACTCTGTTGAAGGATCTGGGCAGAAGGCAGGCCTGTCCTTTCCCTTGGTCCCAAGGGGACCGCATCACCTTGGCCACCTGTCCCGTCGGCAGTCGGGCTTGCTCCCAGGTGCCATACCCGGAATTCGCAGAAACAACCCCATGGAGAAACGGGAAGTCAGATGCCGTCTTCCAACAAGATGTGGCAGTGTTGTGGGTGGCAGGGTTTGTGCCTGGTAAGAAGTGGAGACAGTGCCCCACAGTTCCCCATCCCAGTGCACGGGCCATGTGCAGGGATCCTGTCGCCTCCTGTCTCCTGTGGTGAAGGCACTGGCCTAGACCCCGAGTCTGCCTGAGCGCCGGAGC